>NW_012147975.1:1504385-1516029 GCF_000956105.1 Propithecus coquereli
TAAAAATGAGCAAAACAAATCTATGGTGTTAGAAGTCAGTGACCACAAGGGGCTCAGGTCACACTTCTCAGATGCTGATAGTATTTTGACTCTTGATCTGGTTTACAGGTGTGTTCGCCTTGGGAAGCTGCATCAGTTGGTACCTTCCTGATTTATACCTTCTGATCTACGCGTGCCATACTCCAGGGCAAGGTACTCCGGACCAACCCGGGCTGCTGAGGACAGGGCATCTTTTCTGTGGTTATCTCTCCATTCAGCACAGGCCTTGACAGGGCTAAAGGCACCACACCTCAGCACTTACACACACATCAAGCTCTGACTCAGCTAAACTCTCCACCTTGGTAGTACAGGCCAGCACCCTCTTGCTGGCAGTGTCTGGTCTGTAAATCTGGGCAAAATAGCAGAGGTTACCCATGTTTGTCAGTAAGAGTTGAGGTAAGCTGAGGTGACCTGACCCCCAGAAACATGCAGGCATGAAGGCTTAATCTACTCTCCCCCAGAGGTGTGACCCAGGGTCACAAGAAGAACAAAGCCTCTGGAAGTCCAGCTTGCCAGAACTGCTCTGATCCATTCACAGATTAGGCCTTTTTCTTTGCAGAACCAACCCCCAACAGGTTTCCCTGACCTCCGAGCACCTCTCTTTCTTCACTTTGTCTCAGACAGGAAGCCTGTAGCCTGTTCAGAGGATAGGAATCATGTTTGGTTTTGTCCCTGCTACATCCTAAGTATGCAACACAGTGCTTGGTACATGGTAGCCTGGCCAATAAGTATCTTTGGTGCAAATGCATGAACAAACAAGACCTACTGAGTTAGTTACTTCCGGAAAGCAGCATCTGTTTCTGGAAAGGCAAGGCTCTAGATCCAGAACGGCCACGGAAAGAAACAAAAGAAAATGTTCAAAAAACATACAAAAGGTTTTTTAGACATAGGAATTCTTAAACCACTAACCCTGGCATATAAAAATCTCAGAATTTCTCTAACATCAGTAAATAGAGCATTATTTTATCTTTACCATAGACAGCATTTTCACTCTCTCACTCACTGAGAGTGACACAGGCCTCATTTGGATGCCTGGTCAAAGGTTACAGACCAGGTCCAGAGTCACCGCAAGGCCAGCTAGCTCAGATGGGAAGTGAGGCCTCGGCCTGATGGAAGTGCGGGACTCTAACCAACCAAGTCCACAAAATTCACAAGGGAATCACCATATTCGATCAGCCTGGAAAAACCCAGAAACTCCCCATATGTCCCTTAACAACAGAGCAATGGAAAAACCCCAATTAGCCCCAAGAGTCTGTCCAACAGACTTAACTATTTTCTCCCTCTTGGTAATATTTTCATCAATTTTAGGTACCATTAATTTCCCATTAATTAAAGGAGATTCAACCAAGTGGGGTAAAGCAAAGTTTGAGAGTTTGTTCAGTGGGCAATGGAACAGCTTCCGAACAAGGAATACTGACAAGTCTTGTCGATGCTCATAAATTTTCTAAACTTTGATGAATCTTCGTTTTTGGTGTCCTCTGATCTTTCAAAAAAAAATCTGGCCAACCAAGCAAAAAAATTTACTATGCCAAGAAGAGAGTAGCAGATAGTGTCACTGTCCAGCCCACATCCCTTAAACCTTCTCTGTGCTTCCAGCTGCCAGTATCTGCATCTCTCTGTCCAAGGCACACCTCCTATAAGAGCAAACACTGTTTATTGCATCCACCATTCCTTGTCTGTTACACACCCCTACCACCACTTCAGTTTCAATACCCTTTTCACTATAACTAAAGCCAATGTCAGAGCCAATCTCCTTCAGTTCACCTATGCAAAAAGCACGTCAACTCTGTTGGAGAAGATATAAACTCAGGCCAGAGTAGGCTGGAATCAGGCCCTATGGAGACAGAAAGATTTGCAGAGATGATCCCTTGGGACTTTGTCACCTAGAAGGTCTCAAATCAATTCTACCATGCTCAAGTCTGCAAGCATCCCTAGGCCCTAGAAGGCAGTCAAGAGTCAAATGTTATTCCATCCCAGGAAAACCTTGAGACAAGAGCTGTTGCTGAGACCTATGCAGATACACACATTGGGAAATAAAACCTTTCTTCCTACTGACGTCCATGGTAGCCCTGTAGGCATAAGGAGAAAATACCACACTCGTAATAATTTATTGCCAAGTCTTCAAAATAAAATGTTCACTTTGTCTAAAATGTTATTATTCATTGGTGTTAACGGTGTTGGCTATTTAAGATGAATAATAATTTTCTAGGATTTTCCTGAAAATGCAGTCTGAGAACTACCTACATCAGAATCACCTACAATGCTTATTTAAAATGCAGGCTCCTGGGTGCCACCCTTGACCTACTGAAGACTATGCTCTGGGCCAGGAGGATGAAATCCGCATTTCAAACAAGCCCTGCCAGTGATTTTTCAAGACATAAAGATGCAAGTCTGAGAATGCTGCTCGAGCACACGCCTCTGGGCATCCTCTCTTTCTGCCTTGGCCTAGCCTCTCGGAATTGAGTTAGAGTGAATCCATCTGCATGGTGGGACAGAACGAGCACAGCTGAAGTAGAAATAGAGGCCTCTGCTCTCTGCATATTTGTTTCTTCCACGTTCTATTTGTGCAAAGATTGCCTGGAACACCTGCAGCAAGTTCTGCTTCCCTGCTCCAATCACAGGCACCAACGGAATTTGCATAAATGCCTGCTCACCCACCCCACAATTATGCTGGGGAAGGTTGACGGTGTCCTCTGTAGTGTGACGTGTCGCAGATCACACAGGAAGAGTTTGTAAATTATTACAAATAGTTGTGTGACATGTCCTGCCTTCCTCCCTTCCCCATTGCACCAAAGGAAAGTTCCTTTTCAAGGGTCAAGTGAGAGGGCCTCCTGGGGGACATATTTATATAGAACCATTAGAAAAGCAACCCAATCAAGTTAATCTGGACATCAGCATTATCCTTCTAAAAGAATCGCCACCAGTCTGTGAATGCATCTTTCCTCTTCTCCTCCAAAAAACGATATTCCTCATGTCTGTCACAGGAAAGCTGGGAGGACCCAGACCCAGGTGCTACAAAGCACACATACCATCCAACAGGCCCCACGTGGTGCTGCAGTAACAGCAGGCATGCCTGTCTCTCCCCTGAGCTGGGACCCCTGAGGGTGGACATCTTGCTTTTCATCTGTAACCTCAAAGCCTGGCCCCCAGTTGGTTCTCAGCAACGGTGGAAGGGAGGGGGAAGGGGAAGGAGGGCAAGGAGCAGCCCCATGTATACTAGTCTCATTTTTGAAATATAAACTTCACAGATCATCACTCTAAGAAATACGATATGGTGCCCTTATTTCTGAACAGCAGTGCGAAGTGTAGGGGCTCTAAAGCCCAGGACACTTGACCACAGAGGGAAGGATAAGCCAGGAGTTTCCGCAGATGCTAAAGGAGTAGGAAAGAATTTTTTAAGAGGGGTGGGGCAGGGTGAGGAATATTTAAACAACAGAGATGGCAGCAGAAGGCAGCACAGAAAGGCACAAAGAGGGGGGAAAGAATAGGCAATCCTTCCAAGTATTTGGGCCATCTGTGTACCTCACTTTTCACAGCTGACTCATTCCCCTGCCCCCAAAATGAGTGTTAAATTGAAAATGTGTGAAGCATGCTTTTTAAGTACACTAGGAGAGAACGTGCTACTTGAGGGAAGCCTAGGGCAAACACGTTTGATGGAAACACATCAAGGCCTTTCCCAATGCAAGACCTTCGGACCTGCTCTTCCCACCGCCTTCCTCACCCTGCGACTGCTGTCACCCCGCACAGCTCAGCTGCCATGCCAAACGATCAGTCAGCTCCTCCCCCACCCACAACGCATTCTCAGAGCCTCAGTGCCTCTGCCTGGAGGCACTTAAAGGATCGTTTTGTGACTGTTGATAGGTCCACCACGTTAGACCATCAACTCCAGGAGGGTACAGACGTGTCTACCTTCCTCGCCTAGCAGAGGCCTGGCACGTAGCTGGCATTTGAAGAACACTTTTGCACCCACAAACCACCTGCCCTGCAGTAACTATTTGTTACTGTTTGGATTTTTCCAAAACCACAGCCAACCTGCTTCAGCTCTCAGATGGCCTGTAATGATCTGGGCTGAGGAACTGAGTCTTTGGAGAGAAGGAACAAAGGTCTGTCCAATCCTACTAGAATTTTCCTACTGGCTCTAAAGCCAAACCTGGAGCTTGACAATTTCCTGAATGCCAAGAAGCATTTGCTAAAACCTGCAGGAACTTCCCCAAGAACAGTGATGCACCATCATGCCAAACCAAGACCAAACTGCAGGCGCCAGATGTGCAGAGGGTGCTGAGAGAGCCACAGCAACACACAGGCCGGTTGGACCCCATCCCCTTCCCGCCCATAAAGTCAGCCTGGGACCGCTATGCAGGACAAGATGAAGTTTTTACCTCTTGAGATGGGCTAGAGGCAGCTGCGTCAGAGCTTAATATTAAAAGCAACACTAATTAGGGCTTAGTCCACGTAACAGGGCTCCCAGGGGAGCCCTTCACATAAATAGGATTTCAGGCACAGTTGGAACCAACTCCCCTCCCAGACACTTCATGTTGAGAGTAGCCAGTTTCAGGAGGGGTCTGGCAATAATGTGAAATATGATGGGAAGGTCTTCTGTGCCAGGAACAGAATGGGCCATATGGAACCTCACACAGCCTCCCAGACTGGCAAGGCATGGAGTGAAGACAGGCTCAAGGATCATGGAATGATTTTCCCAGACATGTTTCTAAGACATGAGATGGAAAGCAGCCATGTGCCAACAACTCACTCATACAAGGCGGAAGTTAAGAGAAGTGAGCCTCGGAAAACAAATTAAAATAGCAGATCTATCGGCCATTCAAAGATCTCAGCACCTACTTTGTGCCATGTTTTCACTCAGTCCTCCCCCAAAACCCACAAAGTAGATATTATCATTCCAGTTTTACAGGAATGAGGAAACTGATGCTCTAGCCAAAGACCCAAGCTTAGACTTGGCAAAACTGGAATATGAACTCAGGTGAAGAGTGGGCACTTAACCCTGACAGGACTCAGCCTCAAAGAGCTTCTCACGGATTCAGAGATCGTGCCGAATCGCGACTGCATTTCCCTGTCAGGTGCCCCCTGCCTCTCAACAGCACCCCATCTATTGGTATCCATCATCATTTTCAGTTACTGATAGAATGAGACACACATTTGCAAAGCTAGTATGACTCTCTGGTTTCAGCCCTCTGCAATGAGCCCCCCACCCACCAGAGATGTGGAAAGTTCTGGTCTGGGATAGTTCACTCATCCATTTACTCATTCAAATTCATCCAAATGTTCATTGAGCAGCTTTCTATGAAGGGCTCCATGGTAAAGGTCTGGAGACACCAAGCGAAATACAACAGTGTATCATAAAAGAAATCATGAAGTTGTGAGTCCTGGCTCAGAGATAGGAGTTAAACCAAAAAAAAAAAACAGTGTGTGACCCCCTAGAATTTCCACCTATTTCCAAAGACTATAAGCACATGTGCCTATTATGCTCCTAAAAGCTTTCCTTCTTCAGGAGTTCACCCAAGAGGTGCACTTCAAGTCAACAAAATGCTTGCTTGACCGCCTGCTGTACATGAGGCATGATAAGACTTAACCTCCTACTTCAAGAAGCATCCAACTATTAAAGAAGCTCAAATATAGATATATATACAACTATAAATTGAGAAATAATGCATAAAAGTGCTATAGGAGTTAATATTAATAAAAATAATAGCCTCCACTTATTCAGTATTCAGCCACATACTGTGCTAAGAGCTTCACCTGCATTAACCACTCTTTATGCTGACCCGTGAGGATGGTCAGCAAGCGGACATCTGTTGACATTTGCCCACCAGGCACCCATTTTCCCATAAGGAACTACCCTTCTACCACCTTCAACCCTGGGATCCAATGGAGCCCCCTCCACCACTCCAGCCCTAGGCCACCCTAGGCATGTAACCCAGGCCTGAACAGTCAGCACATTCTACCACCTTGGCTGAAGCGCTTGATCGAGGACTGGGTACATAACACAGGTAAATCCGACACATCTCAATTTGGGACTTTTATTGGCACTATCGAGACATAAAAACTGTATGATGATGTAAAGCTGTAGGTGCCATGAGCTGCTACATGGAACTAGTCAGCCTGAGAACAAAACCAACACAGGAGAGATAAAGCCCAAAGGTGGGGGCCGAGGGAGGCAGAATGACAGACACACACAAACCCCAAGTCCTATAATGTAACTTGAGCCCCTGGATCTAGCCTTACATAAAGCCACAGCTTATCAGGGGAATTTTCAGTTACACAAGTTTTCGCTTCCATTTAAGCCAGCTTGGCTTAGATTTCCATCACTTGCAATCTAGAGTCCTCACCAATAGAATATTATTATCCCTACTTAACAAATGAGGAGTCAGAGGCTCAGAGAGGATGAACCACCTGCGAGTGCTTTAAATTAAACTAGCAGTGTAAGGTTTTAGGGGGGCTGCAATGGTAGTGCACACTTAGACCAGAACCAGCCAGTTCAATTGCTCAGAGGTGATCTTTCTTTTCTCTCCACCCAACAATGTAAAGGTAGAAACAGGTAAGTTGCCTTGCCGTGGTCCCTTCCCCTCGTGGTGAGTTTACTTCTTGTTTAGCTCTACACTGAAGGGATAGCCACTCGGAGTCCCAGCTTTATGCGGGGTCTATTAAACTCTTCAGCCTGGGCACTGTCTTCTTTCCTGGCAGCGCATAAAAATGTTGCATCTTACAATTGATGGCATTTCATACTGGATGAAATATGGTTAATGCTTATAACCTTGGGCAAATTATTTAATACCTTATAGGAAATTTCTTTTGTTTGTAATTATCTCACCTGGGAGATAAGACCAAGTGTGAGCTTGGGTCTTATGAATTTCCCAAGAAACACACACAGTCACCTCACTGTAAGAAAGGCAGAACGAGTCATCCTGAATGTGTTTGAGTTTAGACAGTGAATGTGTTTGGTTTGAAGTACATTATATTGAGTAAATGAGTAAGAAATGATTATAAAATATTTAATTACTAGCATTATTTTTAAGCAACATAAAATGGTCGAGCTAATGATGAGGTCCCACTCCTCTAGGGGAATATTACAGGTACGACTATCCATTTGGCCACTTCTTGGTTTTGAAAATAGCCTCATCAGAATATAAGAGAGTACTTATCCTCCCAGCAACGCAGTTCAGCTGAAGTAATGTGGGGCCAGGTCTGGGAAGAACCAGGAGAGGCAGGAAACTCAGCCTGGAAAGGTCAACTGGGGCAAGAAGTTCAACCATCTAAGACCACACTGGGTGTTATCTCTGTCAAGGGCGAACTGAAGGACAGAGAAGACAAGAATGTTCTTAGTCCTATCAACTTTTAAACTGTCCCTTTATAACGATCCTTGTGAAATAATTATTTCTATCAATGGTCATCTGGTATAGGGGGTTTAAGATAGTGGGTTCATGAAAGAGAGTCATGATCACAAACTCATTTAAGTCTCCTTGAACCTGTTTAATCGAAATGATTTTCTGCTACTCTCGATTACAAGCCGAGTTTCCGTGGTGACAGATCAATGACTGATCCACTAAGCCATACCCCCTCTTTTGTCACCAGCCCCACTGACTGAGCCAGCCACTGCTTTACCAATAAGCCCCACTTGCCCTTGAAACTCATTATAGCTGAGATGCTAAGATCAAATGAGCAGATCAGATGCTTGCTGCCACCTTAGTTCTGCTACAGAGACCACCAAATCCCACAGAGTATGTGCCAGAAGGAAAAAGAACACGCACTGGTCCTTGTGCTCTTATTAGAATTACAAACTCAAGTCACTCTGCAGTAAGATAAATGCCAGCCAAGGCAACACTTCTGATTCTTTGGGCCTGCTAAAGGTAATTATCCTAAAGTTAAATGTCAGGGATGGTTTCATGGGTGCAAAAGAAAGAAAATGTCATGTTTGGTGTAAGCAACAATATTATTTTAATCAAATCAGAAGCTCATTATTAGCAGAAGATAAGCCCTCACATAGCACCCACAACGAGCTATATCCACCTGGCTTTCCATCCCACTTTGTCTTAACCTAAGGCTCTTCATGGATTGCTCTCACCCACAAGGCAGGAAAAACTTGCAATGTGACATCACTGAAGGTGCACACCCCAAATCCACTCAGCTCCTGAATGGCTGAGGTGCAGAATGGGAGCCTAGGTCACATGGTCTATTCCAGCCCAGGTTCCTCCACATCCCAGCTCTGTAATGTGACCAAGAGACTTAACCTCCCAGGAAACAGTGGATGCTAATAATAGCACTTCTCCCATAGGACTGTGATGAATATTAAATAATACATGGAAAATACCTTAAATAATGTCTGGCACACTAAGTGCTCCATAAATGTCAACTATTATATACTTCTGCAATGTTTTAATCTTTTAATTATAACCAGTATATGTTACTTTTGTAAGGGAAAAAAACCCTTATTTTTAAGAAAAGAAAACAGAGTAAGAAAAAAATGTGACAGCATAAGTTAAAGGATTTCATCCAGCAGACAAGAGGTTACATGGAAGATATTACATTGCTCTTGTTCACCCTTATAGCCCAGTGCCTACCCCATGGCACACAAATTACGTGTCGCAATGAATGAATGTACAAATGGATGTGAGAATGAACAGCAGAAATCTCCTTACAGTAATGGTTATGGAAAGCCAAAGCCAAATCAGATTCAGAAAAATTAGGAGAATCTTGACCCCTCAGCCTCAAACCACAAAGGAGTTAAATGCATGACAGCTGCAGATGGAAAATTACTGTACAACTTAATGCAAACATCTGCCTTCTTCATCACCTCCTCAATACTGTATTTGTGCAGAAGTCCAGGCCTCCATCTGGCCAAAACATCCCAATTCCTAGTCCCCATAAAAGAATAATAACCAAACAGACCACGAATACATTAGGAGCAATCATCTGAATGTTGTTATGTTTCTCCTGGATCCATAAGTCCAGGCAACAACCATAGAGTAGTTGTGAAGGTTTTACTTCTGGAAATAAGGAGACAGTAAGTATTTATGTACCTTGAACAACAGGACATATTTCAACATGCTAAGTAGAGGCTGCCAGCTCATCTCTGGCAACGTCACAGCACACCCAACAGTAAGGGACACATGGAGCACACAGCTCACCACCATATTTATTTCGAAGTTGGCCCAATAAAAACCACCAATGGCTACAATCGATTCTCTAAAAACAGCCCTTACCTTTCAGTTTCCCAAGTTCAAAAATCACTTCTAAATATCTCCCCCAAGTCCAACAAAATAACAAGTCAGGAGGAAGGAAAGAAGTTTTCTTTCACAATGAGTTTCAAAAATTGACAAGCATCATGACAATAATCTTGGGACAGAGCCTTTCAAAGTTATCAGTAGCTTCAACAAAACAATGAAAACAAGAGCAAAGAAGGTGAGGCTTTGTCAACCTCAAGCAAGGCCTGGCTCAGTGAAAATGATCAGGCTGAGGCACTGTAACACTAACTGGGGCTTTATCCATTGTCCACTGCATAGCCAGTTTCTACAGAAAGCAACCTCTTACTCCCGGGTCCCAGGGGACTCAGGCTTTGTGATTATTCCACGTAAATGACCGGACTGAAGACACTTGGACTTTCCCTAAAAGAGCATCTGGTCTGAGTTTCACAACACTTTAAAGAGGTTAATGACTTTATGTCTGAGCCACTGCTAGTATCAGAAGGCTCCATAAAACATACAAAATGGTTGATGATTTAAGGTGTTTGTGATTTTTTGAACACTTTTAGATGTTTGTAATGGTATGCTGGATCAAATTATCATTCAAAAAAAAAAAAACCATGCCGCTAAAAATATTAGTTTAACATCTAAAACTGCTCCAGAAACAGAAAAGTAGTCACTTGAACATAAAAGCTTTTCTCTTTTTGTTGTTATGCCTTGGACATTGCCCATAAGAAAGAAAATAAATGAAGAAAAGCCCAGTTTTAAACAAATTTAAAGCTAAACAGGAATTAAGAATGTCATGCTTATAATACACCGAGACTAGAAAATCTCAGACAGGCACAAGAGCACAGACCTTTCCACAACAAGCAAGAGTATTTTCGATCTGACCCAGCTGCCAGGAGAACCAAAGCACCTGCAAAGGCAGCCCTGCACTCCTACCCCCAGCCCAGTTCTCCCATCTCTAGCAGAGTTTAGCCTCTTCCCTGGTCCTCGCCTCTAAGACATAACGATAGAAAAGTAAAAACAAAACAAAACAATTATTTCTGCCCCAGGTGACTCCTTCATGGTTTGGGCATCTTTTTAAGCCATAGGCAAAGGTAGTCAAAGCAGGGCTTCTCAGTTCTGAGCAGAAAGGGGACATAGATGGTTATTAGAGCAGTTCGGGCATGGGGCGAGGTGTGGCAGGAGTCTCACTGGAGTTGGCGAGGGGAGCAGGGGGCATATCTGTTCCAAAAGTAAGGCCCCAACAATTAAGTATCAATTAAAAATGCTTTAAACGAAATTATAATTTTCAAAAAAGGTCCCAAATAGCTGTGAATGTTCATTGAAAGTGTTTGAAAGCCCCTTTCCAAGATAAGCAGCCCAGTGTCATCTATTAATAGAAAGAGGAAAAGGAGGAACAGAGGGAAGAGAGACGGGCCAGGCTCCACCCAAGGCTATGGGTGCACGTGCTCCCTGCCCCCTGGAAGGGGACCTGCAGAGGGTGCTCTTTAGAAAGTGTAAGAAAACATCTGAGATTCACTCCATTCCTCAGACCCTCTCCCTGCAAGGGCTGGGGATACTGGAATGGGGCTAGGAGGAACCCAGTAGAGAAAGTTGACCCCCACAAGTACCCACCTTGAAGAGTCTGTAAACCATGCCCTGTGTCAGAACAAGGAGCTCTGCACTAGGGATCGAATTATCATTTTTTCAAATAAATGCTGCTAAAAATATTAGGTTAACACCTAAAACTGTTCCAGAAACAACAAAAAAAGCCGTGCATTTGAACATGTAGCTTTTCTCTTTTTGTTGTTAAGTCTTGGGCATTTTTACAATATTTAAGGCCTCTCAGTGCCTGGAATTCCTAATGTTAAGTACCATAAACTATGGCACTTTCGAGTCCCCTAGAAGGGCACGGTCCCAGCCACCTGGGGCAGCCCTCAAAGGAGCTGGCAGAAGCTCCCACGGCACAGAGGAAATGCCATCTGCTGGAAAGACTGCACCAGGTGCCTCTCGCCCCACATCCTCGGGGGCACACCTGGGGAGTGGCAGCCAGCCCTGGGGCAGAAACAGGCAGATACGTGCTTCTGGGCGCCCAGGAATCACTTTCTCCTTCCCTGGGCTCTCCCTGAGGAGCAGTCCTCTGCCACCCTGGCTACCCCTCAGGGCGGGGACCAACTCCACAGGCTACCTGTTCCCTTTTACCTTCCCCTACGGACTCCAAGGGTCAAAACCGCCACACTCCTCCCCAACATGCTACCAGCCCATTGCATGACCCTCCCCCCAGGACCTCCTCTCCTGCCTGCAACGCCTGACTCCCTCGTAGACGAGCAACCTCTCCAGTGGGGATTCTTCCTACATCCCAGAGACGGTCCAAACCACTGCTGCCCCCGGGAGGTTCTTCTCCAGGGCTTGGCAAAGGCAACCAC
>NW_012147975.1:1516999-1533919 GCF_000956105.1 Propithecus coquereli
CGGGTCCCCGCGTCCGAGTTGCTCGAGCTGCCGTGGAGCGGTCGCCGAGAAGGCTGGGCGCCGGCGCGCTCCCCGAGCTCCTGCCGCCGCCGCCGCCGCCGCCGCGCGTCCGGCCGCTTTGTGAGCCCGCAGCGCTGTGGCTCCCCTCGCTCGCCGGCTCGGGCGCGGCGTCCGCGGGCGGAGGAGCCCGAGCGCGCGAGCCGAGGCCTCTGGCGCCCCCTGGCGGCCTCGCGCTGCCGTGCCGCCCGCCCGACAGCCGGGCGCCCCGGCCAGAGCGCGGTGGCCACGTCTCCACGCCGCGGTGAAGTCAGCGCTCAGCCAGGCTGGTGCGAGGCAGCAGAGACGCCTGAGTTCAAGCGCTCAGGCCCAGGCTGGTCCGAGACAGCAGAGACGCCTGAGTTCGTAAGGCCAAGAAGCCGGCCAGCGTCGAGGCATTCTCAAATCAGGCCACCCAGATCAGAATCACCTTGGGGGAAGCCGGGCTGATGGCGCGCACCTGTAGTCCCAGCTACTGGGGAGGCTGAGGCAGGAGGCTGGCTTGACCAGGTGTTGTAGTTGTAGTTCTCCAGGATCGCGCCGGTGAATGGCCACTGCCCTCCAGCCTGGACAACAGAGCGAGACCCGTCTCTTCGAAAAAAAACAAGAAAGAATCACAACCACGTTGGTGGAGAGAGGAGAGAGAGCATCTTTAAAAATGAGGACTCCGTGCTCCCAGCCCCTCCCCACTCGCCGAACCGGCATCCCTCAGGAAGGCCTCCAAGTCTGCGCTTTTAATGAGCTCGTTGTGAGCTCGTTGTGCTCGTTGTGCTCGTTGTGCTCGTTGTGCGCAGGTGCTTGTTGTGCGCGGCAAAGTGTGAGAACCACGCCTCGCCTTTCCCCGGTGCGTGAATTTCTGCGCTGCCTGTCCCAGGCCGTGCACCCGCCTGCATCTCTGCACTCCCCATCCCGGGCGCACTGCTGTCAGTCCCTTCAGATGGCCCTTCTAGCTTCCGTTTCTGTCCTTTCTACGTCCTTGTGTCCCCACAGTGGCCCCGTAGGGATCCCTTGGTGTCTGTTACTATCTTTCCCCTTGAGAACTGGCCCTGGTGCTAACTGCTGGGTTTTTCTCTATGGGAGCGAGGGGAAAGAGGAGGATTAGACCAGGCTTTGGGAACAGGACACTGAGCAGCAGGAGGCTGTCCCTGCCTCCCCTTACCCCCACCCCATTTCCAAATACTCACACGTGTTTGATTGAATAGGGCTGGAAGGAACTTAACACCTTCCCCTGCCTGAGTACAGGTGACGCTTACCTGCCACCTTTCTCTGTACAACTACACTCCTTTCCCCAGACACCTGAGTGCCCTTTTAGCACATGTCTGACCTTACCCTCACCCCTCTCCCCTCAACACAAACTTAAGACTCTTCGTGATGCTTCCTGCTAAAGACCAAACTCCTGGCTGGAGCCCCCAGGCCCTGCACACCTGGCCCCTGCCCACCTCTCTGGCTGCCTCTCACCCTGCTCCCTGCTCCTTCCCTGACTTCCTGGACAGGCTGGCCTTGGGCACAGACCCCAGTGGAGATGGGCTCCCTCCAGCACTGCCATTCACTTCCACCTGGGCCACTGTCCACCCCACCCCCAATGGGAGCCTTGCCAAGTCACCCCTCTGCCTGCTCGTCCTCACTTCTTCAAAGAGATTGCTGAGCCTGTGGACCAGGCCAGGACCCCCAGGGACACTGTCCTTGAAAACACAACGCTTCTCCCGCTGTGAGCTCACTGCACGTGGAATCACTTACCCCGGGTCTGCCTCCCCACCTGCTGGAGCTCGCGAGGGGCAGAGGCTGTGCTTGTCTCATTCGCTGGTGCTCCCCAGAGCCCAGAGCACGTGCTCCTGACACACAGCAAGTGCCCAAAAAATACTTTCTGGGTGAATCAATGAATCCCACCCAACCATGCCAGGAACCACACGTCTCAGCCAATACGCCAACAATAATGTGTGATGTGGTCTGTAGTAAGTTGTGCTGCAAATAATTTGGTTGCAAATAATAGTTTAATGTGTGGAAGTTGGTTATGATTTTTCTTAAGAACATCAGCAGAGCCATGCTTATCCCGACATTACTCTGACTGATTTGCATTCCTAGAAACGTTCTTGAAAGGGAGAGAGAGGAGTGGAGTCACAGCTACTATGCTGGGGACTCCACATCATCCATGGTTTATTTTATCATAGGAATGTTTTAGGTGGGTGTATCAGAGTGGGAGAGAGGTTTAGAAATGATGAAGAGAATGTTTCTTCTGTTCATAGAAAACCAAGTAAGCAGCACTTCCCCATTTCTCTGCCCAATTTGACAGCAAAATTTCAGAGTTGTCCCCAGATGTCATGTTTGCCTCCTCACCTCCAATTTATTCTTCAACCTGCTCCAATCTGCCTTGCATCCTCATTGACTGAAATGACATGGCACCATCAGCAGCCTCATCCAAGTACCCCTTAGTCCTCCCCGACTTGCCTCTGAGCAGTGTCCTCAGGCGCCCCTGGCCCCAGCCCTCCTGGCTTTCCTGCTCCCGGCCGTCATTCCTGCTCACGTAGAGCTTATCGGGGCTCCAGCCTTTGCCTCTGCTCTCAGCACCCAAACCCTTTCCCTAGGTGCTCACGTCGGGTCCTGTGCTGAGATTCTCCAAGTATATGTCCAGCCCTGAGGTGTCTGATGACTTCCAACTGTACCCCCAGCTTCATACTTGGCATCTCCTTGGAGGGCCTCACAGGGATGTCACACATCGCCAGGCCAAAACAGAAGCCTGGATCTCCCTCCACGAACCTGTGCTCTCGCTCTTCCCTGTTACAGTAAATGAATCCCGTCTGCACAGCTGCTTAAGCCAGAAACCTGCCAGTCATCTTCAATGCCTCCATTTCCTCGCCCCTCACTTCCTGTCCATCAGCGAGCTGGTCCCTTCTACCCAGAGCGATCTGTTTCCCTCCACCTCCGTGGACGGCACCTCGTCCTCTCGGCAAGGTGGCCACTGCAGTGGCTGCTCGACTAGCTTCCTTGGTTCTTTCCTTTCCCTTGCAACCCACTATCCACTCAGAGGGGAGGGTATCTTTTGAAAATAGAAATCACTCCCTTGCATAAAACCTTCCAGTGGCTTGCCATGACACTAAAACAAAAATTCAAATTCCTTCCTGTGACTGAAAAAGCCCTGCACCATCTGGTCCTGTCCCTCTGCTGCTTCATCCCCTAGATCCTAGCCACATCCTTCACGTGGCTCTGCAAACATCCCAAGATCTGCCACCGCAGGCCCTCTGCCTGCAGTGTCCCTCTCTCTGCTCTTCACAGGTCTGCTCCCTTCTTAGTGTTGTCAGATCTCAGCTCAGTTGTCACCACCTCATTGACGCCTCCCGTGACCACCCCTCTAAAATAGTCAATCCCCACCGCAGCCACTTCAATATTCCCTGTGGTTGTACCTGGTTGTTTGGTTGTTCCCTTAAGAGTATTTTGTTCCTTTGTTTCTCTTTCTTCCTCAGTTCAAATATTAACTCCAAGTGGGCAAACGTATTGTCTTTTTCACTCCCGTATCCCCAGGCTAATTGCAGAACCTGACATTCAGTGGGCACTCAATAAATATTTATCCAGCGCTTGAATGGATGAATGTAGCAAATTCCATAACCCTTAATGCATCCTAAAGTTTGAAACCCCTAGCTGTCTAGAGCCATTTCGTTTAGTCCCCTTAAATCCTTTGTTCTGCAGATCCAAGCTCTGCTTTTCAAGGGGACCTGTCCCCAGTTTAATCAGAGGGCATCTGCTGTTGGCCAAGCTCCAACTTCACAACTGGAATCTTCCCCGTAACCACCCACCAGAGTGGGAACGGCAGCCAGCCAGAGCAGCGCGGGCAGGTGTGCGGTGCTGGGCCCGGCCTGCGCCAGGAGAGGACGTAACCTTGGAGCAGGAGCAGGGGCAAGGAGGCTGGGAGCTGGAGACCTGCCATCAGCTCCGCCAGCGCTCGAGGGGAGAAATGGCAGATTTATTCGGCTGTGGGAAGCACCCGGGAGCAAAATCAATACTGAGCCTTGGGGCTGTATTTCTGCTTTTCATTGGCTTACTCACAACTATAATAACTCCTTGTTTTAACATAGTTCTTATTTCCAAAGAGCCCCACATGTTTTATTTGCAGTTTAATGGATCCTCAAACATGTGCTCCCGGGTTGTCTGAAGCAGATATAACTATCACCATTTTATGCCGAGGATAGGGGAACACAGAAAGGTTAGATGAATTGCTGAAGGTCACAGAAAGAGGGAAAGTTGAATCTAGTAGCGGAAAGTTCTAGGTGTACGCCCCACCCCATTCGGGATGCTATGCTGGCTAGAGTGAGAATCACCCATTGGGCTCCATGCAATAACCGAGGTGCCTTTCATGCTTACCTATCACCAGCCCGCATTTATTTTTAGCCACTAACTCATATCTGCCTGCTCCGTGGCATCTGCATTTCACTGTCTCACTGGCAATCTGAACTCGGTACGTCCAAAACTGAAAGACTGAGCTGCATCCCCCAGTCAAACCTGTTCTGTGTCCCCACCCCGAGAGAACCACCACCGCTGCCCTGAGCCCTAGTGTCATCCTGACCTCCTTCCAAGCGCCCACTTTCCACGGCTCACCCACCGCCCAGCCCACCCTTCCACTCTCCCCAGCTGCACCCGCTCTTCCCCGCTGCTGGGCCTCTGGAGTCCACTCCCCACCACCTCTCACCTGCACCCCACAGAGCCCTTGCAAGGAGCTCCATCTCCTCCTCACCCCACGCAACCCTTTCTCCATGCAGGAGCCAGAGCGGTCCTGTCTCAGTGACAACGTGATCACTTCTCTCTACTTACTGTCCTTCCTCTGCACTCAGGATGAAGACTGGGCACTGCACCCAACTCCCTGTGCATCCCACTAAGCCCAAGGACCCCCAGCCCCCCTGCCCCTCCCCCTCAGGGCCGTCCCTGCAGGGCTCCCTACAGCCTAGATGCTCCCCTGCCTGGCCACCCTTCTCCTGCCCAGCCCCTCCCACCCTTCCAGCCACAACTTCTCCAAGTGCTCGGAAAAGGCTGCCCGACCCTCGCGGCCTCGCACTCATCACGGCTGCGTAACTGCTCACTGTCGCTCTCCCCCGCCAAGACGTGCAGCAGCACAAAGGCGGAGTCCGGGTCTGAGTCTGTCTCATTTGCTGCTGAACTCACAGTGCTCAGAAGAGCAGCTGGTACATAGTAGGTACACAATAAATATTGAATGAATCAATAAATGCTCATAGCTCAATGCATTTATTTCCTTCCCTTCTTAGAAGTAAAGAAGCTCGGGGTTTATGCTGAATATTCTAATCCCCTATCACCCCTTGGATGGAAGGTTGGGACGGTAAGGGAATGACACAACCTTCCCACCCCAGGCTACTCTGCTGTGGTTTGCGGGTGACGCTGGAATATATCCCGGGCCTCACAAAGAGGAGTAATGAAATGGATGCATTTCTCGACAGCATCGAAAACGGCTCACCCAGCGAGGCCTGTAACTTCTACGAATGCATCAATTTTCCCTATCGATTATATGCATTCAGCAGGGCCGGCTCACCCCATCTCCCTGCGTCCCCCATGGCCCCAGTACATGCCTCCTTGCTCTCCTCTCCCCACGCACAGCCATGGTGTATGGGCGACCCAGACTGGGGGGAATTGATTTTAAACAAATGAATATCTCACAGAGAAATGAAAATAACCACCAGAAAAGCGTAACGGCCAAGCAACTACTCAGAGACGGAGCAGAGGATGCCAAAGTTCAGACCGCAGAGAAAAAAATTGCGAGGACCACCATATTAGTAACATGGGCTGGCACGCGTGAGCACTGTCAACATGTCAGGCCTGTGTGTCATCTCATGTAATCCTCACGAGAGCCCCCTGTGAAGTAGGCACACGCTACCGACGAAAGCCTTGAGTCCCAGCGCTGAGATACCGCGTTTTGCGGATCACTCACCGAGTAAATGGGAGAGCGGGGTTGAGCCAGGGACTAGTGGATGTTAAGCTCCCGCTGTGACCCCCACAGCACTCGGCACACCGCCTCCATCCCACCGTGCCCTGGCGTTTCCCTTGATGTCCAAGCCTCAGGCACGCTCTCCCCTTGTGCTACGGGCTGAGATGGGAAACATGTAGACACCTGATCTCTGCTGGCTGAATAACAAGCCCTCTGAGACTCAAAGACAATTTTCTTCTCTACTCTCAGAAAAGCAATCCAGGCCCCTTTTCTTTTTCTCATTAGCTTTGTGTTCATTTAAAGAACAGAAACGCACCCACATGTTGGCATCGGCCTCCACTCACACTGCAAAGCGTCGGGATAGGCCAGCTGGGGCCTCCTTCCCTCTCAGGGCCAAGGCCGGATGGTGCTTTTAGAAGGATCTCGCAGGGTGGGTGTGACGTAGTCCACGCCTTGGGGAGTGGGATGCGGTGAATGCTGAGTCCACAGAGAGCTTGGTCATGCCCCCAAAGGACAAGTCCCTGCTTAGCAAGGACCCCAAGATAAAGAGCAAAATGGAGTCCCTTATGGAAGCAGCTCTCCAAGAAGCTTTCAAGCTGGGCTGGAAACAGGAGAGCAAAAGTGGAGCCGCAGGAGCCGCACAGAGCCAGGTGGGCCTGGGAAACCCAACAACGTGAATCCAACTATTAATAGTTTGCTGAGCCCCCAGAGATGCCCAGTCTTACTGCAGCATGAACTCACTCAAAAGGATTTCTAAAATCACCCTGTGCACTAAACTGAACCAAACCAAACTTTCTGTGTATGTCTCCTACCAAAACTTCTAAAATGAAATACAGATGGGTCAGCAAGGTCCTACACACTAAAACTGAACCAGCTCAAGGCCCCAGGAACGAATGACACTAGACTAGAAAGGCATCAGCTTCTTATTATTATTATTGTGGCAAGAACTCTTAACATGAGATCCACTGTAACAGGTTTTTTTTTAATTTCAAAGTATTACAGGGGTACATATGTTTTGGTTACATGGATTGCTTTTGTAATGCTTGAGTCAGGGTTAAAAGTGTACCCGTCACCCAGATAGTGTTCATTATACCCGTTAGGTAGGTTTTCGCCCATCCCCTCCTTCCCCCTTCCCCCACTTGATTTCCACTGAGATTTACTCCCCTCCATGCACATGTGTGCTCATCAGTTAGTTCCAATTTAATAGCGAGTACATGTGGTGTTTACTCTTCCATTCTTTAGATACTTCACTTAGGATAATGAACTCAATTTCCAACCAAGTTGTTGCAAAAGGCATTAAGTCATCCTTCTTCATGGCTGAGTAGTATTCCACAGTATACATATATGACATTTTGTTAATCCACTCATGAGTTGATGGGCATTTGGGTTGATTCCACACCTTTTCAATTGTGAATTGCAGTTCAGTAAACATTCAAATGTAGGTGTCTTTTTGATAAAATGATTTATTTTCCCTTTGGGTAAATACCCAGTAGTGGGATTGCTGGATCAAATGGTAGGTCTACTTTTAGTTCTTTGAGGTATCTCCATACTGTTTTCCATAGAGGCTGTACTAATTTATAGTCCCACCAACAATGTATAAGTGTTCCTTTCTCTCTACATCCACACCAGCATCTATTGTTTTTGGACTTTTTAATAAAAGCCATTCTGACTGAGGTAAGGTGGTATCTCATTGTGGTTCTAATTTGCATTTCCCTGATGATTAGTGACATTGAGCTTAACAGATTTTTAAGTGCACAATTACAGTGGTGTAATCTATAGGCACAATGTTGTAGAGCAGATCTCCAGAACTTATTCATCTTGCATAACTGAATATTATACCCATTGATTAGCAACTCCCCATTCTCGCTCCCCCAAGCCCGGACAACCCCCATTCTACTCTCTGCATCTAGGAGTTTGACTATGTTAGATACCTTGCATAAGTGGACGCGTGCAGTATTTGTCCTTCTGGGACTGGCTTATTTCACTTAGCACAATATCCTCTAGGTCCATCATATTGTCACATATTGCAGGATTTCCTTCTTTTTTAAGGCTGAATAATATTCCATTGTAAGTACACACCACATTGTCTTTATCTGCTTACTCATCGATGAGTTCAAGGTTGTTTCCACATCTTGTCAATCGTGCTGCAATGAACACAGGGATGCTAATATCTCTTTGAGATTCTGATTTTAATTCTTTTGGATAAATACCCAGAAGTGGGTTTGCTGGATCATATGGTAGTTTTATTTTTAATTTCTTGAGGAACCTCCACACTGTTTTCCATAGCAGCTGCACTGTTTTGCATTCCCACCAACAGTATACAAGGGTTTCAATTTCTCCACATCTTCCTAAACACTTGTCTTTTGGTTTTTTGATGACAGCCATCCTGACAGGTATGAGGTGATATCCCATTGTGAATTTGATGTGCATTTCCCTGGTTATTAGTGACACTGAGCATCCTGTCATATACCTATTGGCCATTTGTATGTCTTCTTTGGAGAAATGTCTATTCAAGTCTTCGGCACATCTTTTAATCAAGTTATTGCTTTTTTGCTATTGAGCTGTAGGAGTTCCTTATATATTTTGGAAGAAAGTCATCATCTTAAGGCAAAATAGTCCCAGGGGGCCTTGACAGACCTTTAGGCACAAACCTCCATCACTGTGCCAAGTCACAGAGCTGAGGTTCTGACAAGCCTTGGTTCAAACACCAGCTCTGCCTCCTACTAGCTATGGACTCTCAGACTCATTGATTAACCCCTCTGGGCTCATCTGCTTGCCTGTAAAATGGGGATGATGATGGCATGTCTTCTTTCTAGGGCAGCAGACAAGATTAAGAGATATGTAAAATTCATGGTGCCAGTGTCTGCATGTAGAACACTATGTGTTAGGTGGCTCTGTCATTGCCATTCTTGTAAGATGCTTTTCAAATTACCATGCAATTTCTTCTTAAAATCTCACACATGAGGCTCACATAAGTAGGTTAGTACATCCCTTTATAGACTGAGAAACTGAGGCTCAGAGAAAAACTTTTCACTATTTACACATTCATCTTCACTAGATTTTTCTTAAGGTTGAAGTGTTGGGAAGAATTTGCCTGGCTACACACATATTTGCATATAATTTACAGATGCCTACCACTACGAAAGACATCTTTAGGCAATTTGCAAGTTAAATTGGTATCATTTCACTCAAGACATGAAGTGAGAAAGGAATTATCAAGCCAGGGAGAACTGCAGGGGAGACAGCAGGGGTCCCCAGAAATTCTCCCAACAGCTTCGGTGGGAGAACACTAAATTCAAGAATGGAGCATCTGCCCAACAAAGGAATATTATGCAGGGCATTAAAATGATGGCTATAAAATCCATGAAGCAACATGGGGAAACACAGAGTAGAAAAAAAATCAAGTTACAGATGGGATGCACAGGGTGATTGCAGCAGGAGGGAAAAGTAAAAGGAAACAACCCGGGACAAGCAGTGGATACGTTAGGGTACAACTGTGGGTGATGTTTTTCCTCTTCCAAGGGTTTCCTAACACGGGTGATCGCCACAAGTTTCTCACCCTCGATGTGCTTCAGTTTCCTTATTTGTAAAATGGCAGTAAGAATAGCGTGTACCTATCAGGATTTTGAGAAGATGGTACATGCACAGTGCTTGCACCGTGTCTGACACGTAGTAAGTGCAAAATGAATGTTGGGCTTGTGATAGTGGCTGCGATTCAGTCTATTCTTCTTAGCCCTCACTTCTCACAAAGGTGGTGGAAAGAGAACTATTTGGAAGTCACAAGGCCTAGGCTCAATTAATGCCATGTTTTCCTGGCTGTTCCTAAAACTCAGTTTCTTCTCTTGTAAATGAGGGGAGAGGCCGATGGTACCTCTAGCCTGTCACTGTCCTCTGTGAAGAGCTGTGCAGTACCCTCCAGGTCTACAGGTGAAAGTTTCACGTACTTTGAATCAATCACAAAGAAATCTCAAAGAAATTAATGAGGAAAAGAATACATCAGTAGGAAAATGGTCAAAAGTCTTGAATAGGCAATTCACCAAAAAAAATATAAATGTTCAGACTACCAAGTGACCAGGGAAAACACATTAAAATAATGTCACCTATCAAATTTGCAGATACATTTAAAAGTCATTATTCTCTGGGTTGGCAAATAAAGAAAAAGTCACTCTCTTTGTGGGCTCATAAACTGGTACAATCTTCCTGGAGGTCAAGTTCATGATATTTATATTAAGTGCCATAAAATATTTGTGACCTATGACTTCACAACTTCGCCCATAGGAATTCAACCTACAAAGATAACTAAGAATGTTTACTAAGATTTATCAACAATGATTTTCTTCTCTCCATTATTATAATAATGGAAACTTGGAAACAATCGTAAAGTCTAGAAACTGTGGACTGGTTCAATAAACTACATTTATATGATAGCATACCATGTGGCCATTAAAAATCATGTTATTTGGGGATATTTATGAGCCAGGAAAGCATGGCATTAATTGAATAAAAATAACCAATCAGTATTATCTTAGGTCAGTTCTCTGGAAGGAGAGCCTGAGACAAGGATTGTTGAGGAAGTCAAGGATTGAAAGCGTGCTCTGAGAAGAGTGAGGGAAGCAGGAATGTTCAGGGAAGAAAGCCAAGCAAGGGGGTGGTCTCCTCTGGAGGTGCTTCAGCCCAGCCCCAGGGAGCTGGAACACAGAGTTGGTACCCCTTGTCAATGCCCCTTGAAGGGCTGTTCTGTGTTTTCCCAGGGCGTTGGCTGCTGGCTGCCAGGGGAGGGTGCTAGGATGAGCAAGGCTGCTGCCTCCTCCACCCCTCGATTCTGACTCATGTATTCTGCCTACTGGGGACATGGCACCATGCAATGCCTATCAGTTTAAGGTGTATACTCTGCCTAAAAGATGTTGCCCCTTCCTTCAAGGATATCATCTTTAAACTGGTACCTCGGCTACACCTTCAAGAGGCTGTTCCAACCCTTAATCAGGCCAGCAGCTTTGGGACGGGACAGTGTTTAAAAGGAGCAGTGGATCCCATGGTATGTGCTCACTGCTGTACCTCCTTTGCCATAAAATGGGCCTCGGTCTAAGGCAATGAATGTGATATCCCATGTCAGTAGATCAGACACTGATCTGATCCTAGCATAGTGGTGTTGGCTCAGACACTGCAGGCAGGAAAGGCAAATCTGAGCCCTGAATATGTGTCAGTCCCAGTCAGAATGAAACATTGCTGATTCCAAGTTGGAAGAGGTCTGATATACAAAGGGCTCGACAATGGTCTCTGTTTCTGGCAGGTCAAACATTCAGCTGTGGCAGTAGCTAAATTGGTCTTAGGGAAAGGGAACCCATGTTGTTGGAACCATACATAGTTTTCATTTCTGCAAGCGTGGCTACTCCGTTCATCAGTTCATCATGGAAGAAATATAGATGGGTGTATATGCATGGATTTGTGCCATATATATAACTTCCTAGCCCCATCTACAGAGAGGGTCTACAACAATCACACCGCAGAAGCAATGAGCATACCTAGTACCTAGGTCTTGGTTTCTAAACACATTCTCCAACAAAAAGAACCAGGTTACCTTGAAAATTGGTTGATTCTAGTGCAAGGACAGGGAAAATACAAGATGAGGATAGAACACTTTGTAATGCCAGAAAGTAAGGAAATGCTCAAAATAGAATGTGGGTTTGTCAAAGAATGGGGTCTGGGTAAATAGACTGTGGCACATCCAGACAACGGCATATTATTCAGCGCTAAAAAAAAAAAAAAAAAAAAAAATGAGCTATTAAGCCATGAAAAGACATGGAGGAACTTTAATTGCACATTACTAAGTGAAAGAAGCCAATCTGGAAAAGCTACATACTGTATGATTCCAACTTATGACACTCTGGAAAAGACAGTACTATGGAGACAGTATGAAGAAGATCAGTGGTTTCCAGGGAATGGGGGTAGGGAGGGATGAATAAGCAGAACACAGAAGACTTTTGGGCAGTGAGACTTCTCTGTATGATACTATAACGGTGGATATATGCCATTATAATTTGTCCAAACCCATAGGATGTGCAACCAAGAGTGAAACGTAATCTAAGCTACAGACTTCGAGTGACAATGGTGTGTCAATACAGGCTCGTCGATTGCAACAAACCTATCACTTTGGTGCGGGATGTTGACGATGGGGGTGCTGTCCAGGTGGGGAGGGAAAGGGTATGTTGGAAATCTCTGCACCTTCTGCTCAACTATGCTGTAAGCCTAAAACTCCTCCAAAAAATAAAGTCTATTGAATAAATAAATAAAAGAACAAGATCCAACCTGAAGGAAGTCCTAATGATCAAAGCTGGAAAAATTTTGGAAACAAAATGATAGTATTGGATTTGACCCATAGAATAAAACAAAAAAAACCAGATATATAGAGAAGGAAAAGATCTTCCTTAAAGTAGAATTCTAATTAATAAATGTAGAAGGAAAGAGAAAATCATCATTGGGCAAACACTATAGTAATAATTGTTGCAGACAAGATTGGCCAATGATGGTAAAATTAGCAGGTGACAGTTTGAAGAGGCGCAGGACTTGCATAGTCTCAACAAATCTCCCCCAAGATATTTAACCATAAAAGGAAGGATAGTAACCTTCCAGCGGAGAAAGCCAGCAGAACCACCTTAACCAAGCGATGAAGAGCAACTGCCATCACAAACCTCTTGATATGACCCCCGAGGACATTCCTTTGGTGTTCTTGCCAAAAATGCATACCCCTAATCCAAGCATGAGAAAACATCACAGAAACCCAAACTGAAGGCATTCTGCAAAATACTGATGAGTATTCTTCAAAAATATCAAGATCATGAAAAATAAGAAAAACCAAGAAACTGTTAAAAATTGGAGGAGCCTAAAGACAAATAATGACTAAATGTGGGATTATGGAAGAGAAAAAGGGCATTGCTGGAAAACAGGTGAAATTCAAAGTCTATAGTTTATTTCATAGTATTGTATCAGTGTTAGTTTCCTAGCTTTGTACTACAGTAATATACTATGTGAACGTTAAGGTAGACTGGGTAAGGGACAGAAGGAAACTCGCTCTACTCTTGTACAACT
This sequence comes from Propithecus coquereli, assembly GCF_000956105.1. Classification (NCBI taxonomy): domain Eukaryota; kingdom Metazoa; phylum Chordata; class Mammalia; order Primates; family Indriidae; genus Propithecus; species Propithecus coquereli. The sequence continues at coordinate 1,530,045 of NW_012147975.1, forward strand.
ATTCTGAAAGTCTAAAATTAGTTAAAAAGGAAACGGTTTTAAAAATCCAAATAACAAAATATACTTCACATTTTGTAAACCAAAGGGAAAAAAAGAGACTGTGTGTAGGCCCAGATAATGCAGACTTCTTTTCGTGTTTCCTAAGCCCAAACAAAATAAATAACTCAGGTGGAAAAATAAAAAATCATGTCTATTCCCTAAACCAAACAGAAACTGTATTTGGAATCTCCACATGCTGTGTTCTTCCATTAGCATGGATAATTAGAAATTGACTGCCTTTAGAAATGATGCCCAGTTTCTCTCTCTGGGTACAACACAAAATAAATTCCCTGGGCAATGGCCTATGTTATTGAATCCAACAGTAATTAAGTTAATGTATCCTATCTTGTGTGTAGAGGTGTAATTCAGGTGGTACGGATCCTTTATTGAACTCAAATTCAATAGTCATGTACAATTCCCCATATCTGTGGCACATACAAAGGTTGCAGGAAAATTTTAACAGGTGGTACATTAGAATCATATTCTTATAAGGTTGGGAGTGCTCACCTGACACCAGCCAGTCATGGGGCTGTCATTTGCACAAAGGAAAATGTCCAAGTGAGTAAACATCAGCACACAACAAATGGAGCAGAAACCTAGGGCTTTTGCCTGTCCACTATTCTTTCCTTTTCCTTGGGCTAAACGTGCCTTGATTTTCCCTTGAGGAGCCCCCTCCTCCCACCTCTCTCGGCCCACATGATTCAGGAGGACAGGTGCCTCCAGAGCTGGGCATGGACCTCAACCTGCTCAGAGAGCATCTGATTCCCCTGGCCACAGTCATCTGCTCAGGATGGGCACATGGCCCAAGCATGGCCAGTGAGGCTCCATTCTAGGGCTTTTGTTGGAATTAGTAGGAAAGAGAAGGTCTCTTTGCACTATGGCACTAAGTTGACAGCCCAGAGTGAGGGGTGGCCACCGTGCCGTTCTTGGAAGAGTTGTTGAACGAGGCCAGCAGAGAGGAAAGCAGAGCTGAGAGGGATGGTACCCAGCCAGGTCCACTCATCAACACATTCCTTTTTGTCTGTCTGTTTTGCTTTTGTGTAAGCCAGCTTTACTTGGGTTTCTAACACTTACTAATATAGTAAATAATTACAAATAAAGATTTCCGGGCCAAAAAAATCCTTTTATTTGAAATTTCAGCACCCAGATCTGTCTCTAAATTTACTCACTCTGTTACACCATTATAAATAACCCTGTCTTTGTAACTCTTGTATTTATCCTCTCTCCCACGTTCCTGCTCTTCCCTCTTGCCTCAGATCCCAGCAACATTCACAAATCTCACCTCTTCACAGAGCGGTCAAGTTCCCCACCTGTCCTCTTCCCCGGGTGTCATACATTTGAAACCTCTAACTCAGAGTGTGAATTTTCTCTCAGCTCTAAAATAAATGGTGTAAGAAATAGAAATAGGGGGAAAACAAGGAGAGAAAGACTTGCATAGTCATTCTAGGGTTATACGTGGAGGTTTGTTCCAACAGGAGATGCAGTCAGACCGGAAGTCGCCGTGACCTGTGTTTCCATGCCAGCCACCCCCCAGCTCAGATATGTCGCAAGGCACCTGAAGGCACAGACCTCAGTTCTTGCACCGTGACATCAAGGGTTGTGCTAGATGGGAAAGGAAGCTTTTTCCCCTGATGGTGTTTAAATCAATCAGATCATCCTCTAGAAGGGGGTTTGCAGGGAGGAAGCCCATCGTCCAATATACACAGACTTACATTTCCATAAGACCACAGTGTGAGGACTTGACCTTAACCTTTTACCCACCTCCCCCATTAACCACCCTTCTATAGGGCAGAGACCATCCACCCACAAAGAACAGCAGCAACAATGATAGCGACTATTTTCTGCATAATACTATGTGCTAGGCACTATACTAGACGTGCTTCAAACAGCATCTCCAGTCCTCACCCTTTGAGGGAGGTCATCTAGGCCTCCTTTGTTCAGCAAGGAACCGAGCTCAAAGAGGGAAAATAACTTGACCGAGATCCTACAGCTAGGAAACGTCAGCACCATTTTTCTACCCCAGGTTTGCCTAGCCACAGAGCCTGTCCCCTTTTCCTCTATGTCGTGTTCCTCCACAGAGAAACTCCTGCCCTCTGTCAGCTTCCAGTTTGGCCAGAAAGGCCACAGGCAGGAGCGCTTGTGTTCCGCAGGTGCAGGGGCGGGGGTGGGGGACGCCGAGTCTGCCGAATGGAAGCTAGATCCCAAACAGTTCCTATTTAACAGTGATGAATACATTTACACTTGTGTACGAAGGTGCTCATCACGACACTATTTATAATGATTTTAAAAAAACACCTGGAATCACCTATCTGGGGAATGGCTAAGCCAGGTGCCATAAATCACTAGGATGGAGATCATATAGCCCTAAAAAATGATTTGGCATTGTGTACATGAAACAAGATCAAATGAAAAGAAAACACGCAGAAACCAAAAGAACACCACCACCAAATAGCTTTTTTTGATCACTTACTATGTGCAGAGGTAGTGACTAGCACATTACGTGGGTTATCTGAATCCTCAGCTATAACTCTATGAGGTGGATATTGTTATTTATCCCCATTTTTCAGATGAAGAAACTGAGGCTTAGATTAAGTAAAATATCCAAATTTTACTTAAACTGGAACCCATTTTAGAAGCTAAGAAAGTTGATTCCAGAGCCTTCTCTTTCAAGAGTCTATCACTGCTAAATGAAAATTCAGGTATGAACATGCATCCGACAACTAGGTAGAAATGCCATGTATGCCAGGCCCTTTATAGGGTTCTGGGATAGAGGATCAACAAAACAGACAAGTTATATTTCTCCTGGGGCTTGCCTTCTGGTGGAGACAGGAGACAGGCAGGCAAACGGGACCAGTGGAGCTAGGGACTGTGAAGGACATGAGGAGGGGAGGGAGCAGGAGGGAGCTAGTCTAAACGTTTAAATAGGGTTGTCTGGAAAGGCCGTTTTGAGGTTTTATAACATGTGAGTAGAGTGAGGAAAGGAGGAGCCACGCGGTGCAGCTGGGGTGGGGAGTGGGTAGAAGTGGGGTGCTCCAGGGAGAGGAGACACTGAGTGCACAGGTGCTGCGGAAGGGCATACCTGTGTGTCCCCAAAATAGCAAGAACACCAGTGTGGCTCCGGAGGCAGCGCGGGATGCCAGCGGGGCAGTCAGAAGGAGGGGCAAGCTCCTGAAGGACTCTGCAGCTGAGCTGCCAGTGAGGCTTTGGGTTTTATGAAACAGGAAAAACTTTAGGAGAGCTTCGAGTAGAGGAGTGACGTGATTGATAGGTTTTAGAAGGATTGTTCTCGCTGCTGCTCGGGGAGAACAGACGGGCAAGGCAGGCAAGTAGAAGTGGTAAGACTGGACAGATTCTGGATATATTCTGAAGGCAAAGCTGGCAGAATTTCCCTCATGCTTTGGATGCTGCATATGGAGGAAAAAAGACAAGTCAAGGATGATTCCAAATTTATAACTGGCCCCATGAACAAATTTCAATGACCCTTATATCTTTGTTTTTAATAATCCTTACCCCTAACTAACTACTTGAATTTTTGAGTCCTTTCCCAGAAATGGTGGATTTTCTGCAAGACAAAGGGACTGGGATTCTGAAGGCCCCTGGACAGACTTCCTGACAGCAAGACTCACCATCCCCCACGACCTGCCCCAGAGCACGTGGCCACTCCTTTAAAAGCCCATGATCTCTGCTGGGAGGAGAGAGAGATCTGAGGCAGCTTCTCCTGTTCTTCCAACAAGACATCTGTCGCATTAAAAGATTCCTTTCTCCCTTGGTAATCCTCATTGTCTCAATAATTGGATTTTTGTGTGACAAGCAACTGGACCTAGACTAAAACCTCC
>NW_012147975.1:1533969-1536048 GCF_000956105.1 Propithecus coquereli
CATCACAGAAACCCAAACTGAAGGCATTCTGCAAAATACTGATGAGTATTCTTCAAAAATATCAAGATCATGAAAAATAAGAAAAACCAAGAAACTGTTAAAAATTGGAGGAGCCTAAAGACTCCTAATGACTCCTAATGACTAAATGTGGGATTATGGAAGAGAAAAGGGCATTGCTGGAAAACAGGTGAAATTCAAAGTCTATAGTTTATTTCATAGTATTGTATCAGTGTTAGTTTCCTAGCTTTGTACTACAGTAATATACTATGTGAACGTTAAGGTAGACTGGGTAAGGGACAGAAGGAAACTCGCTCTACTCTTGTACAACTATTCTGAAAGTCTAAAATTAGTTAAAAAGGAAACGGTTTTAAAAATCCAAATAACAAAATATACTTCACATTTTGTAAACCAAAGGGAAAAAAAGAGACTGTGTGTAGGCCCAGATAATGCAGACTTCTTTTCGTGTTTCCTAAGCCCAAACAAAATAAATAACTCAGGTGGAAAAATAAAAAATCATGTCTATTCCCTAAACCAAACAGAAACTGTATTTGGAATCTCCACATGCTGTGTTCTTCCATTAGCATGGATAATTAGAAATTGACTGCCTTTAGAAATGATGCCCAGTTTCTCTCTCTGGGTACAACACAAAATAAATTCCCTGGGCAATGGCCTATGTTATTGAATCCAACAGTAATTAAGTTAATGTATCCTATCTTGTGTGTAGAGGTGTAATTCAGGTGGTACGGATCCTTTATTGAACTCAAATTCAATAGTCATGTACAATTCCCCATATCTGTGGCACATACAAAGGCTGCAGGAAAATTTTAACAGGTGGTACATTAGAATCATATTCTTATAAGGTTGGGAGTGCTCACCTGACACCAGCCAGTCATGGGGCTGTCATTTGCACAAAGGAAAATGTCCAAGTGAGTAAACATCAGCACACAACAAATGGAGCAGAAACCTAGGGCTTTTGCCTGTCCACTATTCTTTCCTTTTCCTTGGGCTAAACGTGCCTTGATTTTCCCTTGAGGAGCCCCCTCCTCCCACCTCTCTCGGCCCACATGATTCAGGAGGACAGGTGCCTCCAGAGCTGGGCATGGACCTCAACCTGCTCAGAGAGCATCTGATTCCCCTGGCCACAGTCATCTGCTCAGGATGGGCACATGGCCCAAGCATGGCCAGTGAGGCTCCATTCTAGGGCTTTTGTTGGAATTAGTAGGAAAGAGAAGGTCTCTTTGCACTATGGCACTAAGTTGACAGCCCAGAGTGAGGGGTGGCCACCGTGCCGTTCTTGGAAGAGTTGTTGAACGAGGCCAGCAGAGAGGAAAGCAGAGCTGAGAGGGATGGTACCCAGCCAGGTCCACTCACCAACACATTCCTTTTTGTCTGTCTGTTTTGCTTTTGTGTAAGCCAGCTTTACTTGGGTTTCTAACGCTTACTAATATAGTAAATAATTACAAATAAAGATTTCCGGGCCAAAAAAATCCTTTTATTTGAAATTTCAGCACCCAGATCTGTCTCTAAATTTACTCACTCTGTTACACCATTATAAATAACCCTGTCTTTGTAACTCTTGTATTTATCCTCTCTCCCACGTTCCTGCTCTTCCCTCTTGCCTCAGATCCCAGCAACATTCACAAATCTCACCTCTTCACAGAGCGGTCAAGTTCCCCACCTGTCCTCTTCCCCGGGTGTCATACATTTGAAACCTCTAACTCAGAGTGTGAATTTTCTCTCAGCTCTAAAATAAATGGTGTAAGAAATAGAAATAGGAGGAAAACAAGGAGAGAAAGACTTGCATAGTCATTCTAGGGTTATACGTGGAGGTTTGTTCCAACAGGAGATGCAGTCAGACCGGAAGTCGCCGTGACCTGTGTTTCCATGCCAGCCACCCCCCAGCTCAGATATGTCGCAAGGCACCTGAAGGCACAGACCTCAGTTCTTGCACCGTGACATCAAGGGTTGTGCTAGATGGGAAAGGAAGCTTTTTCCCCTGATGGTGTTTAAATCAATCAGATCATCCTCTAGAAGGGGGTTTGCAGGGAGGAAGCCCATCGTCCAATATACACAGACTTA
>NW_012147975.1:1538423-1562481 GCF_000956105.1 Propithecus coquereli
TTCAGTAAAATGGTGGAGCTGCTATGAAAAACAGTATAGAGGTTCTTTCAAAAATCAAAAATAGAACTACCACATGATCCAGCGATTCCACTCCTGGGTATATACCCAGAAGAATTGAAAACAGGATCTCACACATATTTATACAACCACATTCGGAGCAGTATTATTCACAATAACTAAAAGATGGAAGCAAACCAAGTATCCATTAACTGATGCGTGAACAAACAAAGCACGGTATATGCGCTGCGTAGAATATTACTCAGCCTTAAAAAGGAAGGAAATTCGGACATGTGCTAGAGCACGGATGAACCTGAAGACATTATGCTAAGTGGAATAAGCCAGTTACAGAAGGACAAACACCATACAATTCCACTCACATGAGATACCTGGTGTAGCAAAATTCACAGAGACACAAAATAAAACGGTGATTGCCAGGGACTGCAGGGGAAGGGAATGGGGAGTTGTTTTTTAATGGGCACAGAGTTTCAGTTTCGCAAGATGAGGAAGTTCTGTAGATGGATGGTAGTGATGCTCCACAGCGAGATAAATTCACTAATCCCACTGAACTGTACGCTTAATGGCTAAGACGGCAAATATTACATGCATTTCTCTACAATAAAATTTCTAAGTCATCACCAACCTCCCCCGCACCAAGAAGTTCGCCCCAGTCAGAGGCATTGTTCCATGGCAGAGGGGCGAGCCCTCCCAACTGTGTTGTAAACAGTCCCAGAACCTCCAGCATATTTGAGGGGAGGAAGGCTGAGAAGGGGCTCAGGGGCCTGGGCTTCTTTCTGACCGTTTAGGTGTCTCAAAGAGAAATTGTAACGCAGAGTGCCAATAAATGGTGTGCTGTTCAAGCATCCATTAGAAGAACGAATGAGGACTTCTATTCCAATTTAATGAAGCAGAGATCATCAAACACACATTTCAGGCTATAAAACATCCCTTCTCATTGCAAGCTCCCCAGGGGAGGGTTGCAGAATAGATGGGAGTTAATATCTGAAGATTAAATAACACGATAACAGATTTGATATGTTTGACCTACTTTTTGAGAAATGAACAAAGTTTTGTTTTTTTTTTTTACCCCTCACCTCATAATAAACAGCCTAACAGGTCAGTGTGAAACCCACTATAGTGAGGATGGTGGTGAGGGGGAGATAGATGTGTGGGCGCCCGTTTATTACAAGGACCAGGTGGAATGTGGAGTCCCCAAAGAGAGGCTGGCAACGACCTCGGAACGTTCTGCAGTTCTCCCTCCATGCCACAAGAGAGGAAATAGCCCCCCCTTCAACCATCCCTCAGTTGGACACGAGAACTCGTAAAAAGAGCCAGGAGGCCCTGTGTACACATCTTGCTTCCCGTGGACTAAAAAGGGCACCGTGTAAGGACAAATTCCAAACTCAGGACATCTGAGTCTGCGAGGCCTCTTAAGGGCACCTCATCCATCTATGGACAGGCAGGTTGGTCCCAAAGGAGACCGACCCAAGGTCAAATAGGCAACATGAGTGAAAGAGCCAGTTCCTTTGACTACCTGTGCGGCCTTGGGGAAAGGAAGGGAATGAGCAAAAGAAAAGGAATCTGAACATTTCTAATCAAAAGGAATAAAGAGACTATCGGCCTCCTCAGACACAAGGTCGCTAGGGCTTGTGAATCTCAATGTTCTCTAGTGTAAAATGGGAATAACATTAACAGTTACCTCACAAAGTTTCTTATAAAAAATAAGATATGTACACTTATCTAGGCATGGTAGTGGGTTATTGATTATATCATACTGTGGTCACCCATTTGAGATACTTTGCTGGTTCCTAGTTGTCTACAGAATAGAATCTAAATGATTATTTTCCAGATCTCACCTTAAATATTACCACATACTTAACCCGACCCATCTTTGTGCATTCCCCTTCAAGTTGTATCAACCCCCACTGCGCCCCTAGGCCTCTCTACCACATGTTCCTATTTTATTTTCTCGATAGTATTACTGATTTTCTTATTTATTCACCTATCTTTCTCACTGCTGTATACCCAGCACTCACAGCCACACCTGTTACCTGGTGCCGTCCTCTGCAGTTGCTGACGGACTTGGCCTGAACTTAAAGACCTTCCGCAAGACCCTCTTGAGAATGAAATGGTTCCCAAGGGACATTGAGACGCCCTTTTTCTACCTGGAACGGCTTGGATACACATCTGCCAGTGGGCAATGAGCTGGAGCAGGAGACCTTTTACGGCCCTTTCTGGTTTTTGAATTTTTTGCCCTCTCCCTATGTCTATTTGCCCCTGGGAAAATCTATCATTTCCAAGAAGAGACAACAAAACAGCAGCAGTTCCCTGCTCCAGTTCCCTGCAAAAAGCCTTAAGCCTGTGCAACATTGTAAACGCTAGTTAAGCTCATGCAACATTGTAAACACTAGTTAAGCCCGTGCAACATTGTGAACGCTAGTTAAGCCCGTGCAACATTGTAAACGCTAGTCACGCAATTGAAACTCAACTCGTGGAAGGGAAGGAAGAAGAGAGCTTTTTATACTCAAGAGCTAAGACTAAAATATATAAAGAACAATAACAATGCTGGCAGTGAGTATTGGCAGTTTCTCCGATAGCAAAATTCATTTTTTTAAAAATCAGGCGATTCTTCAAACTAGAGCTAGACTTGAGGAAATTAGAGTTTGTGTTCAACGGGCACATTACAATTTCATAAAAATTGTCGTAGCTATTTCTCTGCTGTGGACGTTGCAAGATAATGATACACTTAATGTTTCTGATTATGTTGCTGGGCAAATCAGGGACCACGGAATAATTAGAGAAGCAGGGACTGAAAGGTATTTGGAGAGAAATAAACTAGAGGCCCATCTACGAGTCTTGTGTCCTTGCGCAGAGGCTGGGCCATGCCTTCACCCCCAGCCCCCACCTCACTCCTATTTCTACTCTGGATCCATTCAGTCAAGTTCAACCAGAGGAGACAATCTCCTAAGTCATCCCCAACAACCATTGTTCTGTTTTCACATCGGTGGTGTCAAAGGGCGAAAACATCCTGCTGTGTGACAAACATCACAATGGGCGAAAGCAGCAGGGAGGCCCTGTCTCTGAAAGCAAAGGGTCACTGCGCCTTCCAAACCAGATTATTCCAAGCCAAGAAAAAAGATGTTTAACGAGAGAATTTAGGTTTTGTCTCCTAGCAAGGAGTCTCCACTAGTTTAAGTCCCAAAAGGCCTTGCTTTAAGAACACCCAGCATAAAGAAAACCAGATCCTATGAACTTAAAAGTACACAGAAGGAAGCCCGAAGTCAACTCTCTCTCATTCCACACAAGAGGAAATTAGGCTCTGAGACACGGAATGCCATGCCGGGTAACTCCCCAGAGCCAGGACAAGATCCCGGATCTCTTTACTCCCAGTGGGGGTGACCAGCCATCCTGTTTCACCAGAACTGCACCCATTTTAGTACTACAAGGCCCTTATCTGACTCCCAGTTTCTGGTCCAGATTGTAAGGGGTTTGGAAGTCCTCACTCTGTACTAGTAAAAAGCCAAACAAACTGAAATAGCTCAACAAGTAAAAAGCTGAACAAACTGAAAAATTAACAATTCTTAGATCCATCAGAGAAGTGAGGTCACAGGGCAAACCACTGGCCCCAGAACTGGAGATACAGACAGACATACCCTGAAAATGGTAACTTAACTGAACAGAAACAAGTGAGCAGAAATCCCCGTGGGAACCAGCGCTGGGGTAGGAAACCTGACCCGTAATTGACGAATCGCTACAGGCTCAGTGTGGACAAGCTGAGGGTTGAAAATTCCAGGGGGTAGGGGGCCAGTTACAGAGAGACCCTGACCTCTCGTGAGTTTTACGTCCAGGAGCCTACCAGTTTCTTACAGTAAAGATGGGAGAAAAATCCCCTCATGCTTGTCAGAAAGAGCGGGAAAGCAGCCAGTTTGAAATGCCCCAGGGAACTCTGTTCCTGTTAATAAAGCCGGCCCACGAGAGAGCACAGAGGACTTTCAGGGCAGTGAAACCGTTCTGTATGATAAAGTAATGGTGGATACGTGCCATTATACATTGTCCAAACCCATAGAATGTGCAAGACCAACCCTAAGGCAAACTGTGGACTTTGGGTGACGATGATGTGTCAAAGTAGTTCATCAGCTGTGACGCGTGCACCGCTTTGGTAGAGGACGTTGACAGCAGGGCAGGCTGCACATGTGTGGGGACGGGGATGACATGTACTTTCCACGCGATTATGCTATGAACCTAGAACTGCTCTGAAGATATTAAGTTTTGTTTTGTTGTGTTTTTTTTTTGTAAAGACCCTCATCCCAGGAAACCCCTCAGTCACAGGCAAACAGGGACAGCTGGTCACCCTATTCCCAAGCTAGGATAAGTTCTGCTGTGTCTAATTCAAACACAGGGGCAAACGTCTCTGAAATGATCAGATTCGTTAATGGGGAAATACAGCTTGATTTCCAGAAGTTATAGTTCACTGGAAGTCTTCTGAAATGAGTCTACTATATAAAGCAAGATATTCCTATTTTTAAAATCTCCATAAAGAAGATATCTGAAAGTAGATTTCTGCAATCATGGGTTAAAATGAATTCCATCAGTACCTCCGTCCTCAGGCTGTGAGCCATCCTCCCAGGAGAGAGCATCTCCTAAAATTAGTCCCTCCACCTCCACACGAAGGATTTATAGATTATTTTGGGACCAGCCTCACCTAACTGAGGAAAAAGAGGTAGACTCACCTTCTAAAATATGTTTTAAGACTTTTAGATAAATCAGATTTTATCTATTTAAAAAAATGACCCCTCTCACCTGAGAGGACCCAGATCCGTGGAGGGCTATAAAGGTCGCAACGGCTGCGTGGGGAGGTGGTGAAGAGGGGTTGGAGGAAGAAAAAACACTGCGAGGACACTCCGGCTGTGAAAAGCTGGTACTGAGGAGTCAGGGGAGCAAGCGAGGGTCACTTTTCACCTCCCAGGTACACGCCTCACACCTGTCTTCCCCTGAAGCTGAGCCACCTTGCTGGACCAACTGGGGATACTTTTTAGAATGTGGTAACAAAGGTGTCCAAACGTCATGAGAACAAAACGTCGGCCCTTTCCGGTAGAAGCTCCCTGATCCTTTGTCTGACTCTAACAGCCATTCTAAACAAATATTCCCAGAAAAATCTAAATTAAGCCCATCCCACAAACACCTAAAGTGAGGTGAGTAATTATACTGATCAAAATGGCACACCTCAAACTTCAAGGTGCATTTAAGTCACCTGGGACCTCACGAGGTGCAGGTTCTGATTCGGTGGGTCAGAGTCGGGTCTGAGAGTCTGCACGTCTAACAAGCTCCCAGGTGATGCCACTGCTGCTGGTCCAAGGAGTGACAAGGACTAAATTGTCTTTCCCTATGGACTATGAAAGCATCCTTCCCAGACAACTGGATTCCATACCACTTTCCCTATAATTGGATCCTTATTCCTTGAGGTTTAGGAACTTAGTCACATGGTTTGAGGCACCTTCCATACACTGACAACTCCCAGATTCACATCTCCAGTCTAGATGTCTCCCCTCGGCTCCAGACCTGTAAACCCCACTGCCTGCTTAGTACTCCACTCCACTGTCAAACTTAGTATGTCCAAAACTGAACTCCAGGTCTGCCCCCACCAAGAAAAGCTAAAATTAAACAGTTAATCAAGCAAACTAACAAAAGCCTACTCTGCTGCACCGCTGGCCTTCCCCAGCCTGTGGAAGGTGATCCCACCCTTCCAACTCCTGGCACCAAAACCCTGGAGTCGTCCTTGACTCCTCTCTCTCTCACAGCCCCATCTGTCAGCAATCTTTGCAGCCTCCCACCACTTCCACTGCCGCTCCAGCCTAACCATCACCATCTCCCGCCTGGACCTCTGCAGTATCCCCCTAACCAATCTCCCTGTGCTACTCTTGCCCCTCTGGTGGGTTGAATGCCCCCCACGAAAGATATATCCACATCCTAATTCCTGTAACCTGGGAGTATGACCTTATTTAGAAAAGGGGTCTTTGCGGATATAATTAAACTGAGGATTTCAAGACAAGATCATCCTGGATTATCTGAGTGGGCTCTAAATCCAATGACCAGTGTCCTTTTAGGAGTAAAGTAGAAGGAGATTTGAGAGATAAAATAGAAGGCCACATGAAGACAGAAGCAAAGATTGGAATTATGCAGCCACGAGCCAAGGAATGCCGGGAGCCACCAGTAGCTGGAAGAGGCAAAGAACAGGTTCTACCCCAGAGCCCCTGTCATGGTTAATTTTGTGTGTCCACTTGACTGGGCCATGAGTGCCCAGACACCTGGTCACACTTACTCTTGTGTCTGTCAGGGTGTTTGTGGAAGAGATTAACACTGGAATCAGTAGACCGAGTGAAGCAAATTGCCCTCCCTAATGTGAGCGGGCCTCATTCAATCAGCTGGGGCCTGAATAGCACCAAAGGCTGACCCGCCCTCGAGTAGGAGGGTATTCCTCCCGCCTGCCTGAGCTGAGAGACTGGTCTTTTCCTGCCTTTGGACTCGAACAGAAACATCGGCCCTTCCCAAGTCTCAAGGCTGCCTGCTGTTGGACTGGAACTTACACCACCGAATCTCCGGGGTTTCAGGCCTTCGGACTCACACTGAACTACACGTTGGCCCTCCTGGTCTTCAGCCTGTCAGCTGCGGATCTTGGGACTTCTCAGCCTCCATCATTGTGAGAGCCAATTCCTTATCTAAATTTCTTTGTGTACATTTACGCACACACACACACACACACACACACACACACAAATGCTCCTTGACTTACAACAGAATTACGACCCGATAAACCTATTGTAAGTTGAAAATATGGTAAGTCAAAAATGCATTTAATACTCCTGGGCTACTGAACATCATAGCTTAGCCTAGCCTACCTTAAACATACTCAGAACACTTACATTAGCCTACAGTTGGGCAAAATCATCTAACACAAAGTCCATTTTATAATAAAGTATTTAAGGTATCATGTAATTTATTGAAAAGATCAAAATTTGAAGTACGATTTCTATTGAATGTATGTTGCTTTCACACCTTTGTGAAGTCAAAAATTGTTCAGTGGAACCATTGTGAGTTGGGGACTGAATGTACAAACACACACACACACACACAACCTGTTGGTTCTGTGTCTCTGGAGAACCCTGACTAACACGGCCCCAGAGGGAGGAGAGCTCTGCCAACACCTTAACTTCAGGCTTTCAGCCTCCAGAACTGTGAGAGAACAAATTTCTGTTGTTTCAAACCACCTAGTTTGTGGTACTTTGCTGTGGCAGCCACAGGACACTAATACATGCCCCTACAGTCTAATCTCAACCAAAAACCAGATGATTCTTTTTAATCAAAAGTCAGATCTGATTACTCCTTTGCTCGTGACAGAAGCTCCTACAGTGGCCTCTCATTTCTCTCAGAAAAAGACACGGTGTGTACAAAAGCCTCAGCTGAGGTGTTCCCCACTCTCCCACCATCACCGCTGACGTCCGCCCTTCCCACCCTCCCTCTCGCCCCCACCAACACAGGCACCTGCTGTTCCTTGAACACACCTGGAGCGATCTCGCCCAGGCACCCTGCTCTTCTCCTGAGGTCTGGATGGCCGATTCCCTCACTTCCCTCCAATCTTTGATTCTGTGTCACTCTCTCAGTGAGACCTGTCCTGACCATCCTTTTTCAAATTGCAAGCCCCAGCTTCCATATGCCGTTACCCCACTCTACTTTTTATTTTTCCACGGCACCAATCACCTTCTATTGTATTATGTAATTTCCACATTTATCACATTTTATATTCATTATCTGTTTCCACTGGAAGACTGTAAGTTCCCCGATGGCAGGAATTTGTATTCCTTTGTTCACTAATATATCATAAGTGCCTTAAATAGTGCCTGGCACCTGGTAGGTACTCAGTACACATTGGATGTGAGAATGGATGAATGAATGAAACTTTTTTAAGATCACAGTATATGGTGAAGTTGAGATTCAAACCCAAGGCTGTCTGGCTCCAAGACTTGTGCTGTTTTCAATTCGTGCCACCTCCCTAGATTTTTGTTACAACACTGCCCATGCAATGCCTGCCTTTGGGTATCCTTATGGGTGAAACTCTCCTAAGAGGTGGTCCTCTTAGAACTCTCATCATAAATGCCCTTGGAGAGAGTGCGGGGCAGACTTACCTTAGCTGTAGCAGGAGCTGCAGAGCAGAGTAAGATGTGAGCTCCGTGTACAAGGAGCGGGTAGGGAAGGATGGAATTGATCACATTTGATAATCAGAAAGTAAACCAAAAAGTAATTTAAGTAATGCCACAAGGCAGTGAATCACAGACTTCCAAAACTGGAAAAGGGTCAAAGGCCACCTAAGACTAAATACCCACGAATGCTTGAATCAATCCCACCAAGAAGGTAACTCAACTCTTACCTTGAATTAATAGCTTAAATTTAACTTTTCTTCCTTTGTGTAAAAATATGCTTCTTTTAAAACATTCACCATCAACTCCTCCAAATTAGACCTTTTTCCTATACTTTGGACCACAGGTCAGCTCACTGTTTTTGGAACAGAACAGATAGTAAATATTTTAGGCTCTGTGGACCATATAGTCTCTCTGGCAACTATTCAACACTGCTATTGCAGCATGACAGTAGCCATGAACAATATATAAGGCAATGAGTGTGGCTGTGTTCCAATAAAACTTTATTGACAAAAATGGGCAGCAGACCTCAGTTTGCTGACCCCCTGCATTAGACCACCCGGAACAAATTACATCTCCCTTTTGTAGGTCAGTCCTGCAGATACATTAAGATAAACACCATAACCCTCTGTTCTCTGGATCAAATAAGCTCAGTTCCTTCCCTTCTCCGTGGTAAGGTCTTCCCTTCCTCCAGGGGCCTGGACGCTCCTTTAACACCCCCCCTCCATCTGTGTAGTTCTTAGTGGGGGTCCTGCCCTGAGTGGGATCCTCTGGTGCGACCAGGCCACGATAGACGGAGACGCTCAGCTCCTCCACTCCAGCATCTCACCTCTGACGACACAGCTGAAGCTCACTTTGCCCCCCTGCACCCCACACCCCGCTGCTGCCTCGCAATGCACTCACAGTGAGCCACAACCCAAATCACACCCACGCCGGCCACAGCCCTCCTTCCCCGCTCTGGGTTTGTGCCCTTCGTATTTTAGGCTTTACCTTTACCCATTTCACTTCTGCCTTGTTAGATTCCAGCCTTCGGCTCTGGCCAGTCAAGATCTCTTTGACCCCCAAAGCTGTCATTCAACACACTGGTCATCCTTCCCATCTCTGTCACCTGCACGCTGGCAAGAGGACCCTCTCCATTTTCACCCAAATCCTCAACAAGAAATCTCTAGAACGACAAGGCCACTTTCCCCCAGGGTCCCCCCGTGACTCAGAAAGACTCCCAGAGCTGGTTCCCATGACTGCTTCCTGTCTCCTTCGGATGCTGCATCGCAGGGGACGTAATCGCCAGACAGGACGGTGCAACACTGTGTGGAACCTGTGTCTGTGGCATTCAGAGGGAAGAGGGAGGAAGGGACAGGAGCCCTGCTGGATTCTACAGTGAAGGATGTGGCAGTTAAACTCCAGCACATTTGAAATCCAAAGATCTGCCTGTGCCCACTTTTTTCAGAAAACAACATGATTGCAGTAATTTCAGATGATTATCTCCAATGTAATATTGGGTAGAGAAGTCAGATATCACTGGCCTTTTTCTCACTAATATTAAGTCATGGAAAATGGAAACCCCAGTCTCTAGGTTGGCTGGGCTTTTAACAGATTGGGAATTTGTGTTTTTTCTTCTTTTTGAAGTACTTTAAGTGAAAAACAAATTGCTTTTCAATAGGTGCAAATCATTGACTTATTTTTTTTTTTTTAAGATTTCAAAAATCACTTCTACGTGGCTCCTAGGAAAAAAGCAATTCAGGAGAAATGCTGGTCTCAATCTTGTCTGTATCAATCTCAGAACTTCTTGGACTCATGCGGCAACAGAGGATCAGACTTTCAAAACCAGAGAGAGCGGGACACGCAGATTTGAGGTGGGTGTCTCTGGGCAAAGGCAGGGCGATCGCAGCCCCGTCACTAAAACCCCAAAGTCTCTCAACCTCTGGTTTCCCAACAGCCTGCTTGGCATCCAGAAGCTTGGTCATTTCCTTCCGCATTGATGTGGATTTCCTGTGCACATGCTGAATCGGAGAATTCTTTACTGTAGCCCTAAGTAATGAGGCTCGAAATGCATTCAACCTGAGCTGAGACCTTTTCTGAGCTGGTGGCCTTTACTTCTACTTGAATAGGCAGGGACAGGCTCAGAGCGTGCATGCGCTTCCAGCCAGTTACCCAAATAGACTTTAGTATTCATGAGTTTTATATTTGTCTGTTTAAGGATGCTCAGACATAAATGGATCCTTAATTACACAAGTCTAAATATAACCACTCTCCTTGCACACGAATCCCACCTTTCACCAAATATGTTCACTTGCTCCTACTAACATTAGCTCGTTCTGAACTTTCCGAGAAAAGCCCAGGGTGAATCAGGAAGAAACTTCTGCGTGTAAAGGAAAGACCCCTCCCCAACGAGGAAGCTCCCTCTCTTCTCTGTGAGTCTGCCCCTTTCTAAGGAAAGTGGAGTGTGAGGAGCCAGCAGCTGCCTAATTACGGCCTGCCCATCTGCTGTTCCTGAATGTCAGTGTTTTTCAGGCTGAGTAGCTTTGCCTTAGAGGGGGATTGTCAGTGAGTGCAGAAATGCTCCCCTTTGCTGCTCTGCACAGGAAGCATCGACACCCAGGTTTGAGGTGGGCCTCTCGGGGCAAAGGCAGGACCATCAGGGCCTCTGTCACTAAGGCCCCGGGAAAGTCTCTTGGCCTCTGGTTTTGCAGCAGCCTGCTGGGTGCACTGAAGCTTGCTTATTTCCTTCAACATTGACGTCCGCCGGTTGCTCTGACTCCCTGCCCGAATGTGGGGTTGGTTCTGGGCTAGTCGGGAGGCAGTAGAGGCTACAGAACAGAGGGATGGCGGGACAGGAGCTACATTTTAGGCAGAAGAATCTGGCTGTAAATGCCCATTAGATCTGTTGTCACTGAGCTGCTTTCTGAGCAGAAATCCTCAAGGCTTTCCTTCCTCCTTCCTCCACACTCCCCGAGCACAGGAGAGCACACACCACATCACCGCCTCTAACACACCCTTCTGCATTCTCAACCCAGGCCTTTGAACCCTCTCTCTGCAACCCCTGCTTCCTTTTCTTCCTTTTCTTCTTCAAATCAGATCACCCACAAAAGTGAGTCAAGACAAGATTCCAATTTATTCCTTGAGCTTCAAACCTGAGACTTGTTCATTCCTAGAATTGCAAGCCCTAATAGCTTGAGTGCCATCACAACCACCCCACGCTGCCGCAGAGGCAATTTGTGCTTCAAAAGTAATAGAGAGTAAATTGCAGAGGAAATATTTTATGCAAATTAACCAAGCTTAACATTTTGATAAAGGGCTTTTTTAAAAAATGAACCAAGGAATCCAACACTCCATTGCAAGTTCAACAAAAAGAAAATTTCAAACCTGGATTTTTAAAGTGTGTGACAGCAAGAGATATTTAGCCTGGTATGTAATAGCAAGAGATATTAACCACCCATAAGATGGAACACAGGAGCCAAAGTGCATAAAACTATGAGTTCAAAACAACTTTTATGTGAGCTTATGGATTACAGCATTTCAATAATTTAAATAATTCTCTTCCTCCTTTTGAGTGGACTCAGTGCTAAGCCAAAACATATTTGCCGTGAGATCAATGACACATTTGCAAGTGAGCTTGGAACCTGCTGTCAAAGAGAAGACGGAAGGGAGAAGAACAAAGATTTGCTGAGCATGTACTGTAGCCAGGCCCTGTGCTAGGCAGTTCACGTGTTATCTCGTTTAAACAGCCTGCTTCAAGTCTGCTTGAAGAGAAAGTGACAAAGGGACCAGGAAAAGCCACATGCATATTATTCTGGGTAAAAACATTCACAATGGGAAAGGAAACAACTGAGAACAATATAGTCAATATCTTTGTCACCCACCCCCAGGACACTTGAATAAGATGCTTCTTCAAAACTGAAAAAGGTGAGTTGAAGACAAAAGTTTTCAAAAGCTTACTAGTATTCCCACTTATGCCAAAGTCAGGCTTCCCAAAAGCCCCAGCCCCATGTCCCCACAACTCCCAGGTGAAGGCAGTTTAGAGAAAGGGACAGGTTTCAACGTAGGTGAAATATCTGAGTCTCTGCTCCACCTATAAAGATGCGGTTCCCAGTGGGGGTTCCAAACTCGGAGGGCCTTGAAATTGTTATAGGGGGCTGTGCATTCTCAAACATACCAAACATCACCTGTAGACAGAATACATGCGGCACACATAAGTGCGCCATTTCTCAAAATGTACGTGAGTGCTGTGGTGATTAATGCAATGCAAATTCGTTTTTGAAAGTAACTGAATTTGCAGGAGTTTTTAGTCATTATATATTCTCCATCATCAGATGCTGAAAGTATAATCACTGTCATGTGGGGGCCACAATCTTTTACATTAAAAAGAATTCCGCAACATGATAAATTTAGAAAACGATGACCTTGAAAGGGCTGGAACAATTGTCACCAAACTCACACATATTACTACGTAGAAAAGCCTCATAGGCTCACACTACAGCCTCATTCGCTCTTGTTTAATAAGAAATTTTAAGACACTTGATTGCTCATTTTTCCAGAATTAAAATTTGCACGTTAGGGAGGCAGGAAAAACATAAAGGAATGTTTGACTGATTTAACTTTATAACTTCTACAATTCCTTTGTATCAAAAATTCTCCATAAAAATGAAAACCATAAACTTGGAAAAAAGTATATGAAATAAACATAAGGGTTAGTAGCCTTAATATATAAAGAGCACATGTAAATGTATAAGACAGAGAGCCCCAAAGCAATAAAAGACATGAACAAAAAAAAGGCACAGAAGTACAAATGACCAATAAACATTTTTTAAATTTCAAACTTACCAGAAATAAAACATTTACAAAATAAAACAATTAGATATTATTTTTTACCTATCCAATTAATCAAGGATGCTTAAAAATTATAATACCCAATAGTGTCAAGACTCCGGTGAGAAGGGATTTACACACTCCTAGTTGGAATATTAACTGATACTACCCTAGGAAGAAATTTGGTCGTAGATAACAATATCTTTTTTTAAGAACTAGCTTTATCGAGGTATAATTGACATACAATCTACTGTACCTATTTTAGTGCACTCTTGAGGTATATGTACCCCTGTGAAGCCATTGCCACAACTGAGACAGCAAACATGTTCATCACCCCCAAAAGGTTCCGTGTGCCCTCTCCACTTGCAAGTGGTGCGTGCTCTCACGTGCAAACCGTCTCCACTACTTCTTCCCACTCCTGTAACCCCAGACAACCATTAGTATGCTTTCTGTCACCATAGATTAGTTTGCATTTTTTAGAGTTTTATATAAATGGAATCATACAGTATATGTTCTTTTTTATCTGGCTTCCTTCATTCAGCAGAATGATTTTGAAATTCATCTATATTGTTACGTGTGAAAATAGTTGATTTCTCTTTATTGCTGAGAAATCCATTTGTACAGATACACCACAATTTGTTTATCCATTCGCCATGGATAAACATGATGAAATTTGGGTTACTTCAATTTATGTCTATTACAAATAAAGCTTCTGTTCGCATTTGTGTAAAAGTCTTTGTGTGGACATATATTTCCTCTTTTCTTGGGTACATACCTGGGAATGGAATGCCTGAGTCATACGGCAGATGTGTGTTTAACTTTTTAAGAAACTGGCCAACTGTTTTCTAAAGAGGTTGTACCATTTCACATTCTCACAAGCAACATGTAAGTGTTCTAATGCCACCATCACCGATAACTGGTATGGCCAAAGGGATCAGGCCTTGTGAATCAAGAGCTTAAAACAACAAAGCAAAACTCTAAAGTCTGCTCTATAAATCTCACATCTGAGAATCTATCTTTCAAAAAAGTTAAAAATAAGGATAAAAATACCTCCAAAATGTTCATCATACAATTAACTAGTTTAGAAAATGCAAATTGCCTGAATGTTAAATCATAAGAGACAATGTAAATTTATCACAAGGTACACCTTGTGATAAAACACTAATCATTTTGTAAAATAGCTCAATATGAAACATTAATATATATTCAATACAACAGAATTTTCTTGCGTCCGTGGCATGAGAAAGGAGGAAGGGAGAACTACATGGAAAAAAAATACTTTCTTCACACTTGTTTGTATTTTCTGCTTCGTATTTGTTTGTATGTTCTATTTGCTACATAAATGTATGTATGACAATCACTAAAATTTTAACAGTTTTAAAAGAGTAAAAAAGTAGAAACGAGAGGACAAGGCATGGGAAGTGACAGCCAGATGCCTCCTGGGGAGGAGCACAGTGAGAAGGAGCAGGAGCAGAATCAGCAAGCCTGGCCCGATGGGACACAGATTTCTGGAGGGAGGTAAATACATGTATCTAACCACTGGATTTTTATTAATTATTAATAATTATAAATTTTATTCCTAATGTTGTCCATACTGATTATAGAGGCAAGGAAGTTTATAATATAATTAAAAAATATTTCCATCCAAAAGTAAAAAGGCTTTTTGCCTTGAAAGGAATAAATTCCTTGATGATCTCGGGTCACCGTGCGTGTGAAACCTATTAGTCCAAGAGGTTGCCCTTGACGACATAAAGAGACTTAAGAAAGATGTGGGAACCCTGACAGGTGTTACAGGAGGAAACAAATGTTCACGTAAGCACTCACTGTCACCCAGCAAAGCACAGGGCCCCACGGGGATGGGGTGGGGAGGGCGAGAGCAGGAGCTACTGCCCAGGAGGATGGGGAGCCCCTGACTGGGCTCCAGCCTTCCCCTCTCTCTCACTGGCCCATGGGACCAACACTGTCAGAGCGAGGCTGCTATCTTAGTCCATTCAGGATGCTGTAACAAAATACCTTAGACTTAAAAAAAAAGAGACATTTTATAAAAAAGACATCTGTGCTTGAACATTTATAGCAGCACAATTCACAATTGCAAAGATGTGGAAACAACCCAAGAGCCTGTCAATGTATGAGTAGATCAGTAAAATGTGGCATTTGTATACCATGGAGTATTATTCAGCCATAAAACAAGATGGTAAGCTAATTCCCTTGTAACAGCCTGGATGGAACTGGAGACCATCTTTTAAGCGAAGTATCGCAAAAATGGAAAAACAAAAACCAGATGAACTCACTACTAAATTGATCAACACTCATGTGTACATATGGTAGTAACATTCAGTGGGTATCAACCAGGTAGCAGGAAGAGGGGATAGGTGAATTCACACCTAATGTGTACAATGCACACTATCTGGGTGATGGACACACTTATAACTTTGACTCAATCTGTACAAAAGCAATTCATGTAACCAAAACGTTTGTACCCCTATAATATTCTGAAATAAAATAACATAATAAAAATCCACAGTAAAAAAATACCTTGGACTGAGTAATATATGAACAGAATGTTATCGCTCATAGTTCTGGAGCCTGAGAAGTCCAAGGTACCAGCAGATTCAGGGTCTGGTGAGGGTCCCTCCTACATGGCACTTTCTGTGTGTTCTCACATATGGCAGAGGGGTAAACAAACTCCCCAGGCCTTTTTGAAAAGGGCATTAATCCCATTCGCGGGGGCTCTGCCCTCTTGACTTAATCACCTCCCAGAAGGTCCCACTTCTTAATACCACTACATTGGGTATCGAGTTTCAAACGAATTTAGGGGGACACAAACACTCAGCCCATGGCAGCTGCAAAAGCACACGTGTGGTCACAGCCCAACACACACACACACACACACACACACACACACACACACACGCACGCAGTGGTGCTGGGATGGACACCACCGCGGTGGAGCAGAGAAGGGAGCTGCCCCACCCTGGGAGTGTCAGGAGTCGTGGTGTTTACTGCACCCTGAGTCAGTGGCTCTGAACACTTTATCAAGCCTTACCCAATTCTGTGAGGCAATCCCTATTGCTCCATTTTACAGAAAAGAAAAATGAGGCTTAGGTACCTAAATTACTTTTCGTCCAACAATAAATTTTTTTTTTATTTCAGCACATTATGGGGGTACAGATGAACAATAAAGTTTTTAAACCTATCTGGGGGTCTCAAAACTCTGAGGATCTGACAACAGCTGTGGACACAGGGAAGATAATCCCCAGGTGAAGAACCCCAGCTTGGCAGTGTCTTTCGCTCCCCCAGAAGCGGGCATCTAGAATTTTAATTTTGTTTTCGCTTAATGATCTTGGAGGCTTTCTTTTTCTTCTCTACTTTTCAGTACATTCTGTACCCCTGGAATGGGGCTCAGGCCGCCCGCTCAGAACTCTAAAAGAAGGAGAGAGAGAGAGGGAGAAGCAGAGAGGGAGAGGCCGTTACTCATGACACCGCCCTCAACTCCCCACGCAAAAAGCCAATTCTGTTTTCCCTGAATGTGCAAGTGGCATTTTCCCTGGGCAGTCGATGTGGCTTTGGAAGAGATGAGCAGGGGAGAGGCTGTAACTGCAGAGAAAGTGACCCACAGGGTCAAGAAACTGAGGACTTTCCCTCAAGAAGATCAGGAATTAATCTGAATGGTGTCAGTAATACTTGCTTGTGGCACCAGGATTTAAACTCATGGCACCAAAGGAACAGGGACCCTCTAGCTGTGTAATCACTAAGTGCCCCCGCAGCCCTGGGTCAATAGGCTGTCACTCAGATAAGTTTAGCTAGAAACAAACCACAGCAATGACAAAACAAAGCCTCTTCCTCTATCCATCCAAACATTTATTGGACACCTATTGTATGCCTGTGGGTTTAGATAGGTCCCTGTTTTCGATGAACTCACAGCATAGAGAGAGAAAGAGAGAGATGATGAAATGGATAATTATAGTGCCACATGAATGTGGATAAATGTATATTGCAAGGGACAGGCTAAATTAATCGCGAACCAGCCATACAACAGAGTCTTATACAGCCATTAGAAAGCATGATATAGCACCATATTCATTGATATAGAAAGATCTCCGCAGTATATTAAATGAGGAGAGAGGAGAGCAGATTGCCAAACAGTATTTATAGTATTTTACTCTCTGTAAAACTATATTTTCTACACACACAAATGCTGGAAGAATGTCCACCAAATTATCTACTAGTCAGCTCTGGGTGGTAGGTTTTCAAGTGATTTTTACTTTATCCTTCGGGCCTTTCTGTTTTGTTTATATACTTTAAATTTTTCTAAATGAAACAGCTTTCTGTGGTACAAACGAGAGGCGCTCACTGCAGAAGATTCAACGCGCTCAGTTCAGTCACGGAGATACTCGCATGCGCACCCTCCCCACTCGCTCGGAGAACGAGATTCTCTAAAAATATCTGAAAGGTAAATGATGGTGTCTGGAGTTTTCTTCCATTTTTGATTAGCTCACTATTATGGATTAGTTTTCATAGCTAAAGATTTGGGGAAATAAGGAATGATACCAAATGGCCCACAGGGTTCGTTCCCTTCAACAGCAACAATTTTTTCATTTCTCAGAAGTGAGCTTCCCTTGACAGCTGAAACAGCTTTTGCTGGATTCTTCAAGAACAGCAAACCACGGAGCAGCACTCAGCCTGGCCCCTCACACCACCCCTCCAGGCCCGGTCTACAAAACACACGGAAGGGGGCAGAAGGGTGTGGACCTGATCTCCAGCTGCCTTTCCCGCTCTCTCACTCATGCAAGGGTTAGGTTTTAAGTTCATTTATTCACCCAACAAACCCTTTGTGAGCCTCCCCTGTGTGCTCAGCTTCTGTTAGGAGCAAAGGCATGGAGGTGAACAAGATAGGGGCCGTCTCTGTCTTCATGGGACTCCGGATCTGACGTGGAGGTCGACCGAAACAGAGTGGCTCTGGAGTCAAACTCTCTGGGTTCAAATCCTGGTTCCCCGCTTACGATCTGGGGGGCCCTGGCATGGTAGTTAACCTTTCTGGCCTTCAGCTTCCCTGTCTGACAAAGGGGCATAAAATAAACTCATAAGGTTGTACAGGGATTCAACGAGATGATGCTCGTGAAATGCTCGGTGCAGAACCTGGCACAGGATGGCCCGGATGAAGGCTAATTAATACCATCGTGAGCATTTACACTTGTAGTAAGTTGTGAAGGGAGAGAGCGCATGGAGCTCACAGCAGGGAAACCACTGCCCACCCTTCCGGATAATAGCGGTCCGGTAGGAAGAAGGCACAAGCCGACCAGACTGGGCACCATTGGTCTCTTTAATTAAAACCGTGGCCATCAAGAACCCACAGCACCGATGCCATTTCCTGAGCACACGGCTCGACTCGGGCAACACGGAAAGGAACGCAGAGGCAGAATGTTAATACCTTCCATTCTGGGAAAATATATTGTAGGGGCCCCTCCACGCTGACCTTTTCCACACAGAGTAATTTTGATGAACCGGCCACCGGTTCCTCCCCTGCAGGTCTAGGAGATTATAAACAGAGAGGGGTGAGTGGGCAGCCAATCAAAGTCCTGGTTCGCTGAAAAGGTTGAGAGGGTGCAATAAAACACAGCGGCCGGAGGAGACAGGAACCTCATCTGGAGTCATAAAAGGGGGACGCGGGAAGGTGGAGCCGCCCCTGGTGCTGGTGCTGGATGAGGCGGACACTTTCGCTTCTGGTCCCGAGCCAGCCTCAGCCCTTCTGCAGGCCAATTAATTCCAGGCACCAACATCTGCCCTAAATTCTTCAAGGTAATTAGCACCACACGTTATCAACAGGAAGCTGGCACCCGCGGGCACTTGAGATAATTGTTTCAACACTGGCATTTCCCTGCCTACCGTGAAAGGTCACTGCGGCCGCTGTAGCCCCGCTACCCCCCGTTCCTCCCGTTAAATGAAGGACGCTGTCCCTTGTCATTGCGGTTACAGCCATTCATCAGTGCAGGACTCAGGGAATCCATGCAAAGGCTTCTGAGCCGTAAGTGTGCTCCAAGAGTTTGCAACAATGACTTCCTGTGACTTCTGACATCACCAGTGTCGCGAACTCCTCATTCGGGCGGTAGTTGAGAAACACAGCTTAGACTGATGTGTCCAGGACCAGGTGTGCTCGGGATGATCCCACAGGATGATCGCACTGGACAACTTTGACCGAAGACTTTGCTCAGGACTCCCCCACAAATTCTAGAGACGCTTCTCCGGAACAGCAAGGAAAGTGGAAATCATACAAAGTTTCTGTGCCTGGCCCTGCGCCCCCGATGCAGCTGCTGAATCTCCCCTTGCTCCTGAACGAGCCCTGTTCTCTCCTCTCTAGAACTCTGTCTGTGCTTCTCTTTTCTCCGGGGCACTCTTCTCTTGCCCCTTGACTCACCGCTACGCATACTCATTCTTCACCAGACAGCGTGTCCTCTGAAACCCCTCAGACCTGTCAGTCTTGTTTCCCAGCCTGTCCCCCACTAGGAGAGCCAGGCGACAGCAGGGCCCTCCTCTGTCTCGTTCACTCCTCTATCTCCCATGCCTGGCAAGACACTCAGTAAGTATTTACGCGATGAGTTTCGAACACGTGGAGGAGGGCATTTTGTGCTGCGCTGGCTGGGTAACATGAAGTTCAGGGGAATATTAGTTCTTAGGGAGGCACAATCAACACATTCTTGATTCCAGAGCAAACAGGAGCAAGAAGAACCACGTTGTGAACTGGCTGCCCAGCACCAGTTTCCCAGCAGGCAGTGGCATCCCTCCCGGGGAAACACCGCAACTGCATGGAAAGCTGACCGCCCCACTGGTCAAGGAACAAGACACAGAGCAGGAAACTCAGCGCTGCCCAGGCAGCCAGCACTGATTTGTCATTCTATGTGCTCCATCTACAGAGGCAACTGGGCAGCGAAAAGGGGGCATCTCCCTTGTGCAGACATGCCACGGGCCCCCGCACCCCAAAGATGTCAGGCAATGGCTGCCCAAGTCGTCAGGGATCTCAGCTCCCTCCCAAGCTACCCCCAAATCTATAAAAACAGCAGTCTCGCTCCTCCTGCCCCCTCCCTCCAAAGAGACAGTCTGGAGATCCCACCACCCACAGAAAAAAGGCCAAAACCCTTCCTGTGGCCAAGTCCCGCCCCTTCTCCAGGCTCCCAGCGCATCCCCAGCCCTCAGCCCGGGGCTCTGGCCCCCTGGCTTCTCTCCGCCCACACCCCCTGGCTCAGGGCGGTCTGGACGGCTGGAGCCTCTGCATTTTCCAAAGCTTCCCTCAACCCTCCCTCCCTCTGGGCACCCATGCAGAGTGACAACCCCTCCGTGGCACACGCCCCTCTCCTGCCTGCGCGGGCTTCCTGCCATCTGACTTTGCGCCACACGTGTGCTTCATCACCTGGGCTCACCGTTCCGCCCCAGGCCTAGCACGCGAGTGGCTCACAACAGAACTGCGGGGAGAAGAAATGCACTGGCTAACCTATGCCAGCGTTGCCCACATGGCCTCTTAAGGCAGTGCCCATGAGTGCTTAATAAACAAAAGCTTGAGCAACACTATATACTCTCAGCTCACAATACACATTGGCATATTTTAAAAAAAGAACTCAAAGTCCCGCAAGAAAGAAAACTGTTAACTAAGTTGGGAAACATCGCAGTAAAGTAAGAGATCCTTTTCTCATCCCTAGAGAGCAGTGTGCCTTAGAACACCAGTTTGGGAAACACTACCCTGGATCATGCTGCTGTTTTTAAATATTCTATTGAAACAAACTGCGGACACACCAGAATTGTGAACACACAATTCTTCAAGAATACTGTGAGCCGTAGAGCAGGGTGGGGTGAGACGAGACTCGAGGTAGCCAGGCCGGGTTTCCCGTCCCACCCTCAGTGATCTGTGCCGTGGGGGGGCTGGGGAATCATGCTCATAGCTGTGGATACAAAGCCCCGGGCCTCATTCCTTGGGTTTAGGTTGGAACCAAGACCCAGGCCGGAGCCCGGGCAGCGCTGGAGCAGACGCCGCTGCAGACTCACCGTTCCTTCCCACCACGTGCTGGCCGCGCGAAGCAAGAGTAGCAACTGGCACCTACACTTTTCCAACCTTGGGTACTGATTGATCCTTTCTGCCTCAAAGGGCACCTAGTAGGTAACTCAGATATAATTTTCCTTGTTTAAAAGAGCAGAGAAACCAAGACTCACGAGGTTCGAGTGACTCGTTCAAGGTGACCCAGCCCCAGAAGTGGCAGAGTGCGAGCAGAGGGACAGGTCCTTCGCCTCCCCGGCTGACACTCTTCCCTCTGGTCAACAAGGTCACCCTTTCGAACTACGTCTAGAGAGGCCGCTGCCGGCCAAGCCGGACTGCAGGTGCAGGGACAGCTCCTCATACAGGCAGGTCACCTGGGCTCCCCACGGGCCAGGAAAGCCAGGCCGGCTCCTCTGCAGGCGCATTTACGGTGGAGGCTGCAAACTGGTGGCGTTGGGGCTGACTCTGGTGAGCGTGTTTTATTAGACCACACACTGGATTATTTTTTTAGTTGCCCACATTTAAAACTCATGAAATTTCGCCTTAAAATCTGGATGAAAACTCAGAGGCCGGGGCCCCCTGGCTCTGCACCCTGTGACAACTGTCAGCTGGTGTGGCAGCCGCTGCCCCTTCCAATAGCATGCCCGCCCCTCGCCCCCCAGCCTACATCGCCCATTTATTTGCAGCCTGTGGGCATTAGAGTCTGGCCCCCCACTTTGTAGATGATGAGCACTTGCTCCCAAGACCACCAGACACGGAGTTGGGCAGAGCAGAGGGACAGCGGAGTTACAGAGAAAGAGGCAGAAAACACCAGGAACATCTTCTGAAGTCTGTGATAACAACCTCCACGAAAAATAAAAGCAAGTTTCTGCACCAGAGAGAAATTACGAACATAAATTCCCTTTAACCAGCAGGCAAACATTTTAATATTTATGCCTAGACTTTCCCAGGCAATTTTAATTCGCATTTACACTCTTCCTATAGAAAATAGAAAGGAAGACAGGGGGTACAGAAGGCGAAAAAATACTCGAAATGCCATCATTTAAATGGAATTGAATCCTTTTCAAAACACTGTGTCCAGAGAAGCCGTTGCCTCGAGAGGTGTTTTGTCAGCTCTCTGCACCGCTCAAAATCCATTGAAAGCTTTAAAAAGCACCTGCTGTCTTCAGTGAACTCCAGCTTCATTTTCTCTGGGGTCGGATTCTAATGTGGCCCCTTTGCAGCAGCAGCAGAGCTGGGGGCGACAGCTGAGGAATTGCTCAGGCCTGTGACAGGTGAACTTGTTATATCGCATTTCAAAGCCGCGCCATTGCAGAGAGAGGCAACGCCATCCGGGCTGCAGAATCTCAAGCCCAGCTCTGTCAGGCCGGCCGGCAGCGGGGGGAGAACGTCCGTGTGGAAATAGCCCAATGCTGCTTCAAGTCCTTCAAAGTTCAATAGTTCAAGTTGGTTCTTTCTTCCAAGCAAATTCACCTGATATTGGCTGTGGAGTTGGCTGGCTGGCTTCTGTATGCGGATGGGGATTCATTTCTCCCCAAAGTGAACTCTCGAATCAGCCTACCTTCCAGGCTCAGGGGTCACCATCCTCTCCCCGGGGCAGCCCTCCACC
The DNA here is from genome assembly GCF_000956105.1 of Propithecus coquereli. Classification (NCBI taxonomy): domain Eukaryota; kingdom Metazoa; phylum Chordata; class Mammalia; order Primates; family Indriidae; genus Propithecus; species Propithecus coquereli. The sequence goes on from NW_012147975.1 coordinate 1,561,051, forward strand.
ATCTCTCCAGCCCTTCCCACTCTCACTTTACTCCCGACCGGAGCCCTTGGTCTGTTTAACACTTGACTGCTGCCTTGGATTATTACTTATCCTTTTTACATGGAGCCTTGGGACTTGCAGCTAAATAGGCTGGTCTCTCAGGCCTGGGACAGGGTCTCCTGTCTCTTTGAAACTATACACGGAGTAGTGCTCAGTGGGAAAAAACATCCTTGTGCAGTAGGCACACTGGACGTGAGCTCAGGGCTGCAAGTGTGGGAGAGAAACAGCACGAACTCGGGGCCTAGGAGACCATGTGGCTGGCAGGTGGCTGGCAGGTGGCTGGCAGCTCAGTGCCCCATGGCCAGGACCTTCCCAACCCTTTGGCACTGCCGGAGGAGAGGCAGTATCCGAGAACGACTGAGCCTGAGTTTCCATCAGCCTGATAGGATGGGAACTCAGATTTACAGAAAATGAGACACGTTACACCTCCGAGTTGGTGACCTGAGACTCGCACCAACCCCAAATCTAGCTGAAAGTACGACAGAGGGAACAAAGACATGATGTTCAGGCTCCAGCCTCAGCACCAAGGAGGGAGGCATTGAGAGCATGCGGGAAGGAGGTCAGAACACAGGCTCTGGGAGCAGAGAATGGGGTACAACTGAGTCCCAAGTCTCGGACAGGTGGCATGGGCTGCCTACATAACCACAGGGGCTATTCAGATGTAGCTCCCCTGTTGATCTCAGTAGGTACCTGCCCCCAGGACAAACCACTAAAAACTACCTGGAAGCCCCCAAGGAAGCAGGGTGCCTTCTGAGCAGAGTCCCAGCCCCAGGGGAAGACACTGGGGTACCAAACCAAGCAGTGTCACACTGCAAGTGGCTGTCTCCCAGAAAAGCTCCAAGACCTTGGGACCAAGACCTGTGGGACATGAACCAAGGTCCCCAAACCTCCTTCACCAGCAAGTAGAGTGCCCGACACATGGTTGAATGAAAAACGAATGAATGAGTTGACCCATCGGTGATGCCCACATCTGCTCTTCATTCATCAAAGAAATATTTGGAGGGGAAAGGGAGAGATTTGTTAAAGGATACAGATTTACAGCTAGATAGGAGGTGTAAGTTCCAGTGCTCTATAGCACTGTAGGATGACTATAGCTAACAATAATATATTATATAGCTTTAAATAGCTAAAAGGAGGATACTGAATGTTCCCAACAAAGAAATGGTAATTATCTGAGATGACGGATATGCTAATTAACCTGATGTGATCACTATACATAGTATCACAACACCCCTATGTACCCCATAAATATGTGCAAATATGTGTCAAAATTATTTTTTAATTTTTAAAAGAAATATTTATTCAGCACCAGTTGCCACATGCCACACACCCTGCACATGCACGTGTTCCAGCACGAGAGACACAGCAGTGACAAGGCAGATGTGGACAGAC
>NW_012147975.1:1563806-1611885 GCF_000956105.1 Propithecus coquereli
CGTGGTACAGATGATTAGGTTAGGTGTGTTGCCCTTGGTTCCCCCCCCACCGAAGTCCGTGTTTCAAATATGTCCATCCTTCGGATAGTGCGCATTGCCCTCCTTGTGTATACAAAGCTGGTCATGACATACTAAATTGCTTCATGGCTCACCAACCAACCGTGAACTACGGTTTGTAAAATAATGCCCCAAACAGACTTCTGCGATCCATCCGCACCGCCCCGCGCCCGCCCTGCTGAGACTGCTCCCTGCCGCTCCTTCCGGTGGAACCGCTTTCCCCTCCCCACTGCCCCTTTGGCTAATCCGGTTGTTTTCTACCTGCATGTCGCACAGAACGGCTTAAAAATATGACAATGCCTGTGCCCCACGCACCCCACCCCCTGAGATTCGGATGTAACTGGTCGAGGTGGAGCCCTGGCTCCCAGCTGATTCTTACGGGCAGCACTCGGACTCGCCCCTCCTCCATCTTCCAAATTCACCTGCAACACCGCCCCCCCCAGAAATGTCCTCTCCCACACCCCGACACACACACACACACACACACACACACACACACACACACACACACACACACACACACACACACACAGAGTCTGGGTCTGATGAGCCTCCCAGGAGCTCCTGACCCTCCCTGGTCCAGTCTCTGTAGCAGCCACCGCATTTTATTGCATTTGGTGGTCTGTCATTCTCTCCTCTAGGTGGTGAGTGGCTCGAAGGCAGGGATGTGTCACATCTTCTCTCTGTCAACCCGCGGTGCCTAGTGTGCAAAAGGTTTTTTAGTAAATATTTGCTGTATGTACCTATGAGAAAAGTTCTATTATTGTCCCTTTTTACAGATAAGAAAACTGACATCCAGAAGGTTAAATAAATCAGCCAGTGCTGTACAGCTAGACATGGTAGACATGGGATTAGAACTCAGATCTGCCCAGTTCCAGCACAGCAGCTTCCTCTCAGAGCCTTGACAGACAAGTGTCACAATGAGTCCACAGACCCAACCCAGAGCTGTTCCCAATTCTTAAGAATGAAAATCCAAAGAAAACCATCCCATATTCCTAATGCTGGTTCAATACTTCCAAATGGATATTCTCTCAAATATTAATAATATGACTCAACCCAAACTCATTCTCTTCCTCCTCTTCTTCCCAGTCTCACCTCCCTCCCTCCTTGTTTTTCCATTTAAGTTCAAAATCCCCTAACCCTAACATTGCTGACCTGGCCTCTCCCCCCACTCCCCACCATCCTACCAGGGACTCCTCTGTCACTGTGCCCCACCCCCACCCTGTCCCTGTCTCAGGCCTGACCCTCCCTTGCATGTTGAGTTGATTGGGTTCCTGCTTTGGCATTCCAAATGCCTAATTGGGAATAATTGTGACTCTTAATTACACTTCAATCATTACATACCAACACCACAGCTGCTTTTAAGCTTTATATTTCATTAAAGCAATGTTTTCAAGAGCTTGTTTAAAAAGGAGGAAAAAACTACTGAATAATCATTTATAATTTAAAAGTAAATAAGAGCAAATTATGATCATGTTTGTGAAACAAAACACTCTATCCAATCCAGTTAGTTATTAACCTAAAAATCTGTTTTAAGTCACCGAGAGCTTCAGGTTCATGCACGAGGCTCAGGGACTCTAAGATTCTAGAGTTAGTTTCCAGTAATAAAATCCTGGACCCAAAAGCTATGGCATATTCCAAGAAAGGATGGCAAAAAGAGAATGATGGGCTGGGCGCAGTGGCTCACGCCTGTAATCCTAGCACTCTGGGAGGTCGAGGCGGGTGGATCGCTCGAGGTCAGGCATTCGAGACCAGCCTGAGCAAGAGCGAGACCCCGTCTCCACTAAAAATAGAAAGAATTTATCTGGAAAACTAAAAATACATATATAGAAAAAACTAGCCGGGCATGGTGGCGCATGCCTGTAGTCCCAGCTACTCGGGAGACTGAGGCAGGAGGATCGCTTGAGCCCAGGAGTTTGAGGTTGCTGTGAGCTAGCCTGATGCCATGGCACTCTAGCCCGGGCAACAGAGTGAGACTCTGTCTCAAAAAAAAAAAAAGAGAATGATGTCAAGCCAGAAGGTTGGCCATTCCAAAGCAGAGGACTCCTGAAGACAATAATAATAATTCCTTGTATTGACACAGCACTTTCCGTCTTAGAATATACATTGAGGTGTATTCGTGCATATCTCCAAGCCTTGTTTGCTGGGCTGGTTCTTAACCTTTTAAAGGTATGGCTATGAAAACTCTTCAAGAAAAATGCACATTCACCAAACATTCACAAGATTTTTCATATAATGTTAAGAGGTTCACAAATTCTTAAACAAGGCAATCCATGAATTCCTTAAGATCTGTGATCTACAAAGTTGTCAGCTTCATTTGTTTGTTTTCAGTAAGTGACTAAAGAATGGAGGTATTTGCAAATTATATGTACTATGAAATTTTCAGGCACTATTCTTTATTATTCATTCCGCAGGCGTAGACTGAGCGCCTACTACGTTCCAGGCCAGTTGCCAAAAGAGAGTAAAGATGTGGTGATGAATTAAGTAGGGTCCCTTGAGGGGCTCACAGCTCAGTGTGAGAGGCAAGGGAAGGATGTGTGTTATACAAAGGAAGGAAGGAAAGGGAAGTCCTGGAAACATTTTGGTCCCTGTGATGTTGCCAAGCTTGCACTTGCCACCCTATGAAAGCTGCAGGTGGGGTGAGAAGGCAGGGAAAAACCTCAGCGCAGAACATGCAACAAGGGTATTAACATCAAGACCCGAGCCCCACACTCGCAATACCCACCCCTTGAAAGCAAACCCAAGCACCCAGGAAATGTGACCAGTTCATCCATTAATTACCAGGGGTATACTGAGTGTCTTTTAAGGACCCTACACACTCAGTACAGGAATGGAAATTCATGGCAAAGATATTTGCTGTAAGAAAGGCAAAAACTAAAAGGACAGGATGTAGCTAAGTCCACAGGTGGTTTTCTGGGATGACTGCTCCCATGTGACATTCTAGCCCCCTAATTCAGAGCTTGGTTTTTGATGTGTACAACCTGTGATTTTGCCAAGTAAACATTTGTTTAACTATGATTTACTGTCATCGTTATTTTCTAAGAGACATTTCACCATTATTTAAATATAAGAATAGAGGACAGCTTCATAATAAAGGTCACTCCTCACCTAGAAAAAGAATTTTGAACGTCACACCACGTGTATTCCCACAATGCATATGCATATGCAGTTTGCATTTCTTGATTTTTCTCATTTTTCAAAAGTCCAGTGAGATCGCAGCTCAGCACGGGTTCACAGAAGGCCATTTGGAAACCAGCACAAGGGTTTGGAAAGAAAGCAAGAGCAAAGTATGTGAGGAGCAAGCAGCCCTGCCCAGGATAGAAGAGGGAAGGTTTCCAGTGGAGAGACCAAAGAAAGGGAGAGAACTGAACATAGGATGCAGAAGACAATGAAGCACTGCTTTCACATGAGTTTTTAAACCTGAGATTTTATAACCAGCTAAATTACCATTTGTGTGAAAGTCAATAGATACATTTCAAACTTGAAAGAACTCAAAAGCAGAGAATCCAAAGCAGAAAAGCTACAGGTATTCCCAAGTGATGTTGTGCTTGCAGGCCTAGAGAACAATCAGCCCGAAGCAGAAGCAGGAAGATGAAAATTTCCAGGGAGGAGGACTCTAGGAAGAAAATGATACAGAATTGACAGAATGTGTATTTCAAAAAATTTTTTGATAAAAGTGTGACAATCTATAATGAAAAATATAAGGTATGTAAAAAGAAAACTCTTGGAGTAAAAAATAGAACAAGACTAACTCTAGGAAAAACAAAATAAAAATTCCCCCAAAAAGAAAATAGCTCTAGTACTTTACTTGGCTTAACAATGAACTACATTTACATAATAATAATGTAACCGTAGGCTTCTAATCCAACCAAAATACATAATTTCATTTTACAGGAAAATGAGGAAGTAGCAGTGAGGGATGGAAGGTGGGTAGGAGGGCATGTGTGAGCATCCTAAACCTACCCCTGCTCTAGCAAGAATTCAATAATGTCCAAAATGAGTGACTCGAGATAGCTGTATTAGCATATTACTTACAAATATGGAGGTAAATTCCCAAAGAATTATGAAAGGTGTGGAGAGGGGTTGACTTTAGGGACAGAACTGAAAATGGCTGAGGGGCAGGGCATGTGACTACTGCTTCTCATTATGAGCTTTTTAATATACAAGCATATATGACTTTGATAAAAGTAAATTTTATTTTTTCAAATAACACACAACACATTACCACATTATTTAAGATTATGTTTAAATAGTGAAATGTTTTAAGGGTTTTGTTATATTTCCAGTCCTCTGAAAACAGAGGCTCCCTTGTGATACATAAGTTCAACTCCTACCTATTCGATTTCACCTGTACTTTCGGGCACCTGTTGTGGACAAAGGCAGGGATTCGTCTGTTCTCATGTTTCCGGCACTCAGTAGCTAACGCCCCCCAGCCCTCTGCAGTTGAGTCCAGGCTGGTACTAATAGCTTCACAGTGGCCCCAGTCTGGCTGGCCCACATGCTGACGACACATTCATTGTTCCCCATGACAACAACAGACTGAGCCATGATTTTCAACAGCTGGGAACCTGAACAGCCCCCAGACAAGGCCAATACTCCTGTCTGTTCAGGAATCCACCTGGCCCTCAGCAGGACCTGGGAAGCTACTGGTGCCAGCTTGCTCCCCTAGTTTCACGACGAAGACCAGGTCCTCTCTCAACACATCCTCACTGGGAAAAGTGGCCACTCTTCCAAGGTAATCATTTCCTAATTGTGATGATTAATAATCTCCTCATAATGAACATTACATCTCTCCGAGATGCCAACAGCAGTTAGACCCCTATAATCTATTAAGCCCCCTAGGGCTGGGGAACTCAATATCCGTGGCATGCGCCCCTCTTTCCCAGGGGTGCCAGAAGCTCTCCTGTGTCCTGATGTACACAGCAGCCTGTGTGATGTGATCCTGCCTTTGAGTAGACTATCACCTGGGCCAGGCTTGACTTCGACAGTCTCAGCCCAAATCCAATCATGTCATAATCAAGTTTAATTGAGATTAATAACCTCTCACAGCTGGCTCTAGGTATTTCATCAACAGACACCCTGCTAAGAAAACTGCTCTGCCAGCCTCCAGTGTGGCCAAACAAGTTCTTCCCTCCTCCCTCCCTACCCTGGCTCCCTGCCCATCAGACCACCCAACCCCGCAGGGACAGAAAAAAACACCAAGGGTACTTTCTGGACTCAAAGAAAACGGGAGAGGCAAAAGCAGAACTACTTCTGAACCAGAAGAATCAAGACCTGGCATCAGCCTCTTTGCTCCACTCTGATGACACCTATAGTGTAGAGGCAGGAGAGTTCTAGAAGCATTGTGGCCATCATTGTTCCTGGGATGGGCCAGATGTAGGCTTGTCTTCACTGCAGCTAATGCTGCCCAGCTCTGCCCACCCTGGCAGCCACACTGGACTGAGAGTCCCCATCAGTCATTCATTGCCTCAAAGATATTTGCTGAGCACCTGCTATGTGCCAGGCGCTGTGCGGGGCACTAGAATTTAGTGGAGGCTAAGACGGGCAAGGTGTCTGCCCTTGGGTGTTTACAGTCTAGAGGTAAAGAATGGCTCAGCCAATAATCTCACATGGAAATATGGAAGGACGAGTTTTAATAAGGGATGTAAGAGTTTGATGAATTAGGGGTAGAAGAAGACTCCCTAGGGCCATCTAAGGGATGATTTAGAATTAGCTGGACATGGAGGAAAAGAGCATCCCAGTCAAGGGAACAGTCTGTGCTGTGTCCCTGGGGTGGGACTATGACAAATGGTTAGTGCAGCTGAAACAGAGTCAGCAGATGGGACAGCAGAGCATGACAAGACCACAGAGCCAGGGTCATGGCAGACCATGCAGGCCATGGCGAGGGGCTTGGATCTTACCCTAAGCACAGCGGGAAGAGACTTCTGCAAGACAGCTCTTTCTAAGCTTCAGAGAAGACGCTTGGGCATAAACCATATAGCACCATCTCTATTTTCCCTTTTGGGAAACACTTTCCTGGAAGAAAGCAAACCGACTCATTTACCCAGCAAGGACGTACCAAGGTAATAAGACTCTTACACATGTCGAGTCAAACCAGCCCCACGTGGTCAACGGTAAAGTTTGTCCTAAAGAACTGCCAGGTGCTTCACGCTGCCCAGAAACGCAGAGAAAACACAGGCTCCTGCCCTCAAGGGGCTGGAGGGAAAGGCAGGTCAACCTGTGGTTTCCAAAGAGGAAAAGGCCCCTTCACACCGTGTTCCAACCCGGTTCGAGCTAAGGACCTCAAAAGGAAACAAAAGGAGTTGAAAGGAACTGAACTTGCACTTTGGGATGGAAATTCTGAGACTGTACCGCGCAGTCCTTTCCCCACGGACACACACAAGCTTCCACCTCGGCCTAAGGCTCCTGCCCAGGGCTGGGCAGGCGGCGCCGCGAGAGCGAGAGGAGGGACCCGGCCCGCTCCCCGCAGCCCCGTCGGCGCGCCCTGCGCAGGAGCTCTGCACAGCCGAACACTCAGACCTTCTCCACTGAAGATGCTTTATTAATGGGGTTAGAAGGTGGAAGCTTTAGTCCCGAGAGTCCGCATTGGCACCAGCAGCTGGTACCAAGCCTCTAAGGTGACCCAACTCTTGGGAGCAGCTTTTCAAAAAAACTGGAAATGGGATCCCCCCGCTCATCCACTGTGGGCTGAAAGCCGGGCCTGTTACCCAGACTGGCAGGATCAAAGGCGAGAACACGAGACGCAGTCGCGGCGGGCGCTGCAATTACCCGGGCTCCGGCTCACCTCTGTGCCTCCCGTCTGGGCTGCTTTTCAGTCTCGCGTTTGTTCAAAACCCACTGAAACTCAAGCTCTGGGCCGGCTCCTGCCTCTTGCCAGAGCTCTCTTTCCTAAGTCTCCTGGGGAGGCTGGAGGCCCCAAATCCTTGTCCTTTCTCCTTGCTCCTGTCTGAGGACACTGGGTGGGAGTCCCACGCCTTACCCAACCTTCCTTTGACAAACAGTTCCCGGGGAGCCTCTGTCTGCAGAGCGAGGGGTCGGAGCAGGTGAAGAAACGTGAACAGAGCCACCTTTGGCTGCTTCGAGGAAGCAGCGGCTATAATGAGCAGAGCTCTCGGAAGCTTAGAAGTACAAACACCAGCAAACAAAGCAATCTGCGAAACAAACTCAAATTCTTTCCTCTTCTCAGTTTCCACTGCCTTGGCCTGAATTGAGGCAAAAACCCGCCATCTTCCAGTCTCCCTGCCTCCTGCCTTACCCCTTCAACTCGGCTCCCAGACTGGAGGCACACTTCCATCCGTGGCGCTTCCCAAACCCAGTTGTGACCTGTCACTCCCACACTAAACACTCTTCAGCAGCCACCCACTGCCTGTCAGAGAAAGTCCAAGCAAGCTGCCTGCAGTCACGTGCACGGCCCTTTGTGATCCATCTCCTGCGGCCTCCACTGGCCGGTTTCCTCCCCACGAAGGACACCCTCCCCACCCAACGGAGATGCGCCACCCGTGACGATCCCCAGGCACACCCTGTGCCTCTGTGTGGGCCGTTCTCTCCGCCTGGCATGCTGTCTCCACTGCCTCACCCAGCCACTGCCATGTCCCTTTCTCTGATCTCTGATACCCGACCCATCCCTCCGTTGTCCAGCAGGGCCTGCAATACCACGTGGCAACTGTTGGTCTACAGGTCTGCTTTCTCCCTCGACTGAGCCCTTTGGAACACAGATTAACATTTTACCCTTCCCCAGTCCCCCACCCAGCGCCTGGAATGAAAGGATCTTTGCACGGCCCATAATTAGGTAGAATCATTCCCATTTTATAGTTGAGAAAACGGAGGCTTAACGAGATAAATCACAATGCCAGTTGGCAGTAAATTTGGAACTAGAAATCGGTTTTCCCAATTGCTGATTGTGAGCATTTTCTTCCAGGGCTCCCTTCCCACAGTCAGGCTGCCCGTCCCTGCAGAAGGTAACGTCTTTGATCTGAAGTCCCATTTAGCCAGAGTCGTGACGGAGAGGCCTCTGAGGTCTGGGTATCAAGACCAAAATGTAGGGCACCTCATGAACGCTGCCACCGAACCTCACTGACTTTTTCTCCCCTTTCCAGGGAGCTCGCAGACTCCTCAGCAGCAGCTTAGCTGCGAGACCTAAACTCACCCAGGCTTCCGAGGGTCCACGGAAGACATCGCTCTGAGCCCCACTTGACATGGAGGAGAACGGTGGCCCAGCTGAGTGGCCTTGGACAGAGGGCCAAGGGAGAGCCTCTGCACAGGGGGCTACGAACGCCCGTATCACTCACATTGTCTTAACCTCCCAGAGTCGGAGCGGGGAAGGAGCCTCTAATTACCTGCAGATGTCCCAATTAAGCAGCATTACCTCCCCAATTAGCAGTCCCTTCCATTGAAAATCATTAGGCTTAATTTCATTTCCCAGGAAACATCTTAATCAAGCGAGCTCTGTCCCCAGCTCCTGCGGCAGCCAGACTGCCACTGACGTCAGCCCGACCCTGTCCGGCCTGGAAGATGAAGCTAAATCAGGCTCTGGGTCATTTCCCAATTAAACACATCTCTTTAATGTCACTGTTTTCTCATGTTTAGCCAGACCAACGGTCTGTGCTTCTTAAATTCCTTACTAAAGGTAGAGCATGTTTGAAAAAGGCCCCTCCCTAAAGAAGGAGATACATTTGAAAGCACGCTCCAAAAAAGCACCTCTTTATAAAAAGTGAATTTTCAAGATATAAGACAGGAGAGCTGCAGGTGTCTTTATTGTCAAAACCAGAGGAGCCCCCAATTTCTCCCCTTTTTTTCCTTTACTATGCCCCAAAATTATTAAAACTGAGAGAATCTTAGGAGAGAAGAGACCTTTCCAGGTATAGATGTCATGGATAACCATTCGCGTTCTCAGTCTTTGAATCCAAAACCTTTAACTGGGAAGTGAGGGAGTGACAAGAAGAAGGAGGTTGGCAGTTGTCCCGCCTGGACAACCATCGATGGGTGGCAGCCTGTTACATGGCAGCACTAAAGCCACTGCTGGCCAACAGATTTATACATTTTTTGAGAGTTCTTCCTCCTCACGTGTGTCCAGCTCTCCTGTTCCAAGTCCAGACAGCCCCATTCTCATGCTGACAAAGGATTCATGGCCAACCAAGGCGTTCATTTCTCCTGTCTACAGCTAGCCTGAGATCCTTCATGCTACCGTGTCGCCAAAAGGACTTTCCTCCGGGCGCCAGGGTGGCATCCTCCTCCCACTCGGCTGGGTTGGCTGTTTCCTCCTTTTGCTAGAGTCTCAGCAGACTTACACCTCCCGGAAAGCGGAAGGGGAGGGAGGAAAAGTACAAGATGGAATTGGTTCAATCACAATTTAGACTCCCTGGAAACTTATCCACTACAACCCTACAAATACATCTTAATTTTCACTGTGAAATGGACTATGAAGTTCAAATCAAATTCTGTTTCCTTTAACTTTTTTCATATCCATGTTAATCACATTCCTATGAAATTGAAGAGAGAGAAGTGCCCCTCTCCTTGATACTAAATTTAATATGGGGATGATTAGAAATGCATTTGTCATTGTTGCCTGGAGAGCTTCACGCATCAGCCCTCCCAAAATCAGATTAACACCTAACCATTCCCTGCTGCTCCCCAAGTCCTCACTGCGGTGCCAGGCCTCTGCGATAATCACCCTCTACTGATCTTTCCCAAAGAAGTTTATTTTTTACACTTCAGCTCACAAATCAGCTCACTTTGACTCATTACTATTCAGCTTTTAGTGACAAACGTCAAACTCTGGGAGACTGCAGTCCCCTCTCCTCATTGCGGGGTGTGCGTGTGTGTCTGAAGTCAATTGTTTTCTATTGACTTTTACCACTTCTTCCCTCTCTTTCCCCAAGACAAAACTATTTAGATCTGATCAAGTATCTGGTCTGTTAGATGAGCTGTCCCTTCTCCTTTATAGAAATTCTGACTGAAAATGTGGCTGCTCTGATAGTGGTCTAGAAACATTTCCCAGGAGCGAGCCACAGTTTGTCACTGGGTTCAGTTTCAAAGCCTTCTGGTTGGGGAAAATAGGACTCTTCAATTCGGCCTTAACAAAGTATCAAGTCACCCCTGAGAGTTTGGATAACCCATGCCCTGTGCCTTGCACCCCCTGTTGCCCAGGCCGATGCCAGCTCCGGGGAATAATCCAGGTGTAAGCTTAGTGACGATAATAGCGGTGGTCATAACACTAACACCGCTGCTATTGATGGGTAACATCTGAGTCCTCACGATGTTCCAGAAATAAGTGAAAAGTGCTCTCCCTACATTATCTCACTTAGATGGTAGATATCACCCACACTTTACAGAAAGGGAAACTGAAATTTAGAAAAGTCAAGTAATTTTCTCAAGAACACACAGCTAGTAGGCGGCTGTGCCAGGATTCAAACCCAGTTCACTCTATTGCCAAGTTGTCTGAAACCTCAGAATGGGCAAGGGAGGAAATTAATATCGAGCTGGTGTTTACATCTATTATCTTATATGACAATCCTCTATTCCTCCCCTGTTTACATGAGTGCAAATTAATTCATTATATTAGATCTGACCCTGGACTCAGTTCTGACTTCAAGTCAATCAATTTCCCTCTGAGTCTCAGTTTTCTCATCCATGCAATGAAGATATTGGACTGAGTGATCCCAGGGGAAATATCCAGCCCTTACAGCCTGGGATTCTAGGTAGATGTGATATATACAGTACCATGGACAGACATTTAAGGCTGGAGAAGCCCTGGAGGTAACCTAATCTAGGTGTGCCAAATGCACAGCACGCATGCTGCCTCTTCCCCCTGCTGTACCCAAGGCAGACATCACCAATGGATCACGATCTTCTTTCTTGCTGAAACTGGTTATAACTTCAGAATCCTTTTCAATTCTATGCCGAGGAAGCAACGGAGTGAGACAATGGCACATAGGATAAACCTATTTGCCATCCCCGATGTTAACTGACTGGCCCAATTTATAAACGAGGAAACTGACATGCAGAGAAGGTAAAGGATTCAAAGAACATCTTTTGAGCAATTAATATGTGCCAAGTCTTGCGTTAGGTTCTGAGGATAAAAAGATGAATAAGACATAGTGTTGCCCTCTAGCAACTTTGAGTTTAGTGAGAGAGGTAGGCTATTAAACAAACAATTACAAGACTGTGTAACAAGTATTATCTGACCACGTGGGAAGCCTCCCAACCTAGACTAACAGATGCACAGAAGGCTTTCCTGTGGGAAATAGCACTTAAGCCAAGACTTGAATGGAAATGGAAGTTTGTCAGGTGAAGAAGGGGTAAGGAGGTCATTGTAAACAGAGTGGAATCGAACAGTGCAAGAGAATTCAGACTACTCAAAGGATTGTAAGTTGCTAAGGATGGCTGAGGCCTCGGAGCCTAAGAGGCAGTGAGTTCGGGGATGTCGAGCAGGGAGGGGATCAGCAGGGCCAGCCCAGGAAGGCCACAGCTGCCACTGCAGAGGCTGTCCTTCACCCTGATGGTGACTGGAAGACACGGCTGCAAATTCTTTGACACTCCTCCCACTGAGAGGTGGGGCCTATGTCCTCTCTCCTTGAAACTCAGCAGGCTTATAACTGCTTCAACCAGTAGAGCACTGTATGACTTCCAAGGCTGGGCCATGAAATGCCATGGAGCTTCCACTTTGTTCTCTGGAGCTCTCATGCTTGCAGCCATGACCCACCGTGTAAAAAAGACCTACTACCCTCAGACCACCATGCTACAAGGGCCACGTGTAGGTGCTCTAGCTGACAGTCCCAGCAGAGCCCAGCCTTGCAGCCCTTCCCACCAAGTGCTGCATATGTGAGTGAAGCCCATTACAAGCTGACTGGTTGATGCCCCATGAACAGAATAATCACCCAGCTGAGCCCTCCTTGAATTCTTGACCTGCAAATTATAAGGTTTCATAAAATGGCTATTTTAAGCTACAAAGATTTTGTGGGGTCTTTTCTTATGTAGCAGTACATAACCAGGAAAGCAAAGAAATATTGAAGGTTTTTAGGAAGGAAAGTGACTGATTAGATCTGTTCTGGAAGGAGTGCTCAGGCTGCTGTGTGGAGAATGGATTAGAGAATGGGAAGAACGGAGCAGAAGAACTCTTTGGGCTACTGCAGTTGTACAGGTGATGAGCAAGACAGCAGCAGGGAAGGGAAGAGAAATGCTGAGCTATGTGTAGACAGTAGAAGCAACAGAACGCAGTGACTGACTCATGGGTGTATGAAGGAGAGAGGAGAGTCAAGAAAGATTCCCAGTTTTCTGGCCCAGGCGACTAGGTGGAGGGTGGTACCATGTGCTGAGATGGGGCAGGCTGGAGGAGAATCCTGTGTTGGGCACATGGGGAGAGGGATGAGTTCCTTCTTCTCCATATGTAGGTGAGATAGTGAAGAATGGGGTGCATGGCAGCTAAAGAACTCAGGAGGCCCACCTGGGCCAGAGACCTGGATTTCAGAGCCACCTACTAAGGGGTGGCGATCCACGAGAGGGATGGGATGAGCTGGGATCTCACTGGCAGGAATGAGAAGAGGGAAAAGGGGGCAGAACCACGGGCCATGGAGAGCTGAGACTGAGCAGGGATGGAGCACACCCGGCCGCCGAAGGTGCTGATCATGGGTGACCACCCGGAGTTACTTCCTCCTCCCCTCTCCTGTATCCTGTCCCCTGGGAGCTGGGGGGCTTTGAACAAGGCAAACACCGAGGCTGAAGAAACCGTGGGACTAGATTCTCTCCCCCTGTCATTCATCAGACCTGCATGTGCCGCCCACGCCGACTTCTTTAATGTTTTAAATGCACTGCTTTATCCTCCTCTCCCCATTCCCTGCAGCCTGATTGTTTTCTTTTAAAATGCTCCTCATTTCTCTCCCATTTCATTTTCTTTCATCTGCAACCTGCTATTAAGGTTGTTTTCCCCACAGCTATTTTGACACGAAAGCAGCTTAATCTGTTCTCCTAATTAGCTTGTGATACACACACAGGTCCAGCGTCTCCCGCGCAATAGCATTCTCTCCAGTCGTCTCCCGCGGCGCCCACCTCCATCCCGCCGCCCTCTTTCTCCCCTCCTGTTCCCTGGGCCCCTCCAGCCAGATCTCTTTCTCCATGGTCAGGAGAGAGACCACGGACCTGGACCACTGACTGGCCTGCGCAGTGACTGCTGCCGTAGCCAGCGGTCATCCCACGGAGTGAGACCCTGTCTCCACAAAGCCCTTAGTAGAGCGCACCTGTGAACATTAGGCAGCCACTAGGCAGTATTCATGTATGTCAGATAAGCTTTCTTTGACAGTTAACAAACCAGAGGGAATAAAGAAGCTCACACGTAAGGGGGACTTAATTGAGACGTTGAGTGGAGGAAGCAAACTCAAGTCTAAATGAAGGAGAAGGTAAAGACAAAACGGGAGAGTGGACAGCCCGGGATGAGGTGTGGGGCAGGGGGTTGTCACTACACGCCGCACAGAATGAAGGCAGAGCTCCCCGTTGGGGACGTGCATGCCATGTGGAGGTCGTGCGGAATCCCGTGGGGGAGAGTCCTCCCAACTGCCTTCTACACACTCACGCACGCACACACACACACACACACACACACACACACCAGTTCACCCCAGAAAACAGGTTGTCTGATGAAGCCAATGAGCCTGAGCTGGCCGAACTCACCTTGGCATTTTCATAACTGGTCGGGGACGGCCCCAGCACAAGAGAGAAGATCAAGAAGCTAAAACAGAGAACAAAATACCATGTTTGTCTTCCCATTCCCACTCCCCCTGTTGAACTTGCTGGCAATTGGCTTTGTAGGCCGCAAACATTCCAGTTGGCTCATGACGATCCTGAGCATCGTCCCGTCCTTGAAGAGGCTCAGAGGCGATTCCTCGGCTTCAAAGGCCGGACAGTGTCCTGACTTCCCGAGATTCCCCCTCCCCTCAGCCATGGGCGAGACCTGAGGACCCCCCCGTGAGGTAAGTATTAGCTAAAATCATATATGTCAAGGAACTCACACGAGGCCTAAGCCGTACCAGCTGCCACGAATGGTTTCTCTAATGTCAAATGTCACAGCTGTTTCCACAACGCTTCGCAGTGTGCTGAAAACCAAGAGGTCTCACAGCGCTGCCTAGGATGTAATCTAGGGGTGTCAAGACACTGTCCCTTAACATAATCTGGGAATGTCACAACGCTGCCCACAGTGTAACTCAGAAGCTGCCCCAGTGCCACTTCTGAAAATACCTGGCTCCTTAACCCAAGAACAGCCTCTCGGGGCTGAGCCCCAGCCCAAGCTGCCCATAAAAAGAAACTTCAGCTCCCCAAAAGGAAGAATCATTATCACCTGAACTGCAAACGACCTCTGCAAACCCTCTGAAAAACCTACAACGTGTGGTCTGTATTTCTTTTTCTGAAGCTCACATCCTCCTATCCAGCCCTTAATTCTCGGCAGGAGTCACCGACACGCTTTCACACATGCTCCCTGTTCCTTCCAAGGGAGCCTGGCTACTCCACTCTCTCCCCAACATACGCTGGGCTCCCTTCAGTAAAGCCTACGGAACCTGGACTCCCAAAATCTTACAGAAGACACATTTCATAAGCAAGAGTGTATTTATCCTAAGTAGTAATACCTTCTTAATCTGCCCTGTCCTTGGCACTCTTAATGACTTCCCTAATTGAGTTTTGAAAATAGCAAATGTGAAATTAAAACTAATTCGGTTAGAGCCTTGTCCAAGCCTGCACAGTCCTTCTGCCCTTGTCCGATCAAAGCTGGGAGTAAACACACCTGCAGTTTCTGGACCATCCCAAACCTTGTTTCCAAAAGCAGAGAAGCTGCCGGGACGTGTTCTTACCCTCAGAAATAATATATCTGTTGCAGGTGGCTGATCTGGGGATATTCAATGGGGCCAAGAACATAGGTTGTAAACTCCAGCAGACTGAAATTGAAACTTACTAGCTTAGCTACTTACATGGCCCTAGGTAAATGATAAACTTTTTTGGCTCCTGTTTTTCCATCTGTAAAATGGAAGTGAGAACAGTACCTATCTCAGAGGATTGAAAGAGAGAACTTTGCAAAGCTCTCAGCACTGAGCATGGGGCGAGAGGAGCACTCAGTAAACAACAGTTAACAACGCATTCTGCGAGGGGGCTTCTTTTTGACTTTGAGCTTTGGGGTTTTGTCAGGTCCGGCCTCTTGGTGGACTGTTGCCCTGGTTCTTTGGCTCCTTGCTTGGAAAATTCACAAGCAGGGCCAGTGTGACCAAGTGACCACAGACAAGAAGCGATTCCACACAAACAGCTTCTATTGCAGAAAGGAAAGGAGCTATACGAAGCAAGAGCACGTTCCAGAGAGGAACAGGTCAGTCTCCACGACAGGAGAAAGAAGTTGAGGACTCGCAGGTGGTTTCCTTTTATTGGCCTGTTCTGGGGGAGAGCTTGGCTCACGGGAGGGGTGAGATGTCACCCGATGGTTGATGTACGTGATTGACAGGTGCTCTTATAACAGAGCTGCAGCTCCACAGGTGCGTGCCTCCGAACCTCAAGTTCTTCGCGGTTGTTAGCTGCGTTTTCCTGCAGTCCCTTCCCCCTGGAAACCCCCAGTTTCTCCGCCCCTAGAAACCGCCCTCCTGGCCTGTATCTGCCACCTGCAGATTTGGTCCCTGCCTAACAGGTTTAGTGCGAAGGTGGTTCTGGGGATGAGAGAACTAGCAGTGGGTGGCATCGGTGATTCAGCTGTGGTCTCAGGAACCATCTTCACCACCTGGTCATGGGCTCTGGTGCCTGCAGGCATGCCTCCCCCTCAGACTGCTAGAAGCTGTCAGTGTCCTGCACGTAAACCCTCGGTCCACTCTGGACTCCAAAACTACCATTTTTGTCACGCTATTTCAGAGATGATGGGATGGAAGGGGGCATCAGCAACCACCTGATCCAAAGCCCAAACCTTACACGTGTGGAAAACAAACCATCCACTTCAATGAGCACCCTGTCCGCCCCCCACCCCACACCACCCCTCTGCCTGCGTCCCTCCTACTCACCCTCCGGACTGGCCGTGCAGCAATCTGGTCATCAAATATTTAACAAGTACCTACTATGCGCCAGGAAGCATGCCAGGCAATGAGAGCAACAGCAATGAACAAAAATGGGCAAAAACATCCCCGACTTCATGGAACTTACATTCTAGTCGGGAAAGACAGACCATAAACAGACAAATAAATGAGCAGCATAGAGACAGAGCAGATTCTGGTGGGAAGGGAGTGGGGGGAGAGAGTCCTTCACTTTATGTAGAGAAGTCAGAGAAGGCCTTGTTCACAAGAGCTTTGCACAGAGGCCTGAAGCACGTGAGGGAGTGGTACCTGGGGAAGAGCACTCCAGGTAGAGGAAACCACGCATGCAAAGGCCCCAGGTGGAGATGTGTGGTGTTATGTATGGTGGAGGTCAGAGACCTAGGAGAAGACCAGATCAGGTAGGAACTTGTGAACTGTGGCAGCAACCTGGGCTTTAACTCTGGAAAGACGGGCAGTCAGTGTGGGCTGTGAGTAGAAGAGAGATATTAATATAAGAAGACTTAAGCTTTTAAAGGACCACTCTGGATGTTCTACTGAAAATGGACGGCTGGGGAGCAAGGGAAAAGCAGGGAGATCAGTTAGAAGGCTCCTACATTGTTCCAGGAGAGAGGGGACGGTGACTTGGACCAGGAAATGGCCATGGAGGTGAGGAGGAGAAGCTCAGACCTCATCTGCTACAGGAAGCCTCATCCTCTCCCCTCCCCTGTGCTCACACCACCATGGCACTTTCCCCCGTATTCTAATTGTCTCTCCCCCTCTACTGATTCTGAGATTCTTGAGGCAAGAACCATATTTCCTGCATTTCGATAGCCTCGGAACCTAACCCAGTGCTTAACACGGGGTCCACGTCCTAATAAAGGAAACAATTTTTGTCCTCCCACAACATGCCAGGGACGGGAGGGATGAACACCCATGGTCTAGGAGAACACAGCGTTGGAAATTTAGCTATTCAAGCGTGACCCTGAAGGTCTGTCGTTCGTCATTTTGCTGAAGCATGAGTTTGAATTACTTGTTCAAAGACTGGTATGTAAGAAAAAGACACTCCCCTGGTGATTGAGCCCCAGTGACTACCCAGAATACGCACCTCAACCCAATTTAGTTTTTCTCTCCTTTTTCCCCCAGTGGCATTTTGCATGGGGCTTAGGGCTAGGATTCACATATTCCAAGACCCACAAAGATCTCCCTCCTGAAAGCCAAGAATCTATTGTAAGATGCAGTCTCCACCTTTATTACACTCATATATTAATGAGGGGACACAGACTATAATAAAGCATAAGTGACATAATAAGGTGGAAAATATGGAAGAAAGACAAAGAGGATATTTCATAGCTGAAAATCATTAATGTAATATATCATACCGACAGAATTGAAAAACACCACACGATTATCTCAATAGATGCAGAAAAAGCATTTGACAAAATCCAACACTCTTTCGTGATTAAAAAAATAAAACCTCAACAAATTAGGAATAGAAGAGAACTTCCTCAACATGGTAAAGGGCATGTACAAAAACCCACAGCTAACATTATACTGAATGGTACAGCAACTGGATGCTTTCCCCCTAAGATCAGAAACAACAGGAGGATGTCCAGTCTCAGCACTTTTATTTAACATTATGTCAAATGTTCCAGACAGGGCAATCAGGAGAGGAAACGAGATAAAAGACATTCAGATTATAAAAGAAGAACTAAAACTATATTCACAGATGACATAATCTTATATATAGAAAATCCTAAGGAATCCACTAAAAAAATAGTATAACTAATAAATGAATTCAGCAAGTTTGCAGAATACAAGATCAATACACACAAAAAAATCAGTTGTATTGATTTTATTCTATACATTAGCAATGAAAAATCCTAAAATGAAATTAAAAACATAATTCTATTTACAATAGCATCAAAAAAATAAAATACTTAAGAATAAATTTAACAATAGAAGCACAAAACTTACATTCTGGAAACTATAAATCATTGTTGAAAGAAAAAAAGAAGATCCAAAGAAATGGAAAGACATCTTTAGTTCATGAATCAGAAGACTTAATATTGTTAAGATGGCAATACTCCACAAATTGATCTACAGATTCAGTGCAATTTCTACCAAACTCCCAGCTAGCTTCTTTCTAGAAATTGAAAACCTCATCCTAAAATTCATATGGAAATGCAAGAGTCCCAGAATAGCCAAACTCTCTTGAAAAAGAAGAGTTAAATTGGAGGACTCATACTTCCTGATTTCAAAATTTATTACAGAGTTACAGTAATCAAGACTGTGTATTGCTGGCATAAGGATAGCCATAGAGATCAATGGAATAGAATTGAGAGTCCAAAAATAAATCGATAGATTTATGGTCAATTGATTTTCAACAAGGATCTAAGACAACTCATTGGGGACAGAATAGTCTTTTCAACAAATAGTGCTGGGACAAATGAATGGCCAATGCAAAAAAATGAAGTTGGACTCATATCATTTGCAAAAATTTACTCAAAATGGATCAAATGCCTAAAGATAACGGCCAAGACTGTTAAACTCTTAGAAGAAAATACAGGGATAAATCTTTGCGACATTGGATTAGGCAATGGATTCTCAGACTGACACCAAATGCACAATTAATAAAATAAGATATTGAATTTCATCAAAATTAAAAACATTTTTGCTTCAAATGACACTATCAAAGTGAAAGACAACCCATAAAATGGGAGAAAATATATGCAAACTATAGTTAATGAGGGACTTATATCTGAAATATATAAAAACATTCGATAACCAAAAACCCTCAATTTAAAATGGACAAAAAAATCTGAATAGACATTTCTCCAAAGAAGATATATAAATGACCAGTAAGCACATTTTTAAAAGGCGCTGAACATCATTAGTCACCAGGGAAATGCAAATTATAACCATAATGAGATACAACTTCACACCCAGTTGAATAACTATAACCAATAAGTCAGATAATAACAAGTGATGGTGAGTATGTAGAGAAATAAGAACCCTCATATATTTCTGGTGACAATGTAAGATAATGCAATCACTTTGGAAAACCATCTAGAAGTTCCTCAAAAAGTTAAACATACAGTTACCATTCCAGCAATTCTACTCCTAGGTATATACTCAAGAGGAATGAAAACATATGTTCATACAAAATTTACATCTGAATGTTTATAGCAGCATTATTCATGTTAGCTAAAACGTGGAAACAACCTACAGGTCCATCAGCTGATCAATGGATAAACAAAATGTGATGATATGTCCATAAAATGGAATCATATTTAGCCATAAAAAGGAATGAATTACTGTTACATCCATGGATGTATTCGTGGATGAATCTTAAAGACATGAGTGGATTAGGAAAATGTGGTATATGTATACCATGGAATTCTACTCAGCCACAAAAAACAATGGTGATATGGCACCTCTTGTATTCTCCTGGATAGAGCTGGAGCCCTTTCTACTAAGTGAAGCATCACAAGAATGGAAAAATAGCACCACATGTACTCACCACCAAATTGGTATTAACTGATTTAACTGACCAACACCTAAGTGCACATATAGTAGTAACATTCGTCAGGTGTCGGGCAGGGGAGAGGGGGGAGGAGGGGATGGGTATATACACACCTAATGGGTGCATATTACCCCTGTAATATGCTGAAATAAAAACAAATAAAAAAAGACATTATGCCAAGTCAAAAAGCCACTCTCAAAAGACAGACCACATATTATATGATTTTATTTATATGAAACGTTCATAAGTGGAAAATACATAAAAACTGAAAGTAGATTAGTGGTTGCTTAGGGTGATGTGGGATGGGGAATTGGGAGATGATAGCTCATGGGTATGGGGTTTCCTTTTTAGGTTATTAAAAGTTCTAAAACAGTGGTGATGATTTCAAGACTGGATATACTAAGAACCCATTGAATTGTATATTTTTAAATATGAATCGTATGGTATGTGAATTATATCTCAATGAAAACTGTTACAAAAATAAAGAAACAAGAAGGTAGAGTGAAAACATTGAACATTTTTAATCAGAGTTCCAAAAGTAGGAGAGAAGAAAAAGTGAATTAGAGACAAATTTTGGAGAGGATTTTCCAGAACATATAAAAGATACCAATCCACAGAGTCAGCAAGACCAACAAATCCCAAGATGTAATAGTTTTTTTTTAAAAAAAGTCACCTTAAGGTGTGACATAGCAAGACCACAGAACACCAAAGATAAAGGAGAAAAGAGACATAAAAGCACTCAGAGGAGGCCGCCAGCGATAAGATGGAGCTGAACAGGGAGCGCTCAGGTATACACAGCTTAACAACAGGTGCCAGTCAGAACTGCCTTGGCAGTCGGGCCCAGCATCCAGGTCAGAGCCCACTGGGGGTATTTTCTACTGGTCCCATCACATTTCTGAGAGATCCAGAATAACAATAGAAATAAATTTGCAAGTAGTAAACTTTCACAAGCATGACATCAATTTAGATCTTTCTTCAGGCAGCATCCTTAGGCCACTTAAACAGGGTGCCTTAAGTTCGTTTTTTGGTTTTTTGTTTCGTTCTGGTTTTCTCAGCTAAGCGCTATGAGTGGCTGTTCCAAGGTAACAGCAGAGGCAAAATTTGAACCTACAGAGGAAGCTGCAAATCCAGCTCCAGATCCACTAATCTGCCTTTCCCTCCCCAACACACCTGAATATACCTGTAAAATCCCCACTTATGAACCTAAAAACAAAAACAATAAACCATAAAATAGATGTAAGGAACTCATGAATCTAAAAACAAAAACAATAAACCATAAAATAGATGTAAGGAACTCATGAATCTAAAAACAAAAACAATAAACCATAAAAAAAAAAAAAAGCACCCAGAGGACAATGACAGAGGCGCAAGTCAGATCGCAGCTGACTCATCCACGGTAATAACGAACGCCTGAACATGGTGGCGTGGTAAAACACACAGAGAGAAAATCACTACCAATATGGATTGGAGTAAAATAAAGACAAATGAAAACTGATATAATTCAACTCTAATAAAGTAAGTTGCAGGGAGCTTTCTGGGGGAGTATCTGGTTTAACTTGTGTGTGTAGCAGAAGAGGAGCTTTAGTGCTGGAACCCCAAGACCCGAATTTGCATCCTGGCGCTATTACTATTAGAGAAAATAAGTCGGGCAAGTCACAAAACCTCTTGGGAAGAGTTTTCTTCACCTGTAACACAGGAGTGTCTGCCAACTTACCTAACAGCGCTGAGACAAAGCTCAAATAGAGTCCTATATCCTAAAGGTCTTTGGAATCTGTGAATAATGAGGTAATTTGAGTGCATGAATATGCAATTGTCTCCAAGACATTTTATTAATTGAAAAAGTGAGATGCATTTTAGTGGATATAGTAGGCTATTACTTGTATATAAAGAAGGGAGAATATGGCAGGTATACGCTTTTATATGCATGGAACATCTCTAGACGGATTCACAAGAAACTGGTAACAACAGTTACCCCTGGGTAGGAGAAGTAGATGCCTGGGAAACGGGAAAAAGACCTACTTGAAATTTTTCATAATAACATTTAAAAAATAAAACCATAAAAATGATAGACAAAACATATGGCAATATATGTTTTTTATAACCGTATAACTTTTAGAATCTTAAAGTCAAAGTCTTTCTAAAATATGACACAAAACCATGATACCAAAAAATAACAAATTGACAAATTCAAATTGCCAAATTAAATGATCCCGCATGACAATAAAAACATCACAACATTTTTGTACATTTTATATGGTGTAATTCCATGTACCACACATTCCAAAATCAATTTAAAAATGAATATTTAAATGTTTTTGGATCTCTGATGTTACACGGTCCTTATGACACCCCTCTCCGTCCCTCTCTCTACCTTCCCATCCATTCCAAGGCCAGATCCTCTGGGCAGCAAAGCATCTCAGTCTTTGTTCTCCAACAGTCTCCCTTAATCAGGACTATTTGGGAAAAGGTGTTCAATCCTGTTGAATTCTCCCCTTGCTTCTAGGTGATGTTCCTGATATTTAGATTATGACTCTCCTAGCTCTGTGACATTCTGTAAACTACATAAGCTAATGGCAGCAAAATAGTGGCAGCCAATTTGCATGTCATTTGACACTCTATTCCTAGGAGAACAAAATGCGCACCAGTTCTCATCCATAACTTCTGTAAAGGCCCTTACGTCTGCATCTCAGGCGGGCTGACCAAAACCCCTCGGCACACTGCTCCTCACTCTCCCCGCTCCAGCCCCACAACTTCCAGTCCAAGTCAACTGGGCGTTTTCTTCTTTGTCAGTCTCACCGGCTGTCACAGGATTCTCACTCTCTGCTCACAGTTAGCAACAATTAACTTTCTGATACAAATTTTGGCTGGTGCTGTCAGGCTCCAAAGATTAGAACGTTTTCTCTCCTAGAACAAGGTACATTTTAGTTCACTCTCAGCTCTGTAGCTTCTAAATGAGCGTATAAACTCTTTTTGCAGGTTTCGTTCTTGCCCTAAGGTGCCCATCAAGTGCATTTTAATTAAACAGAATGGCGCAGCTGGAGGAGCATGCGCGCGCGCGCGCGCGCGCGCGCGCGCGCGTGTGGCGCTGTCCGTGGTCCTGGCCCTGCTTGCCAACCTGCTTGTTAGGATTTTCTCCTAACCTGCGAGCGCAGTGATCTCTGAGCAACCTCTTCCAAGAATTCTAAAATATAGGAAGGAAAAGGCAATGGTGGGAGAGGAGAAAAGGGGGAAATGGGAAGGGGAGAAAGAGATAGAGGAAAAAGAAAACAAAGACAAATGCAAAAGCAGACACCACTGAAAGATTCATTAGCAGAGTGAAAAAGAAGACTTCTGTTTTATTTTTCCAGTAATTGCAGTTCCCAAGAAGCCATAATCAACTATAACCAAAATATGAATCACAAAGCTACTACGGAAGGAAAGTAAAAAATTTATCAAGGTTACCAAGAGATGCTGAAATTTGCTGGTGTTGATACAAACAAGTAAATTCTTGGGGCTGGATGAGAATGGCAGGTAGGTCGAGATGGTAGGATTGAGTTGTACCAATGTATTCGTGGCTTTTCTTTTGTATCTTGATGTAAATTGGGACTTAAGTGTCACAGTGGACATAGCTTCTTGCAGGTCCTTGTGAAAGTCCTCTTACATCTCCAGCGGCTAAATTATTTTTTCTCTTTGAGAGATTGAGGGACATTCCCATCCCTGTCCCCCTCCTCCTCTGCTCAGACCTGCCTGGGGCGAGCACTAACAGCTCACGCCACACAGTGCACTCAGCCCCGCAGCTGCTGAACATGGACAAATTTCAGGCCTTTCAGCACATAACAATTCTCCGTAGCTTATTTTCAAAACACTTGAACTCCATAATGTATGCTCACTCCGCTACAAGGAATTACAGAAAATTGATACACTTCTCAATACCAAGAAGCAGAATTATTGTTCTGGGTCTGGTTGTTTACGTGTTGTCTGGGCTGCAGGGCGCACGAGGAGAAACTGCAAAATTGAGGGCAATGTTCAAGGGGCTTGGAGTGTGGGATGCGGAGGAGTGCTCGCAGCCTGGCGAGGGCTCCACTGCAAAGCAATCACAGGCAGTGGCATGGAGGTGTCACTGCTGGAAACCCAGGCCGGCTGGAGTGTTCTGCACGGGAGATAATTCCATTCAGCTCACCGTAGTGGCCCTTTTTACTCCCGGTATAATTTCTCAGTATTCCAGACTGTCAGAGCTGCAAAGGGGCTCAAATAAAGTCCGTGTTTCCTGGGAATGTTTTTCATTTGCAAGCAAACAACAACAAAAACAACCCAAAAAAACCCTGAAACCCAGAGAGCCTGGGTAACTTCCAAGGTCACAGGATTAATGAGATAATCGAGGCCGAAATCCAAGTCTCTGATCCCAATCCAGTGCTTGTTCTATGGCCCTGCGATCACTCCAGCTCTGCCACTCACGGTCTATGTGTCCCTGAGTAAGCTAATTACCTTCTCTGTCCCCCAGTTTTCTCATCTATTGAAGAGAAACACAATTAGCACCTCTCTTTTTGGGTTCACGTGAGGATCAGATGAAGTATTTCGTGTGAAGTGCCTAACACAGTGTCTGGTTCATTGTAGATATTCAATAATGAGAACTCCCATTAGTATTAATAATGTCATTATTAACATTTTCATCATGCCTATGAAGAAAGTAGGTACTAGAGCTTTAAGATGACTTGGCAAGAGAACAGATTCTAAAATAATTGTTTTTGATGCTTGCTTTGGCAGACGTATACCAAAATAATTGCTTTTGACCTCTAAACCCTAACTCATTATGGACACTGAGCTTATTTCTCTCAGGAACATGATTCTCAGGACACATGTGTATGGAAGCCAGCAAGATTACACCTCCCACCCCCCTAATGCCCCAGGAGCTGAGCTGAGAGCTCTGACATCCAGGAAGAAAACGGAACTCAACTTGGCCTTCACCCTCAGCTTCTTCATATTCAAAACCCAGGCTGGACAATGAAGCCATCAGCCGACTTAAATTCTATATTTTTGTGATTCTGACCTGCCTGTAGCTTTAATTGCTCAAAATTCCAATTGTGGTTAATCCTCTAACCTAATTAATGAAGTACAATAAATGTTTGAGTATTACGAAATATATTAATCAGAAAAAAAGTAATGAATTTATACCAAGGATGCCTGGAAGATAAAGGAATGAAAGCCGGTAGAGAAAAAAATATTTGAAAATGTGATTAACTGTGCATGAGAAAGATCCAATTACCATTGCTGCTTTCAAAAAGAACTCATCCCATGCATCAGATTAAATTGACCTTTTTCCCTGCAAATAAACCAGAGACTTGTCTGCTCTGTAATGGAATTCAACCCTCAGAGCTTACGAATCAGGATCAGACTGTAATGCTCTCACCTAGTAAGTCTGGAATTATTTCCAGCCAATTCGGAAGCTGTTCACTCTCAGTTATATAGATCATCACAGAAGTAACATACAGGAAAGGAGGCCCAGCGTTCACACGCAGCAGCGGACAGGGAAGGGAATGGGGAAGGAAACCTGCGAGTGGGAATCCACTGGACCAGCTCATGAACTTGACATACTCTAAGACTCACTCGAAGGACCAGATCAAACTCCGACTCATACTCCCACTCAGAGGTCATTCCTCTAGCAGCAAAATCCACTTTAGGGCATGGAGGAGACAATATAGATAACCGGGAAGGATGGTGCCGTCCACCCTGGCATTTTATGCTTTGCAAGGTTCTTAGTGAACACGATTCTATTCAAGCTTTGGCCGGCCGTGTGAGGTCAGTGAGCAGACATGCAAGGGTTAGATGAGGAAGCCGAGTTCCCAAGAAGTTCTGTGATTTGCCCAAGTTTGGGGACTTTTTCCCCAATAGTACCAGGGCAAGAATTCAAATTCAGGTTTTGTGGTTCCAGGTTCCAGGGCTAAAGCTGTTCATTATGCACACACAAAAATAATATCAGAAATCCACCCCAAGATCTCCCTGTCCCCTCAGTTCAGTGAGAGAAACCTCGCAGAACATGGGAATCACACGCCTACTACAGGCCAAGCACTCTGCTGGGCCCATTACATACCCCAGATCCTCACACCAGCTCTGCACAGGAGATGATGTCCCTGTTTTAAAGGTAAGGAAACTGGGTCACGACAAAGCAAAATTGTTTGTTGGGCTTCATTTCCTCATGTATGAAATTATAGGATGGAATTTGACAATCTACAGTCCCTCTCATCTCTAAGGGTCTGTGATTCCAAGAAAAGCAAAGAAGCTGCCTCCACCATGCGGGGGCAACCCATGTTCGCCTCCCCCGCCGCCACGGCCAGCTCACGCCCTGACGCGCACGTGCCACCTCCGCGGCTGAAACCCGCCCAGGCCGGAGAAGGAGAGGTGTCCTCTGAGAAGCAAGGAGCCTAATGCACGTTTCTTTTGTACCTCACCGCATAACATATCCCACAGCTCTCTGCCCACAGCTCAGCCCCCTGGCCCGTGGATGCCCGTGGGAATGCGGCTGCCGGCCAAGCAGCCCCATCTGCTGAGCGGGAGGCCCATTCTCACCACCAGAACAAACTGCCTGCGAGCCCCGCGGGCCAGCAGATCTCAGCGAGCCTCCGCACAGCCCCCGCCTCGTTCCTCCACTCCGCCCTGCAGGAACCGCGGGACCGGCGACCCGGCCACACTGCAGAGAGGATCTGCGGGTGTCTGGCCCAGCCAACGTTCACGTCCCTCTCCTGACATTAATGACAACAGCAGCAGCCACCATCGGCACACCTGACCACGTGCCAAGCCCCGTCCCAGGCGCTTTCCGTGGCCTGCCTCTTGCGGTCCTCTCAGCAACTCTATGCTCCGGGCACTGTCACGGTCCCTGTTTTACAGATGAGGACACTGAGGACGAGACGTTAAACAGCTGCCCTAACGTCACACCGCCAGTGAGCAATGGACATGGGAGCCAACTCCAGGTCTCTCTGACCTGGCAGCTGGCACCTGAACGGCTTCCTGTGCCTGGAATTCACCAAGTGCGTGCGGAGGAGCAAGTGTCCCACGCGGTGGAAGGCCCGGGCGGAGCGGCAGATGCGCCGAGCCCTAGCAGGACGCCCGCACGCGCCACGGCCGCGCTGCGGGAAAGCCGGGCCGCAGGCGCGGAGACGCGCGCACGGCCTTCGGCAAAGGCAGGACGCGGGCGGGCAGCGCCCGGTGTTTGGGGCTCTGCGAGCTTCCCTTTTCCTGAGCGTCAGTTCACTGTGTGACAAAGCGTGCCAGGACTCATCTCCGGAGGGGTCCCGAAGGGGAAAGGGACAGGCGGGGCCCCTCGCTTCCACTCACTCGGCAGCAATCGAGCGCACCGCTGTGCACCGGCAGGGCGCGCCCATCCTCCCGCGCCCCGGTCGGCCGGGACAGTCCCGAACAGACGCTTCGAAATATGTCGCTGATGGCCATGGTGGATGCCATGAAGGAAAGCCAATTATTGAGCATTTAATGAAGCGTTTAATCAAAAATGAAGGTGATCGTGCCGACCCTGCCAACAAGCCTCTCTGGATGTGGGCACGCCCCGTCCACACGCACCCCCCGCCGCCTGGGCAGGGCCGGAGCCTCACCAGAGCCCTTCAAAATCAGCCTCTCTGTGCAACAGATGTGGAAATAGAGTCTCAGAGAGGTGAAGTGACTTACCTGAGGCTGCACAGCCACCGAGGGCTGCTCCGGAGCACGTGCCCTCATTTCACGCCCTCCCGGGTGACTCCCTGCACAGAGCGCGCCGGCGAGCGCTTCACCGCCGCGCACGGAGACTGCGCTCTGCGCCAGGACCTGCTCCGGCCTCGAAGGCCTTGCGGTCTGCTGGGGACAGGTGATGGCAGCTTCAGGTCAAGGTGCCTTGCCAAGGGTCTTATGTCCTTTAGGGACACAAAGGAGCCAGCGATCAGCCCTGCTAGGGAAGGAGGGTGGAAAGCAAAGGCGGCCAAGAGGAGACACCTGAGCCAGGCAGACAGGTGTGGCTGGGAAGGGCATTCCAGACCCGGGAATGCGAGAGCTACGCCAAGTGCCTGCACCTGGCGCAGCCACACGTCTCTTCCCATCTCTGTGGGTTCGTGTGGTCCCAGGTCTGCTCTCCTCGCATTCCCTGATTACTCCCCAGCAGCGGCCCCCAGCTCCTTCCTCAGCCCACCTACTCCTCGCCTGGCTAGCAGGCAAGACATCCCCCCAAGTGCCTGTCCTCCGGGAGGCCAGTGATTCAGCTTTGCCCAGCCCCTGCCACCGGCGGGAGGAGCCAACAAGGTTCGGAAAGCCTCGGTGCTATGTTCCCTGGAAACCCTCACCTTGTGTCTTCCTCCCGGGCTGCTTCTGGGCCGGGAGCTGGGGAGCAGGGTGCCGCCTGCCCTGCTGGCACCAGGTTGAGCCACGTGACTTAGCCCTGAGGGGCCTTCTCCTCCAGCTCCCGGCTCCAGGGCCCTGCTCAGTCTCCACTGAGCTTCTTCACTGAGATACTTTATTATTAATATTATCTACAACTACTGTTTTTAATGCTTACTGGATTCCAGGCCACGCGCAAAAAAAATCAAAATGAATATCTCCCCAGGATCTGCATCTCCTGGTAACACATGTTACCCCAAGAAAGACGGTGCAGTCCACCTCCTTCGTGACCTTCCTTTACAGGAACCTTCAGCTCCCCCCAGACTGGGAGCAACGGAAGAGCGTGAGTGCTTCCACCCC
Organism: Propithecus coquereli; assembly: GCF_000956105.1. Classification (NCBI taxonomy): domain Eukaryota; kingdom Metazoa; phylum Chordata; class Mammalia; order Primates; family Indriidae; genus Propithecus; species Propithecus coquereli. The sequence continues at coordinate 1,592,103 of NW_012147975.1, forward strand.
GGGAAGCACAGCTAGTTCAGGATTATTTCGGGCCGAGTGTCTCTGTGGTAACAAGACACTTTCTCCCCCTCCAGACGTGGGCCTGCGATGATCACAGCGATTGACAGGCCGGCTACTTCCCAGCGATCTGCAGAGACTGCAGCAATATACCTACAAGTGTCCCCAGAGATAAAAGAGTGAGATTAAATAATTTGAAGATAATTTCTTCCATGAAAAGAATAATGTTGCCATCAAAATGAAAACCCTTGTAATAAAACCAAATTATGCTGAGACCTTGGGAGCACTCTGCCTCTCTCCTGCCGTTTCAAGACAGCACTTCTGCGCAAACAGCGTGGCATTGTCAGCACAGGGCTTGCAGCGGAGGCGGAGACCAGGGGAAGGCAGACGCCCGCGCCGCCGGTCCCCCACGCCACCTGTTCTGCAGTCAGTTTGCTCCACAGGATGACACAGGGCCCAGGTCTGATATTAAGTGCCAAGCAAGTGGGCACACAACAGCAGTTTGCTCCAGGGCCCAGGCCTAATATTATGTGCTAATATTAAGTGCCAAATATTTCTGTAATATTAACAGAAAGAGCCTGGCCAACACCAAGGAAGTCAAAACAGCCTCTCTGGGGCCCCGAGGTAATCAGGCCAGCAGAGTCATGAGAGACGGCAGCGCCTCCTCCTCTGCCCCCGCTGGGGCCGGTTGCCTGGGTTGAGGCTTCCCGTGGGTTGGGGGCTGTGCGTGGAGCAGACGCAGAGGCACAGCTTTGTGTCATGGGACCTTGGCGGCTGCGGGCTGCAGGGAAGGGGAGAAGCAGCCTGCAGGGTGCCTCCAGAACCAAATCCTGCCAAAGCGGAGATTTGGGCAAGCATCTGCAAGCCCCTCCGCAGCTAGCAGGAAAGGACTGAGCGGAGAATGCCTTTAGGTAACTACTTACAGAAAATTAAATTTCTGTCCTAGTACAACGCACAGAAAGGGCTGGAGATTTTTTTCCTTATATTTAAGGGTATATTGGATAGTCTGAATTAAAACACAGGGACACACAGTAGTCACTTTGAAAGCAGCAGGAGGTGACACCTCTTCCTCCAAAGCAGTTGAAGCCAAAGTGCAACTATTGACAGCCAAGGGCCAGCCCCTCAGGTGAAATACCTGCGTACAGAGAAGATGAATGGCAGCGGTCAGCGTGGGCACCAAAACGAAAGTCAGGGACACCAAACAGAGGACAGAGAGCGAAGACACAGAGTGTGGCCTGAAGCTCCAGCACAACCTGGCCCCAGAAGGCCGGGCCCTATGGGAAGTCTCTGCCCTCCCCCCTCTCCAGCTGCCGCACCCTCCTCTGGTACCTGCTTTCCCCCTGCTCTGGATGTGACTTTCTGGAGGCAGGTCTTAGCCATCTGGGTATACCCGGAACCAAGCACAGGGCTCCGCACTCAATGGGTGCTCGAGGGAGGGCTGGATAAACTATGACTAAATCTCTAGGTCTGAGGCCAAAGCCCACAAGGTTGGCGCAACCTGACTTCGCAGCTCCCAACCCCCCTCCGCCATTCCCCTTCCTCCCCTTCCCTGCTCAGCTCCCTGCCTCTCTCAAATTCTGCAAATTCTTTCTAATTTTGCCAGTTTCACGCACTTTTGACAGTTGTTGCAGATTCATGGTACGTAAGATTCTCTACACCAGCCCCCCCCACCACATCTGGGACACCCACACAATATTATGTCATTATATTATGTTATATTTGCACCAGACAAAGGAACACAGGGGCAATTGCATAAAGGGCCTGACACCAGCACTTACTTAGCTTTCAGGCAATTTTCTCTGCCCCAGGATGCCTGCGTTTTAAGCTGGGTCCCTGGGATGTCCCCATCTGAGCAGAGAAGGGGGCAGTGGAGAAAGGCTGAGATTGACGTTGAAAAGTGTGAGTAAATGGTAGAGGGAAAGCAGGGAAGAGGCAGAGGAGCCTTAAGCCCCAAATCCAAGAGCCCCCTGCCCCTGAAGGAGAGACCACAGAGAGGATTCATTAAGGCTCTGATGCCAGACACACGTAGATCCAAATCCTAACTCCACCCTGACCAGCCGCGCGATCTGGAACAGTCACGGCCCACTCAGGGCCACTCTGTCACCAGCAGAGTGAGGAGGCCCATTGAGGCCCTCAGGACTGTCGTGAGGATGCTGACAGGCTGGGGCAGGTATGTCACCGCGGGGGTGCCTGGCACACAGGAGGGCTCCCAGAGCTGCTTGCTGGTGAACTATCTGTACTTCTAAATCCAAGAGGGGCCTCTGGTGTGCGAGTCAGGTATTTTCTCAAGCTATAGGACAGAACTAACTTAAAATCTTTGACATCCTCTTCACATACAAAGGAAAAGCTTCCAGGATCTCCCTAAGATCTGGAAATAAGGGGAGAAGACAGCTTTTTAAGGGAAAAAGTGCTGGGGGGAGGACACAGACAGCTTGGTTTTAAGTCTGCTCTACACAACACTAGTCAGGGTATTTTTAAAAAAATTTTCCAACTTGAAAAAATTGCAAATTTTACACTATTGCAGAGAGAGAAAATGAGCCATGGCTTGTTTCTAATTTTGCCAATTTTATGCACTTTTGACAGTTGTAGCAGATTCCTGGTACATGTGATTCTCTACCCCAGCACTCCCCCACATCTGGGACGCCAACGCAATATTATATTATTTATTATATTATATTTGCACCAGAAAAAGGAACACACAGGCAAGTGGTTACAACTGAGATGGCAGATCGGTTTCATCTGAGGCCAACTCTGATGGATCTGCGGGGGCTGCCTGGTGCCTTGTCTCGCCGGAGCCCGTGAGCCAGACTGTCCTAGTTGATTGATGATGTCTGCCTTGGGCTCAGAATAGGGTCCCGGAGGCTCTCCTCTTATGTGCTTGACATTACTAGATTCTATGCGTTCTCCAGCCACCTGGGAAGACCAGTAGTCGTGACCAGAGTCTGCTCACCAGCAGCGAGAGCAGAGCGGGTGTCTGGGGAGAGGCCCCACTGTCGGGGGGAGGATCGCCCAGCAGATCAGCAGGAAACGGAAAACAGAGCCTGGACAAGTGGGACAGGATGGGAGGCATGGTAACAAATAGCTACTTTGATAAAGGTAGTCCTTAGAAAAAAATTTTTTAAAAAAAATCAGCAAATGTAGCAACAGATTGTGCCCAAGAGAATAAAGAACCCCCAGCTGACAAATTTCCCAAATCTTTGTCATCCCTGTGAAAAAAAGAAGACCATATGGGGATAAAGTGGAGACAGGCTCCTGCCAGCCTCCCCCAAGCATAATAAGGACTTTGGTTTAATTTCCAAATATTTGGAGGGTTTTCCTTTAGCTACCCTGTTGTTATTGGTTTCCAGTTTAATTCCACTGTGGTCAGAGAATGTGTTCTGTATGACTTCGATCTTTTCACGTTTATTGAGACTTGTTTTATGGCCCTGCGTTTGGTCTGTCTTGGTGTACATATATATTGTAGATGATAAGAATGGCCATAAATTCTTCTCCTCCCAACAAAAGGTGGCATCTATTTCTCATCCTCTGAGTCTGGGTTGGTCATGCCGCTTGCTTTGGCTGATGGGACATCAGCAAATGTGATATAAACAGAGATTCAAAGAGAGATTGCATATTGAGGCTTGACCCCTTGCTGTGCCCGAAACCCTGGGACTCTCATCTGAACACACCTGAGGTAGCCTGCTGGAAGATGACCACCCTCTCCAACGACCTGCCAACCACCAGATATTTGAGTGATATTTGAGTAATCATAGATTATCCGGCCCCTAGCTGACCTGCCAGCTGACGACAAATGCATAAGCAAGTCCAGCAGAGATCAGCTGATCATCCGCACCAGACCGGAAAAACTGCCCAACCAATCCACAGCCTCACAGTAATAAGTGGTGATTGTTTCAAGCCACTAAGTTTTGGGGTGCTTTGTTATGCAGCAAAAAGTAACAGATATGTGTACATGTGCATGTTATATACACACACATTCCCATTCCCCTTCTTCTCTGTTTTTTCTACTTTATATAAGCTCTAGTATATACTGTGGTTGTTGACTCTATATTTAGGCTTCAGGTTCCATGATATCAAGGCAGAATTGTTACTGAAGTAGGAGAGGAATGATGTCACCTAGCGATGCGGTGACTGATGAAATTCGGGGCTTCCCCTTTGGTGAAGAAGGGTAAGCACACATTAATTTTTGCAGAGGATAGTTGCATTAGGTTAGAAAGGAGCGAGTTTTTGTCCTGACTGCTCAGACACGTGAAAAGAAGTGTATGTATGGATGCCGAGTCGCCAAATGGGAGGCGTGTGGCAAACAAGGAGGACTGATAGCTCAACAGGCATTCCAACCCCCTTCCGTCACGCAGAGCCGGAAACCTGAAAACTACATCCAGACTCAGTTGCAGCGAGGGTTTCCGGACGTGGTTCAGGTTCTGCTAATCCGACGCACTGGAGCAAAACAGAGGCGGGCACTGAGGCCATGGGGAAGCAGCGGAGCGGCCACGTTCCTGGCGTGGCTGCGGCAAAGGTGGGCTTGGGAGCTGCAGTGGTTGTTTCTGATCCCGCAGCTTCCTGCAGGGGCGCGGGCCGCGCTCCTCCTGCAGCCTCAGTTTCAAGCTAGCGCAGCCCCGAGTGTGCGTCTTCGCCTCTCCCAGCAGTTTCATAAGCCGTTGACTAATCCTCTCTCTGCAACTGAACCCTGACCAGACAAGCGCCGGTTCTCCACGGCCACCACACGTGCTTCGGTGCCATCCTGGGAAAGAGAAAAGGGAACCAAACAAATGTGACAGGCTGAGCGTTTTTACTGAAGGATCTGAGAAATACATAAAAGGATTGTTTCAATTTTTTAATAAGACTAAATTTTCTAGATTGGACTAAAATTGAAGAGACTCCCCTCCTACCAGCCAGCAAGCGGGACACTTGTGAGGAAGACTCACCGAGCACTAGTACAGGCTGCGTCTTCTCTGCTCCTATAGCTACATTTTCATCTATGCCTGCCATGTATGTATAATCTCATTTAATCCTTCCAGCAACCCAGTGAGTAGAGAACTATCATCAGCTCCACTGCGAAGATGAGGCGGCAAACGGAGAGAGATTGGGTCCACGCTCACGCCCCGCAGTGCGGCTGGGACTATAACCAGTCAGTGCACCCCCAGAGCTCTCCAACCACCTTGCTACTCTGCCCCTGGTTTTCCCCTCCTCACCCTCGTAGCCACCACTCAGGTCCCCAGGACCGGTTGCTTCCTCCCCTTTCAAAACGTGCTTGAGCGCTGCCTCTGAATAGGAATAACCGTGGCTGCTGTTGACGCGGGCAGGCAAGGTGTTTTCATTTTACAGGCGTCAACATCCTCTTTTGCTGAGCTCTGAGGATGAAACTTCAGGCTGTAGTAAGTATGCAGAGCAACATGTGGTCCTCCCTGGGGTCTTGGAAACCACCCCATGGTCATCTAATCTGAAAAGTGCCTTTCCAGGTACTCACTCTGTCTCCCCATGCACCAGCCCCCACCTATGCATCCTCCCATCCTCCCCCATATGGAGAAAAATCTACCAAAGGCAACTCAGATGCACCTAACAACACCCCTCCCCAGCCAGGGTGTGTCCCAGAGGCACCAACATGGGGCCCTGGAAACAGCAGGCCTGACAGGGGAGCAGGTGGCAGATACGTCAAGGAGAATGTCCTGGATTCTCCATCAGCCACAGGAAACAGCTCCACGGGGAAGCCTGGGGGAAACAGCAGTCAAACTGCATCTCCATCAGCCCGGACTTCAGCTGATTGACATCCATGACTCTGCCCCAGTCACCGAGGGAACGTGTTCAGGTGTGGGAAAATCTGACGGGAAACTGAAATATTGATGAAGATAAGTTTATAATGTTTTTGATAAATAAGATGCTTTCTGATACTAGATTTCAGTACAAACAAGTTGTCAAAAGTATAAGCAAAAATTTGCATCCAAAAAACGATTAAAAATAAGAAAATTCTGTTCATCCCATTAATTTCTTCTTGTGGCTTGGGAAAAAACTCCTGCTGGCATCTTTAGTAGCTGGGAAGGGAATTTCTTACTGCAGTTTGACAAATATCTTTGAGCACCTTCCTTATGCTCTGTGCTGCGTGCTGAGGATGCACAGAGACAGGGTCCCTGCTTTTAAACTAATCAATCATTTGGGGGAAACAAATCTGAATGAGTGAACACAAAATAGCACAGAACCATGGTAAGGAACGTGACCTTCAGCCTCGGACAGACACGAGTTCACATCCCTGTTCAAGTTTCCACTAGTTGTCAAAAAACTCGTGCAAGTTGTTCGGCCTCTTGGAGCTTCTGTTCACTCGTCTGAAAAGGGGGATGATAATTCCTGCCACGTAGGATTGTCATGAAGACCAGGTGCGAAAGTGCCAATCCGACCGCCATTCCCACCCATGAAGGCTTCTGCAGTGGGCGCTGTCGTGCACAGCCCAGAGCCCCAAAGGCGCCTGCTCCCCCAGCGCTTAGTGTTCTCTGCTAATGGCTCGCAGCTGGGCCATTCTCCAGACATTGCCCCCTGCCGAAGGCAGCCGCTCCACCCGAGGTGACATGGCCCATGGGGCTGGGGATTGGGACATGCACATTCAATGACTATCTTTTTATCTGAGTCAAAATTTGAATACTATAAAAATTCACCCTTTTAAAGTACAATTCCATGAGTTTTGGTATATTCACAAAGCTGTGCAACCATCGTCACTATCTAATTTCAGAACATTTTCATCACCCCCAAAAGCTATACCAGATACCCGGTGCCCATTAGCAGTCACGCCCCATTGCCCTCCCCCCAGCTCCTACTTTCTGTCTCTACGGATTTGCCTGTTCTGGACTTACGTAAATGGACACATCCAGCATGTGGCCTTTTGTACCTGGCTTCTTTCATTTCGCATCATGTTTCCAAGGCTCACCCGGGTGGCAGCATGTGTCAGAACTTCATTCCTTTGCATGTGGAACGATGTTGCACGCTATGGGTATGCAATGTTTACCCATTCATCAGCTGATGGGCATGCAGGTTTGTTTTTTTCCACTTTGGGGCTATTATGAATAATGCTGCTATGAAAATTCATGCACGAGCTTTTGTGTGGTAATGTTTTCAATTTTCCTGGGTATATAGCTAGGAGTAGAATTGCTGGGTCACATGGTAACTCTACATATAACTTTTTGAAGAAATGCCATCCTGTTTTCCAAGAAGTCTGCACCATATTATTTTCCCATTAGCAATGTGTAAGGATTTTAATTTCTTCGCATCCTTGCCAATACTTGTTATCGTCTTTTTGATTACAGCCATCCTAGTGGGTACAAAGTGGTATCTCACTGTGGTTTTCATTCACATTTCCCTGATGGCTAATAATGTTGAGCATCTTTTTATATGCTTATTGGCCATTTGTATATCTTCTTTAGAAAAATGTCTATTCAAATCCTTTGCCTATATTTTAATTGGGCTATTTATCTTTTTACTATTGCATCATAAGAATTCTCCATACATTCTGGATACTAGACCCTTATCAGATATGTGATTTGCAAATATCTTCTCCCATTTGATGGCTTTTCTTTTCACTTTCTTGATGGTATTGTTTGAAGCACAAAATTTTTAAATGTCGATTAACTCCAGTTTACCTATTTTCTCTTTGGTTACTTGTGCGTTTGGTGTTAATGACTAATTTTGCAGATACGAAGGGCTATCTCCCTTGTGTCAACTCAGGGCAGCACTGCAAGGCCATCAACCCCAGAGCTCCGCGAGGGTTTGCTGAGGCCTCCACTGCAACTGCACCAAGCTCGGCTGCTCCCTCCGCCCTCTCCCTGCCCTACTCTCTCTTGGGTGTGATTGGCAACAGCACTAGCCAGTAACATTCTGTATGAAAATCTCAGCATCTCAGAGTCTGTTTCTTGGGGTACCTGATCTTAGACACTTTTTTGAGGGTTCCCCGTTGACCTCAAGACAGAGGGTCCCCTCCTCACCATGGTTTCAAGTCCTTTCGTGACATGGCCTGTACCCATCGCGCCAGCCTCATCTCTCTGCACGTTCTCCTTATACCCCACAATTCAAAACACTGAACTATTTTCACTTTCTCAAAAAGGCATCTATCTAGGCTCTGGGTCTCCCGCACCTGCGATTCCTTCCCCGTCCTTCCCCAACGCCTGTATCCGTCCCTTCACCTGGCTAACACCCATCACCCGCCCAAACTACGGACTCAGCTCACCCTCACTTCCGCCAGGACACTCCCACACCCTTGTTCGTGCTTCCACAGGCCCCTTAACTCCCCATCCCGCGCTTACCATGTCATATTGTCACTCCTTGTGTGTGACTTTGTCTCCACAACTTGACACGAACCCCCCGAGGACAGGGTTGCTCTTATTACAGCGGATCTCTAGAGCTGGCAGAGCCTGACATACATGAAGCAAGACTATGTAGTGAACACGTGACACATACAAGTTCACCAGCGGCCTGGAGAAGGCAGCAACAAACTGGGGACTGCTTCAGGAAGGGGGTGTCCTCGGCTACCTCTTCCTGTCCGAGTGGACAGGAGTAGCCCAGGCCAGCAGGGGGTGGGCTCCTTTGACGCCACCCCAGAGCTCCGCAGCCCACTTTGGCTCCCCCGTGATGGCGCCACCACCACAGCCAAGCCCAGCTCTCCCATCACGGCCCCCCCATCTCCCCCCGGCCTCCTGGGGTTCCCCTGGGGCCATCCCGCGTACACTCACAGGCTCCTGGTGCCCGGCAGTTTCCCAAATCCAGGCAGAAGATTTCTACTAGAAGCTGCTAGAAATCAGACTACCCTTTCTAGGACAGACATAAAGCCTCATCTGGCTGCCTGGAGATGGTTTTATGGGCTTCCGTATCAGGACTCTGCAGCAGTCGCCTGCACCAGGACAGACAGTTCCTTAGTTAATCATTCAAATGGGAGGCCCAGGTTACATTAAAATGATGTATCTGTGGCTGAAACGTAAATTTGCAATGCCCTCTGCAGCCTTGGCCTTTCCTCTGCAGCCCCGCACCCCAGACCCGGGCTGCTGCTTGAAGGCGGAGACGGCCAGAACCAGGGAAAGGCCCGTGAAGGGGCTGTCAGCCCCCCTGGGGAGTGGGCTCCCTCATCCTGGGAGCGTGGTGCCTGTGCTGACCTGTTTGTCCCAGGAGGGCCTTTTATTATCAGCATCGCACTGCCAGTAATTGCTGGGCAGGGATTTAAACCCACACCGTCCAACTCAGAGCCTGTGCCCTTACCCATATGCTAGATTATCAAATGACGCTTTGAGACTAGATCTTGCAGTTCTCACTCTACCGCCGCCACACCGCCACACAGCCTCCTTGCCAGGTGCAGGGCAAGGCCTGAGCCCCTCCAGCTCAGATATTGCTCCCTCCCCACTCCGTGCCAAGTTGGAGCCACACCTGGTGGGTGAGAACAGACCTAGGACAGCCTCTTGGCAGCCAGACTGTCCACACAATCTCTGTGACCTCCTTCTGTGACCTTAGCTCAGCTCAGAACACCGGGGGATGGGCTACTATTAAATGCGAGGGCAGCAGGACAAGGGAGTTGGGAAAACTCCCTCCAAGAGGCCAACAGCAAATTGCACCCACCACCGCCCCCGCCAGTCTGCAGCTCGGAAAGATTTATGGCGCTGCACAGATGGGTCAGTCCCGACATAAATGTCACAGATCTGGAAGCCCGCAGGCCCTTCAATAAATACCAGCTGCTGTGATGACTGGAACGACTGCAGCCTGAGCCCTCTTCTCAGACTGATGCTCACACTGAATTGTGGGGCGCAAGAGCTGGCAGGTTCTATCTGAGTGCTCCACTGCTCATTCACGACACACCCTCAGATAAATGGGGTCGCCTCTCAGGACCTCCTCCATCCCAGGGGCACAGGTTCCCACCGGCCTGCCCCGAGGGTTGTAGCAGAGCTCAAGGAGGCCTGACCTCATCCTTCCCAACAGGCTTTAACTGCTCTGCGGAAGCGAGGGGCAAGCAGCTCCCGCCTCCACTCTCCATGCACCGGCGAGGGGTGGAAGAACAGAGCTACGGCGGAGGCCAGCCCAGGGAGAGCAGGTGAGGAAGGGAAGGTGCTACGAGCCAGCCCGACTCATGCCTTTCTTCCTTCTTCCATAAATTGTTCCTGAGTGCCAACCAAGTGCCAGGCGCCAGGGACGCAGAGTAAGTCAAGCAGGCTGTGCCCTCTTGGAGCTCAGAATGTCCTTTCCCATATATGGGGAGGAATCTAGCCGAGAGGTCCCACTTGTCCCTTGGGTCTATCCAGCTTAAGGATGAGCCTGACCCCTCTGTGTTGTCCATCTGTCACCTGGTCCAGGACAAAGCCACTGACATTGTGAAGGGGCCTGGGACTGCCCCGTTTATTAACCAGAGGGGGAGCTCAGGTCCCTGTGCAGGGGGCTCTGAGAAGTCGCAGCTGAGCCAAGTATCTGGGCCCACTTCACAAGAAGCTCCCTCCCAAATGGTGATGCCAGCTTAGCCAGCCATCCTACCCTCCAAATCCATGCCCAGCGGGTCCCGATGATTACCTGGCAGTTGCCCACACCACGCTGAAGGGACCGTCCTATATGGGCCTCACTGAAGGTCTTTGTGGGTCTGGCACTGTGCTGGGGCCAGGTGATGGAGACCAAAGGAACCCAGACCCTGTCCAGCAGACCTTAAAGAGAAAAACTTTTAAATATGAAGATACGCAGAGCAATAAGTCTGTCCTTTTCATGTCAGAGATACAGTGGAAAGGCTGGACTATAGAAATGAAATACTGAGAAAGGTTTGCACAGTTCAGCTTTTATTAAAATTAAAGGATGGGAAACTAGACCATGATCCCTGTTAAAATGATACATTTGAGGAGATGTTTCTTCAGCTATCACTGTAACTGATCGAGCATGTGACAAGTGTTCCTTTACAAGATGTACAGTTCCCAACATCCATGCATAAAACACCGGATCAAAGACCTCGCCTATGCAGTATGTGGTACAGTGTCAGCAATCAAGTCGGCCTGCCTATGACAACCCCAGGGACAGAGCACCCACACAGACATACGCATTCAGTGTCTTGAGTTTTCTTTCAAAGAAAGTATTTTACATGTCATATACAAATTAAACAAGAAGTCCAACAAGGGTCCTTTATTGCCACTGAAAAGGGGGAAAGACAGTTTACAATCTCATAGCCAAAGGCAAGAATGTAGCACTAGGGAAATTTGTTTCTGCCAATGCCACAGTCCTATGCCCTCCTGCCGTGGCTGACGCTGTGTCCGTGAGTCGCTGAGTCCCATGACAAAGGGTGCACAGGGGCTATGAGGTTGCAGTTATCCACTACGGAAGAAGTCTCTTCCATTCCCAAATGTTGGAAGTGCTGCCAGCTCTCCTGCTTGGTCAGTAGATACACAGCACAGGTGAACACGAGGAGCTTAGGACTGACTCCAAATAGTGCAAACGCTTAAAAAAAATACATTCCAACCTCCTTGCTTCTCCGGGCAAACAGAGCCTTAAAAACTCCAGCTAACTGGAATATGAGTTTGCTTAACCTCCCGACTTGATCCAGCTAGGTGCAAACAGGAAGCATGGAGGCAATTTAAATGGCACGTGTCCCAACAATAATAAAAATAAAGATTCAAAAAAAAGAAAAAAAAGCCCATGAGGCTAATGGCAGATAAATATACGAAACAGAGCCTGGAGTGTAGACGCAGCTCAAGAAACAAGTTGTTCCCTAAGTCGTAAGCATAGCATCTACAAAGCACATGCTTAACACATTTCTTAATGGGGATCGTGAGGATCAACCCCTCTTTCAAAGTTCAGAGACAAGATGCTTCCACAAGGGACACGAGCCGACAGCAAATGCCTCAAGCTATTGGAAGCTTCGGAAGAACAGGGAGAGAAGAGAATGAGGAGCAGTCTGCTGGACCTAGGAAACTCCAGGAGTATGTGCTTGTGGGCAGGCCTTTGTCTGGGGTTTCTCCATGCTACGGTGTGCCAGGCTTAGCACCAGCCAGTGACAGCCACCAGGAGATGGGCCAACCCAGCCTCTCCCCTGCAGAAAGCAGACTCAAAAAAGAATAGACAAGCAGTATAGATGGGTAAGCGCTGAGTCAAGCTTAACATTAGTCCCTAGCAGTTCAAGAAACACCAGTGACTGCGTTTTGAAATTCAGCAGTTTTCCTTGAATATGGTTTAAAAAAGACGACTCATCTACCTGGAGCTACTGAAAAATCCACTTTTGGAGGGTGAGAAACAAAGGGAAGATAGCTACAGGCACGAACTATGCTTGAGAGTGAATGACACAGAACATAACATTCCATTATCATGGACAATAAAAAGCAATTCAAATATCTTGAAAAATTATCTTATAAAAATATCTACATTAAAATTTTAGCCTAAAAGCTATAGCTTCAATTTTATAAAAAGGCAATCTTTGAAAGGATCTGGCTCAGAAATATACAAATATTACACAACAGATATCAAAGTAAGACAGCTCAAAAAGCATCTTAGGGGACAGTGCAGCTGGCTTGTCATGAAATAAAATTAAGCATTCTTATTGCATAGCAGAAAATGAGGTCACTTTCATTTGCATAATACTGCAACTTTTTAGATTGAGAGATGCCATTGGGTACTTATGAGAAATAACTTTGGAATTCAGAATCTGACTTCTGTGTTGTCCAAATCAGTATCCAAGTGGCGTTTAAGCTGCTTCTAACCTTGGGCCTCAATCCCATTTCACCGCTGCAGTCAGATCACAGATCCGCTGCGGGCAAAGCTGCGTCGCAACCAGCAGCGGCCGCCCTGTGCGCGCGGGAGGAGGTTTCACCTACCTTGTGACGAGCACAAACTTGAAAATAAGTCTGTTGTGTCTACTGAGGAGAAAGAATCGTACCTGGTGGAGAGACGAGTTTTGGGATGGCATCTGTGGGCAGCTAGAGCAGATTGGCTTTGGTGATGACGTACCAGTGTTCTAGTCCCCGTGAGAAAGGACACGTGAGGATGAGATGAACGTAGCCTCGGCACGACCGGCAGAGGCAGCGCTTCCCAGGAAGGGAGATGCCAAGTGGAACCAATAGCAAAAATCCAAAAGCAGGAAACACGGCCGGCTAGCTTTCAGGAAAGGGACCCTTTCTGGGAAGATGACACAGAAAAAACAGTCTCCCCTACACAAGCATGGAAGTCCAGCTTCTCCGCGGTGGGGAGGGCAAGGGGACTACGCCTTATCCGAAATCGACAGGTCTGTGAACAGCATACACCAGGTCCCAACCCACTTTCGTCCCCACCACAGGCACACCCAAACAAGTCTCAAACTTCACTGGAGAGGAAGAAAGGGCATTTGGAACAAAAAGCTCATTCCATCAACTTCCAACCCAGAGCAAGGCACAGCTCTGAAACCACAGCCATCCCCACCGCCAAGTGAGCCCAGAGCACCCCACTAAAGCACGCCCTCCGTCCTTTGGAGACAGTTCTCCCAGGTCTACCAAAGCTGGACATTTTACCCTTTTCCCAAGGCTTCTAAAAATTTTAGGTGTCTTTTTGCTCTCCAAATGTCTTATTAAAGTAACATCTGCTTAGCACTAGAAAGAGAAGTTTTGTCTTCAGGGAAGTTGCATATTTAGCACACAATAAATATACAGTAAATACACGAAGTGGCCAACTAGCTGGGAGACTCCTGGGCTTCTAACTGCAGGGGTTGGGGGTGCTAATCTGCCACAGTATGTGCTTGGAAGTAGCCCAGATGTATCAGAAGTCCAACATCAGGGCTTATGAAGCCCCTTGGCTTCCTGTAGGTAGACCTTGACATGAGGGGGTGTTAAACCCCCAGCCCCCAAGTGATGAGACTATTCTCTAGACACAAGACTTCCTCTCCTATGCTGGAAATTCCAGCAAAAGCAATTTGCTAGTTAAGGAACAATACAGCTTTAAGGTTTTTTTTTTAAATGCAAATGACTCCATGCACCCTCAAATACCCACCCTTCCAGATGTTTGAAGCTGTAGCATTAATAATTTTTACCTGTGAATTAGGAAAGTTCTCATTAAGCTCCTCTTTTAAAATACAAGTACCCCTTGGGAGAGATCTCAAATCCAGGTCCCCTGCCATCTCCTACCCCGAAGGGAAAGTGGGGATGAGGATCCTGGGGGTGGGGAGAGGGTATAGACCCTGGAATGGGGGAAAGCACACGAAAAGGAAGGCAAGGACATCAGACAGGCTTGACCAACGTCACGAAGTGCCAAGGGCCAGCTCCCGCTGGTGTATTCCTTCGAAGTCATCCACGTGCATCTGAATCGCACACAACCCATCCAACACAGGGACAAACCTATCTTTGGGTTTGGAGGGAGGGTGACCTTTTACTTATGCTCCAAACCAGAACCCTTTGGAGAGTAAGATGGGGCACTATGAATAATTAAGCCTGGATACTAAGTACAAACAGGGACTGTCCTGTCTTGGGAAAACCCAGAAGTAGGATCCCTCTCTGAGACCATTATGGGCAGGGACTGAATCTTACCACTTTGGTTTTTTTGTTTTTGTTTCCTTCCTGTGTATTTTTTCTCCAGTGTGTTACCTAGGACTTTTCTGAAGGGCTAGTTTTCCCAGCTAAAGAGACACAAAATCTCCCAAACCTGGAATTCACGACATCAAAACCCAGCGGCCCAGACTGAAGACTGGGCAGGTCTCCCTTGCTTCCTAGAGGACAGCCCACGCAAGAGCAGCCAGCTGAGGAGCGCAGGGAACCCGTCCTCCCCTAGTCTAGCACACAGGTGACACAGTGTAGCTTCGAGAAGGCCCAGCTCTTCCGCAGACAAAGTTACAGTAGTCGAGTCCCATACGCAGGCATGGTCAAATGAACTGCTCTTCCCACCGGTTATTTCTGGACATTCCAGCCGGTCCAACTGCACCTTCAGAAGACAGCAGCTTTAGTAGTCTCAGGGTCCCCATGGGACAAATCCAGAAGAGACATTTTTGTGATTTGATTTTTAGCATAGTGAAAGGATCAGTAGTAAAGAAATCCAGTAGACCGTCACACACTTCACCCCTGAAGGTAGTGAAACACCACGTTCTACACACGCACACACATACACACACACGCAAGCGCCCACGCGCACACACACGCACACACACATATGTTCCAGGTTCTCTGTTGTCCCTGTAGAAACACCAAGAAAAGCCCAAAGGTGCTGCATGGGGCTGTCAGGAACTCCACTGCTCTGGGCAGAGGCCAAAGCACCTCACGGAAGCAGGAGGGTCACTGGTGATCACTGATGTCCGCGCTGTGACAGACGACACCGGTCTGCCAAGCTGGAGGAGGGTGATTCTTGCCCCGCCGCAGACCTGCCCGCGAGTTGAATCCAGCTGCCGAGGTCCTGCTGTTCTGCGTCACAGGCAGGACCTGCTCCTTCCTCCACCTCCGGGCAGTGGGAGTTTGGGTCATAAGGACTTGTGAATTACAGCAACACCTAAAATAACGGGGAGAAAGTTAGCATCGCGGCCTCTGCAAAGTTATTCAGAGTGCCACCCAGTGAGTTCATAAATCCCAGACACCCTGAGTCACAGCCAAGGGAAACGGGTACAATTTTTATCCAAATATTGAAGAGTCTGTGGACTCGGGCTGCTAGAAGCCAGTTGTTTCCCCTTCTGACAGCCAAGTCCTGGCAAGATATTTCAACCCACAGGTACAGTCCCTCAACCGCCACAGGTTAGTGGTCTCATCCCACGTCATCACGGGCTCACGGTCGTGACTCCCGTTCCCAACCCTAGCAACCAGCTCAACAGCGTTCAGTACCCTCACCGGAAGCCCAGACGCAGCTACACAGCTCTAAATTTGTATCACTTTAGAGAAGTGCTAAATGATTTATATCTACTTTTAGAAGACACTGAAATAAACTGGAAAGAACAGTATTCTGACTTCATGGAGGCAAAAAAAAACTGAATTCCAGTCCTAGCTCTGCCACCAGCCAACCTGCATTGTGGCCTTACGCAAATCCACTCACCTCTTTAGGCTCAGTTCTCATATTATGTGACGTCGTCTGACTGACGGACTCAGAGAAACACTTCAGACACGTATGTGCGTTACTGTTTTAATCAAGCTGAACTGTGCTCAGCACCTAATTTTTATAAATTCAGGTGTGACCCAAAATCTCACTGTAAGGGACTGGGGCTATGTGCAGACACCATAGGCTGATTCAGTCAGCATCCCTTCTACTTGCTGTCCTCCACTGCAGACACCACCAAGTTACAAGCTCGGCTTCCCAGACTACCTTGCAGCTAGAAGCGCCAGTGATCCTGGCCGTGAGACTGTAAACGCAGGTCTGCCAGTGCTGCCATGATGGCTTTGTCCTTGTCCTGCCTAGAATGCTCATGCAAGGCCCAAGGGGCGGCAGCAGCTATTGATAAAGCTGGCAGAACAGAAAAGAAAGGAGAAGTCTGGTTCTTCAATGACAGTCTGGACCACCAGGCCAACCTTGGACTTCTTTCTACACGAGACAAATACATCCTCTTCCTTATTGAGGCAAGTATCTGTCAGGTTTTCCGGTATCTGCTGCTGAACAGAATCCTAATTTACAGGTAAGATGGAGTTTTATTTTAACATATTCTCACAACTATAAGATGTTCTCGTTGAAGATGAGATTGTGAAAACACTGCTAAAAGGAAGCCCAGAACAGAAAGATTCTACTGAGACATCTATTTCCTGTTAATTCCTGGATAAAGGTGCAGACAGAAGGCTGGAGGCGGGCAGAACCTGAGTCCAGACCAGGTATGCTGCCTGACCTTGCACTATCTCACCCATACCTCAAGCATCTCTTTTACAAGGTAGTTAAAAAAAAAAAAACAGGCTCCTATGTGTTGCTTTTTAATAGAAACTTCCTCTTTGGATTATAAAAGTAATATATTCTCATTATGGAAAATGTAGAAAATGCAGAAGAACACGAAGAAAAAATCTTTAATCCCTTCGTACAAAGAGAACCACCATTATCCTTCTGGAATACTTCCTGGCCTCTAACGATAATCTCGATCATTTACCACACGGTGTCGAGTGCCAGGCAGGCATTGTGCTAAGCTCTTTAAATGACTGAATTTCGTCCTCACAACACTGTAAGAGGCTCTGATTTCATTCCCATTTTACGAATGAAGCAACAGAGGTTCAGTCAGATAGAATACCTGGCCCAGAGACTCAGGGCTAGTGGCAGAACGGAGATTCAGATTCGGATCCAACTCCAATATCCATCTCTAGAAGCAGTAGCTATTCCCCGCCCCCCAAAAGAACCATATGACTGAGCTCACATAGCACATACAACTTCACACCCTCCTTTTTTCAACGTAACAGCTTGTTATCAACATTTTCTCATGACATTAAAAATACATCTACTATATAAATACTCCATAGATTATTTCCCTCGTGTCAGGGTATTAAGCGATTGTTAGTGTTTTGCTATTATAAGCAATGCTCCGATAATACCTTTGTCCATAACTTTTGCATTTTGGAGCGTTTCCTTAGATTTTAAGATAACAGCCTCACTCGGTCAATGGTTTGAACACGAAATTGCACATCTGCGGTCTCCCCACCCGCTTCTGGAGGAGGCGGACGATGAAGAAAGGGACACGAATGTTTGGTACATGCACAACATTCTAACCGCCCACTCTCAGCCTCTCCCCTCTCATCAAGGCACGGGTGGAACCAGGGCAGGTCCCTCACGGGCCTCACTGCCTCGTCGAGAAAACGCCCTGCCCTTCCCCCTACAGCTTCCAAAAGGAAATGACGGTGCTGGACTTCATAATAAACCAGGAGAACAGAATCGCCCTATAACCAAAATGCTTCTAAAATCTTTTATATTTAACCAAGAAAAATGTGACAGGTGAAAAAAAAACCCTAACAGAGGGAAAAAGTGAAAGAAGTTCGTTGCAATGAAGCCTTGCGCTGAGAGAAAGCAACACAAACCCTTCGCGCCTGCACAGCACAATCGTCCTTTGCGCTGAAATCCAGACAAGAGGGGCGGCTGACCTTCCTAATGCAAAGCAGGAATAAGAAGCCACTGCAGCTTTGGTGTGGATTAAATGAGATAATGATTGTTAGGGTGATGCCTGGCACACGGTGTGCGCTCAATAAATGAATGGTAACTCTAACTATTCTGGTGTCTGAAAACCCCGACGTAAGGAGCTGGGTGGGCTGCATTGTGGAGGTACATGTGCTTGTCTCCCGTGGGCCTCTGACCTCAGCAGCACCAACTCTGACGCTGCCCCTGCCCCTGCCCCACACTCCCCAAGAAGATGCCGACACACCAGCCTCGTGCCTTACTCCTGCCGCCACAGATCCCGAGCCGGGGCAGCACAAAGGGCGTGGGCTTCGAAGTCAGACCTGAGTTTGAACTCTGACTTTGCCATTTACTACCTGTGTGGCCTTTGGCAAGTTACTTAAACTCTCCAAACCCCAGTTTCATCTTCCACAAAATGGGAGGATACGGTTCTATTCAGACTGAGAGCAGCTGAAAAGATGAAGTGATGCATACACTGTAGCCAACACTGCCCCGCAGCAGAGAGGGGCGACCAGCAGAGGGCAGCTGTTCGCGTGACTGTCATCCACCCACAAAGTTTAATGGAGCCCTGTTCCCTGACTGTGCCAGCTCCCACTGGTCTGTCATGTCGCAAAGCCTGCCTGCTGCATGTCATTTACAACCCACGTGTATATCATCTTGGATTTCCCTGTTTTGTGTAGGCAGCTCTAATCTTTCCAGTCAAATTCTGGACAGCAAGAACTGTACCTGATGCCACCCAGGAGCCTGGCACAGAATAAACCAGGAATGGCAATGAAATTCTAACATCTCTTGTGACAGCTTAGAGCCGTTGGAAGTGGCTCCCTGGAGCACTGCTTTAAGAATTCTGAGGCTACACATGCGGATCCGTGGGGACACAAGTGCTAATTATCAGTGACGGAATGGTGGCCATGTGACAATTACCTGCCACCTCTGGAGGAAGCACTCGGTCCTAAGTTAAGCAGGCCCATGTCCCCTCATCCCACCACCCCAGCCCACCCCCGTACTCCCGGGGTGTTGGAGCCTCTGGGGCGTGGGGGTGGAGACGGACGCCCCGACCTGCATAGCTGCGCCCGGTGCTCATGTTGGTGGGCAGCAGCGTCCACTTGTCGGTGACAGGGTTGTAGTACTCCACCGAGGCCAAGTTGCAGGATCCGTCGTCCCCGCCAACCACATACAGGAGGCCATTCACCGCACACACCCCTGAAATCAAGCAGAGGCCTTAGGTGTTACCGCAGGAGCACCGAGAGATCAGAATGGATGAGACGCAAATCTGCGGAGCCCTGGAGGCTCTTCTCGTCCCTTTATGGGAGCACAGCAGAGGCTTAGCTCCACAAGTCGCGTTTGCTCAGTGGAAGAACACGCTGACGACAGCCCCTGGGCGCTGAGGATGCCCCTTTCTCACACGGTGATTTCTCTGGTCGGGCATTTTGGTCACCACACGGTCACATATACACACACATACACTCCATAGTATGCAGAGCAGGGTGGATTCGGGCCCCTCTCTACTGGGGGGCGCATGCAGACCCCTTTGCCCAGCCTGAGGTAGGGAATGAGACAATTCACGGGATTTTCATGAACACGACTTCTCTGCTGGTAGGGTTTTCCCTGGCAAGTCCTGTTATATCCATACTGCAGGGCACTAATGATTGCGTCTGTGATCCCCTTACAAGACTGGGGTCTAAATTCATACCTAGTTCCCAGGGACAAGGCACATCTCCCAACCTGACCTCAGAGCGAGCTGGATTTTGGGCAAGGTCTCACGCAACAGGGACTAAAGAGTAGGAAAATGTAA
>NW_012147975.1:1612535-1614071 GCF_000956105.1 Propithecus coquereli
TACTCGGGAGGCTGAGGCAGGAGGATCGCTTGAGCCCAGGAGTTTGAGGTTGCTGTGAGCTAGGCTGACGCCATGGCACTCACTCTAGCCCAGGCAAAAGAGTGAGGCTCTGTCTCAAAAAAAAAAAAAAAAGCAAGTTAACTAAAAGTGTTATAGTATGATTCCATTTTTGTTATTAAAAAAAGAAATATCTGCAAAGGATTATATACAAACATATTTACATATAAACTTAATTCTCAGACTCTAGACAGACCAGCTGCCTTAAGGGTCCTGTAATGCCTTGCTCATGTGGCTCAAGGCCAAATGAATGCCAAGCTCTATCACAGCTTAGACAATGAGTAAATTAATAAACTCTCCCATTTACACTGCCAACAAGGCAGCCACAAATGAGTTTAGCAAACAGGTCACATGAGAATGAAGGAAATAGATCCGCCTGAAAGTCACCTGTTTGTCTTTCCAGCCCTGGAGGGTGGGCTAAGCCAACACTTTCCTAGAGAAACATAAAGCAAGGACACAACCCACAGGGCAAAGTTCTAAAAGGAAATAGCTTAAGAGGAATGTCACACTCCAGGAAATGTAAGCCTAAATACTCCATGGTAAATCACTCCCACGGAAGGAATAGGGCGAGGGAAGGAAAGGAGAGACAGGGCGTACAGAGAGGGCAATAAGGGAGGTAGTTCTACCAGAGACTCAGTCCAGGCTCTGGCTCTCCCTGCAAGGAAGAAGCCTGGTTTCAGGCAGGAAGTGAGTGGTTCTCCCAGCCAGGCACTGGCAGAGAAAAGATAGAACGAGTGTCACTGACTGGCCCATGTCCACACAGCCCTGTGCTTAGCTACCTAACAAAGCCATTGGGCAGGGGTCACCGATGGCAACCAGAGGGCTTTCCCGGCTCTGTGCCCATCTGTGTGCAGTAAAAGTCATCACCCTTCCCTGGGGAAGAAGGACTCCCGCTGCATCTAAGTGGGGGAAGCCGATTTCTCCCCTCCCTTAACCCAGAGCCTACTCAGCAAACACACACTCCCTGCTCAGGATGCAAGCTCAGCTCCAGGTCCCAGGAGTCTCTCCTCTCTTCCTCTAGCTTAGAACTAGTGTCTTCAGGGGGAAAAGACCCACAAACCCCAAAGGGGAGGAAGAGAGGGCAGTCAGATTACCTGCATTGCGCCGGCACATGTTCATGTCCGCCACCTGCTTCCAGGTGTTTGTTCCAGGATCGTAAACCTCAACACTCTTCCTCACCAGGGGCCCGTCATGCCCGCCTGTGGCATACAGCTGTCCGCTGAGCACTCCAACCCCTGAAAGGCAGAGCACAGTGTCCCAGCCTCAGCTGGCTATGGCCACCAGAAACCAGGAGGCCTGGCATCCAGTCTTGGACAGCCCTCACCAGCAGGGGGACTTGGGCAGTGCCATTTTGTCTCCCGGAACCTCAGTATCCTCATCTGTGAAACAAATATAATGACACCCTGCCCGCCTCCTCAGGAGACTGGCAACTGGAAAACTTTGAAATAAAAGTAAATATGGGCCAGGCACGGTGGCTCA
>NW_012147975.1:1614492-1656144 GCF_000956105.1 Propithecus coquereli
ACACACACATGTATACAAACACACATATATACATACATGAATATGGTGCAGGGGGTTCATAAGCAAACAGAAAAAGAGACAAATCCATCAAAACATTAAAAGTAGTTATTTCTGGTGGAAAACTACATTGGTTTTCCTTTTTGCCTATCCATAGTGCCTAGTTTGCCTACTGTGTTTCCTACTTGTATTACTCAGCCTTCTACTAGTTCAGTAAAAATTGAAACCAGCCACACAGCTGGTGTGCTGAGGTCACTGTTAGGGAGACCTCCCTGCTGCTCTCGTGAGCAGGATCTGTTCTGTTCCCCTCTCTCCTCCTCGGCTGTCGAGGGCATTAGGCCACTCACCTTCTTGATTAACCAGCCTGAGCTGAGTGCTACAATTGCATTATTTACAGATTTTAGTGTAATCTTTTAAAATCTTTTTATACGAGTCAAGGAGATAAAAGCCATAAAGAAGGAAGGTGGCACAGCACCTAGAAAGAGCAGGTGTCCTGGAGGCTGGGTCTTGGACCTGTCTGGGTGACCCTTACCCTTTCTGGGCCTCAGTTTTCCCGTTTGTGAAGGGAGAAAGTTGGACTAGCCTGGTGTTTCCCATAGACCATGGACTATTCCACTCCATGGCCAGGCTGCGTCTCGATTAGCTGAAGAGCTTTCTAAAAGGACAGACTCCAGGGCCTCACTCCCAGAGACGCGGGTCAGGAGTAGGAAAAAACAACTCACGTGATTGGGATGTGCATCCAGGTTTCAGATCCAAGAACTAGATTTGCAGAAATATAAACTTCATACAGACAAAGGACTGTGTTTACCTTATCTTTGCCTGCTTCCCTTTGCCCTATGGTAGTTAGTTCTCGGCAGACATTGGTTGAACGACAAAACATGTAAAATCCCTCCCAGCAGCGGTGCTGGTGTGCCGGCGGCTCCCAGCAGTCGCCCCAAACTAACAGCAGATGGTGCTGTCGGATCAGCAATGGCTATCTAACAGCCTCGGGTTTCATAAAACTCAGTGGGTTCCAAAGCTGCCTCACCCTCCCTCCCTCCACACTTAGCAGGAACGGGCACCTCCTGGGACTCAGAGGTGGCCTCTTTTCCCCGAGCCACCTACTAGTGTCGCCCACGCCCTGCTGAGGGAGCAAGCGGCCCTCCAGGCACCCGGGGCATCGCCGCCCTGGTGCAGCTTCACCACTAAACGTTCATGCAGTTCCTAGACCTGCAGCCACAAGGGCTCCCGGCGCCTCTGAGGACCTCAGGTAGCCAAGGCCAAGGCCTGTGATCTCTCAGCCTTCAGCCAACAAAATACCCACCACAACAAGTATGTGGGTTCCTAAATCCAGAGGTGAGACTTGGCCAAATCTTAGGGCAGCGGAACACTGAAGGCAGGCTGACCTGAGAGCCTGAGGCCAGGATTCTGCCAGTAACCTGAGGGAAAAGGCCACTCCCTAAAGCAAGGCCACTGTGCCTCCCAGGGGACACAGGTGGTAGAGGGATCACCCTCCAGGACCTCCAGCCTGGCTAAGAGGCAGGAATGGGGCCAGGTGATGTTTACCCATCAATAACTATCCAGGAAGCTTAGCAGGGACAAAGCAGTGCAGCTTCCAAAGGCAGCTCCACCCACAAGGACGAGCCTGAGCTCCCCAAGGCAGGTCTGTCCTCGTGGCGTCACAGCAGACCCGGGAGGGTCCTGGGAGAGAACATGTCTCAGTGCGCACTCCTGCTGAGCGCTCATACCTCAAGCTTCCGTAGAGGATTTCTTGGAAACACAAAGAACACTACTAAGACTTCAGAAACCAAAATCACTAAAAGAGTTTTATGAAGGGAAAAGAATCACTGGATTTGCAAATTGAGTTGGTTCTTAGGGAACATCTGCTGCAACAGTCAGTTCACAGCAGAGGAATCAGAGGCCAGAAATGAGGGAAGGTAGGCCCAGAGCCACGGGGCTGGTTAGAGCAGACCCAGCACTAGAGCCCAGGCCCCCTGACTTCCAGGCACTTGCCCCACATTCCGGAAGGGCCAACCTGTCAGGGTCAGCAGACACAAGCTCCCTAAAAATAGCATTCTGAACGCAAATGCTTCTTACCTGGAATCATACAGATTTTGTTTTTGTAACCAGTGAGCACACAAAGGTTCTTGAAAAATATTAAAATAATATAATTTTTAAGGAATGGTGAGGAAGTGGTCATGCATTTGATACTATAAAATGAGATCGCAATTCAATTTCTAAAAATACAAAAAAAAAGAGAGAGAGAGAGAAAGGAATAACATTATGGGGAAAAAACTCCCAGTGTGGTGTGCCTTCCCAGAAGTCACGCAGTCTTCCCGCAAGGACCAGATTGGTAATCGGTCACCACTCGCCACAGGAACTGGCCATAAAGAGCCAGTGTCCAGTACCCCCGTCTGCCCTCCCAGACCCTTTCCTCTGGGCCTCTAAGGCGACAGGGGGAGACAAAGCAGGGAAGAAGGGGTTGCTTCACTTCCTGAAAAATCCCTAAGGACCACAGAGCTCCTGGTCTTCCCACAAAAAGCTGAAGTGGAAAACCATTTGGGAAGTCGTTCTCTTCCCGTGTTGGGCAGGGGGTTAAAGTGAGGAAGGTGGGGATGGGGACAGAAGCTTATCTCCAGACACGAACACCAACAGCTTGGCTTCCGCCCCCAAGACAGAGACTCCAGACAGGCCAGCTTGGCTTTGTCCACTAAAGACTGGGGGACAGCAGTGCTTGTCCTACGACTTCACAGGAATGAGACTCTCGTGATTTGGGGTTAAAGGAGCTAACTCTGGAGTGAGCATCCTGACTCTGTGAGTTACCAATTCTATGACCTTGGGCAAATTACTCAACCCCTGGTGGACTTAATTTCTGAATCTGGTAAGTGGAATTAATATTGTATCAACCTGGTAGGGCTGTGGTGAGGATGAGACAGACTGAAGCACAGAAAGTGCTTGTCAGGACGGTGCCTGGCATGTAGTGAGCCCTCGCTTTTGAGAGATGTAGACAACGCCACAGAAACAGAGCGATGGTGACGAAGAGCGTTATCGCATGCATTTGCTAGCAAACTGACCCCCCAGGAAAGGTGAACTTGTGAGCGTGTGTCTTGCTGCGAAGGTGTCAGTGGCATTACACACAGTAAAAGGAAAGAAGCGGGAGATAAAGTACAATGTTAAGTTGTTGAACTCAAGACCCACTTGTGAGCAAAACAGACACAGCCCGCGCCCGGGGGCTCCCCGTACCTGCGCCACTACGGCGAGTGCTCATGTCGGCCACGTACGTCCACTCGTTGGTCGCCGGGTTGTACTGCTCCACGGTGCTCAGGCACTGGCGGGAAGCCCCATCGTAACCCCCAACGGCATACAGCTTCCCTGGAACAGACAGAGTGGCTGAGGGTGGTGCCAGGGACACAGATGGAACTGGAATTCGGCTGACGCTCCATCCGTAACCCACTGGAGCAACTTTACTTCAGTGTTCTGGGCCCCCTTCCTCCAGGGGACCACCAGCTTATTCCCTAAGCAGAGCATCCTTCGCATTTCTGCCTTCTACTTGCCTTAAGCCATGAGCTCCTTAGAAGCAAATACTGAACCTCATTCTAAATAAGTACTCCAAACACCCAGCACAAAACCGTGGCCTAGCACCACTGCGGCTCAGCACATTCTTGCTGGTGAACTATGTTAAATCTTTAGAATAAGGCACTAGCCCCGCATAGACGGAAAGCTAGAGGGCTCCCAGCTACAGGCAGGCAGGCCAGCTTTCTGGCTAATGGCTCACAATAGCAGATGAAATAAATACGGAAAAATATTCTTCGATGATAACCCGAATCCTATCTTAGCCATTGTTTCCACCTCCTGCACAGCTCTGCCAGGTAGAGCATGTGAACAGAGTGTTCTCCGGCATTCCAGGCTGGAATCTGTCTGCAGACTACCCAATGATCTCTAAGCCATACACAAGAGCCCTGAAGCATCATCATCTACTTTTAAAAGTAAAAACACCATTAAGCTGCTATATAAGAGCATCGTTTCTGCCTGGGGCTGAGGGCTGAGAAGGAGGTTGGGCAAAGAGGCAGAAAATTAGTATTTGAATTGTCCCAGAGCAGAGATTCAAACGTGGGTTTAACATTTGGTCTTAGAATGCAATGGGGTGGTCTCTCCTGTGGGGGGCAGGGGAGGAGCCCTGCCTCACCCAGGGGTATCGAACGTCTGGGGGAACCATGGAATCACAACAAGGACACTGAATACTAGCTGAGCACTAAGAAAATACCACCAAAGGCAAATCCGCTTAACAGGATTACGTAATCAACAGATTGTTCTGGTCACTCTGTGCATCGTAATGGAGGGATACCAAGAGTACAATGGGCATGTGAAAATCTGTAATTATTTTAAGTTAGAAAGAGTCTCAGGCTCAAAACTGTGCTCTACCATCAGGACTACTGCTGTACCAAATGTAAAATTATCTCTTCTTCTATCAAGCCTGGTTTTATTTTCTGCCCCAGAGTCCTTTCAAATGTCCCATCTAAAAGAAAGAAACATCTTCTCCTCAGTTCTGCCCTCAGCAAGGTCAAAATAAAAACGCCTGGCTGAGAGCTCCTCTAGGGTCCAGGCTGCTTGCACGGTGTGTGCTGGTTCAGATGTAGCAGCCTCTGTAAAACCACTCTCCGCTCTGCCGGGGAACTTCTGCTGCACTCTGGATCTCATCATCACTTGTCCTGCACAGGGTTCTTCAAGACAGCCAGTAGCAAATTGTCCCGATTTCCTCCATTTTTTTCGGAGTCACTCAGACTACACAGCCACGGTGGTGAGATGACGAGGGGGAGGAGAGTAAGTCGGACCGTGGAACACTCTCTTCAAGGCCAAGTCCGCGCAAGCTCCCCTCTCGACACTCTCACCAAAGCTGCAAATTGGACTCTGCTGCCCAGGGGTGACCCACAGCCCAAAGAGCCTCAGATTCAGGAGGGGAGAGAGAAAGGAATTCCCAGTCTATCCTCCCTGTCAACAGGGCATGCTACAAGACCCCACTTCTTCCACAAACAGAACATGCTCGCAAAAGCCTTTTTCAAGGGGAGTATTTTAAATTACTACCATTAAGGCACCTCCTCTAACCCCCACCAACCATTCCAACCCTGCATCAGCTGAAAAAAAAACAGCCACTCAAGGTTTCCCCCTGTGTATATTAACAGAGATTTGCTATTTTTAACCACCACTCTATTGTTTGATATTCCCGGATAGGGGACAAGGAGGGAAGTGAGAAGGTGACTAGACAAAGCACTTACATTTGGCAGACAAATCAATTTCTCTTCCACCAAGAGGATGATTGCAAGAAACAATTTATCTTGGGTAGGAGGACAAAATCTTTGTACTCGCTACAATGACTTGGTCAGTATGTTAGAAGAACATACCTTTAAATGAAAATTGAAATTACACAATACCAGTATGGGCTGAGAAATACAGTGAGAGAAAAAATCTTTCTATTAGTGTCTAACCCACTGGACATTACACCCTCCTCAAAGCATGTCTATGTTTCTGTGTGTGTTCTTGTGTATGCACACGAGAGATGGAGTGTCTGCACACATGTCTGACTGAACAGGTACTCCAGCTCGATTCCCACGCCAAGACAGGTTAACGAATCAATGTTTTCCTGCAAACAATGACGTAGTTCAAATGATATTCTATTCCTTGGTGCATTTGATTCACACATATTTATAAAATCCCTACCCGTTGGTATTTGCCGACAGTCTGAAGGAGCATAGCACAGTGGCCAGAGCGCTGGGTGAGCATTCAGAAGGCCTGGGTTCAAAGCCTGACTGTGCTATTTACCGTCGTTTCAACATGCAGCTCAACCTCCCTCTGAGAGAATGGAGAAAGTCCAGTCCAGCCCACCTCCTTCAGAAGGATTTTGCAAACGAAATGAGAGCCTGGGTGTGACAGTTCTTTACCAACTACTGTGCACGTCTGACCAGGCCCCGTCACTACTCCCTCCTGCCTGGCCCCACACACCTTTCCTGACTAGAGCAGGACTTGACCACCAACCTGCCCTGCAGAGACAGTCATCAGACCCGCAAAGAGGTGCTCACCCCACTCATGGTTTGGGGATAAAATGAATCAAACACCATCATCTCTCCCTCCCACCACATTATACTCCTGGGATAACCCACATAAATGTTGACTCTGGATTCTCCACTCTCTTCCCCTCCCCAACCTTTAGCAGAGCTACTGACAAGTGGCCCAAGGGAAAGGCCGGCATTTCCCCGCGAGGGTCCTTCTACTCCCCCTATCCCAGCTCAAATGCTCATTAGCCTTGGGCCAGGAGCTTCAACTCTGAGTCTCGGTTTTCTTCATCCGTTAAATCAGGTAATAGCACCTAACTCAGAGCAGTGATCTGAAGAATGGAACCAAGGCAGAGGAAGCATCAGGCATGACGCCGGGCCCAGGACAAGGCCCCGGGGCTGGGGAATGACTGGCCATCGCCCACTGCTGCCTTCTTACCCTCCACAACGCCCACACCCACACTGCTCCGCCGCGTGTTCATGGGGGCCACAAAGAACCACTCGTTGGTCTTGTAGCTGTAGGCTTCCACCGACGCTAGGCCTGGAAGACAAGCGACTCATGAGACTTCCGTGGCACCAGGCCTCACCCTGCTGTGTGAAGAACAGTGAGGACGGTGAGGAGTCCAAACCTGGGGTCTGGAAACCCGGATGTGTGGCTGGGCACCACCTCTGTCTCACTGTGTGGCATGTGGCAACACCCGGAAACACACCTGCAGTGTCTCCCTGAGGGAACCACTAAGACTTGACTCACGGGGCGACTGTGAGAGCACAAGGGCTGTACCTGAACTGCATGGCAAATGTAAATTATTAAACATACAGAATGGAACTCTTTGATTCTAAGTAGACACCTGAGGTTGCCTCGCTGAACACCTATTCCAACTCCCTTTCCCCTTATCCTCCTCTGTCTTAGAAGCTGGAGAGCTAAACTCTTGCTTTCTGGACTCCTTCACAGCTAGGGGCGACCAAGTGAAGAAGACCTAAGCAGAAGTCTGATGGGGATTTCTGAAGTAGCCTTTGCTTTTCTGATACAGGTGCCATCCCTTTCTGTTTCTGGCTACCCGGAACACAAATGTGTCAGCTGGTGCTATAATAGCCATCTTGTGATCACGAGGAAAAGGCCAAGAGCATCTTAAAGAACTTGGCCTCAGTATCCTTGAGCAACTGGACCAAATCAGGAACTAATGATCTCTGGACTTCTTGTTTAATGAATAAAACAAAATCCCTCTTTTTAAAAGCCACAGTTTAGTCGGGTTTTCTATTAATACTTATAGCCAAAAGCAATTCTTAAAGATACAATGCACCACTATCCTTTTGTTCTCTTTATTCCCAGGCCCCACTCACTAAAGGCAGCCTCCCAAGGGGATAAAGACCCTGGAATTATATGAGTGAGGCAAAGAGAGGGTTGAGAAAGGTCACCAATTGTGAAGACACAAATGAAAATTCAAAGAAGTGAAAAATACTGTCTTTCACTTCCCTGGGGCCCAAAGGATATCATTTTAGTTGAACAGAGTTACTGTCTACAGAGACATCTCCCTGGTGATATGAGCAGTGATGAGATCATCTCTCCAAGTTCATGTCCACTAATGGTTTCAGATTGGAATGCTGAAGCTAGATAAAATTCTGGAGCAAGGGGGCTCGCCTGTGGTGACAAGCACTTGCAAAGCTTCAGTGAGGTAGCAGAAAGCGCAATGGATAAAACGGGCGACCAAGCCCACTGCATGGCCTGAGCCAGGTCTCTCCAACGGCTGAACCAGTTTCCGCGTCTGTTCAGCAGAGGGTTCAGAACAGGGTCCTGAGGCCCCGCCAGCTAAGCCTGCTCTGTTTCTAGGTTTCATCGCCTGAGTAAATAGGTTCCTAGACACTGGAAAGTAGGAAAGGGATTCTTCTGAATGTGGGGTCCTTCCTGGAGCCCTAGAAATCACAGTATGTGGGCAGTTACACGTTCTGTGTGTAAGAAGGTCTGGCTCCAGCCTCCAAGGCTAGGTGAGGATGAAGGATGGGTATGTTCCTGGGGCAGAAGCTACAAATGGACAGAAGGCTGGCCCAAGAACTGGCTAAACAAAACTGTGTTGCGTGAAGGGTGGGTCCCAAGCTGGGAGGGGTCAGAAACATGTCCTGGACCTACCAGTACTGCCATCAAATCCTCCCACGGCGTAGAGCAAGTCATTGAGCACCGCTGCGCCGAGCGTGCTCCGGCGCTCCTGCATGCTGGCGATGGATGTCCACTGGTCCTTCACGCCATCATACACGTCCACTGTGCGTACCCGCAGCGAGCCGTTAAACCCGCCCACGGCATACACGTGGCCGGCCATGAACACCACACCTGAGGTACAGGAAACCAAGACATCAAGGTCAGGTCAAGCAGCTGACTACTCATGTTGACGGGTGACAATGGGAGAGCAAGGCAGGCATGGGAAAACTCATCACAGAAGATAATCTCCAACTTTAGATATTTGGAAGTCATTATGGGGCACGTTGGATTTCTTTCCTCTCTTTTTCTAATTTCATTTGAGTCGAGCAAATACTTGAATTAGCTCGAACTCCCCAAGCACATAAAAACTAATCCCACAATAGGTAGCCAAAAACTGTGCAGGCAGGGAAGGAACAGGAGCCTACTGCACAGATGTTCGAGGACCCAAGGAGCAGGTCATGACTTCCGGCACCAAGTGGAGACCAGCTGGGGAAAGAGCCTACAGAACCGGGAGATGGTGCCACTCACCTGCTCTGCATCTCCTGGACGGAAGCTCGGCAATCTGGTCCCACCGGTCCTCCTCAAAATCGTAGCACTCCACACTGCGGATGGCCTTGGGCGCCTGGCCGCCAACCACAATCATGACCTCCAGAAAGACAAGCGGATATCAGCTGGGTCTCCCCCACATCTGGACGCATGAGTGACCAGTCCCTAGTACGTCCACGTGCTTATCGCCCAGGGTCGCGGGGTGATCTGAGATGCCAGTTTACAGAGCTCCATACACAGAGATGTTGCTCCTAATCACCAGCAGGTGTGAGTATTCAAGAAAAGTCTAACGAGCCGTGTCCACAGAGACACGATCACCAGGTCTGTCTCCCCTGTGCCCCGCTCAGGGCCACGCTGTAGGTATGTGAAGCGGCTCAGGGCATCTTCCGCAATCTCAGTGCCCTTAGGATCGGGAGTGGTGACGGGTGGCTAAATGCTATATCAAAACAAACTTGAATATATTTTGGGAGAGAGTGCAGAATTTGGATGTCTTTTTAAGATAAAGTTATTCAAAAATATTTCTAAATGCCTAGACTGCAGGGGGCACTTATTCACTGCAGTACAGAAAAAAAATTGTGAAACACTGTTTTGCGGTGGTTACCACAAAGCTTATGAAACTGGTAATATTCTAGAAAACAGTGCTAACGGTACTAGTTCCACAAGTAAGGTAGAAGCTAGTGCTGCGGGGCACGGTGGGGAGTGTGCTGTCATTAACTTGTCACCACAGCTGTGAGGTAGATGCTATCATCCACACTGACAGACAAAGGAAAGCTCAGATAACCGATCTAAGTGGCCCAAGGTCACACAGCTTAAAGTGGCGGAACAGAGACTGAAACCACGTCTAGCTGACACGAGGTGTGGCAGCCCCGGCCCTCTCCTGCTCTAGACACAGGGTCCCAAACAGCTCACCGCATCTACGATCATCAAAACACAGGTCTCTTTTCATGAGTGGGTCATGAAATCAACTTAATGGGTTGCAACCAGCATACTTTAAGTAGAAAAGCACAAAAATTATCATATTAAGGGTGTCGTTTCATGAAATTTTTGTTCTGCTTATATACACTTGTACGTGTCTTCCAGATAGCAATTTAAATGTATTTTTTACTTCAGGGCGTGGCCAAAAGAAAAAAAAATGAAAGCCACTGCTCTGGCTAGGTTAATAGAATTGCAGGGCTTAATTGTGGTATCCCTGTTGCTGTGATTTTTGTCTTATGTTATTCATAAATAAAAATTATTATTGACAAAGTTACCTGTAGTTTATATATTTTAATAAACTGTACAAATTCCAAGCTGCCCCCACCGCATCATGCTTGCTCAATGGCGTTATGTGCTTTCCCGGGTGGAGAGAGAGGGCTAGAGGTCGTGGCGAGCCAATGGAAGGCACAGAATTTGATCATTACCTGCAGCCCGTCCTACCTGCCCAGTGGTTCTCAAACTTCAGCGTGCATCTGGAATCACCCGGAGCACAAACTGCCGGGCCCTGTACTCAGAGTTTCTCATTCAGTGGCTCTGGCGTGGGGCCAAGAATTTGCCTTTCTAACGAGTTTCCAGGTGACGCTATGGCTGCTCTTCTAGGAGTCGTACTTTGAGAACCACTTTTCTAACCCACAGCCTGCAGGGATTTCCCGATGATACAACATTAACAATTTTTGCCATTATGAATTATCACAGTGCTTTTAGCTTCCCCACAAAGGATCTCTGGGGAGAGACGTGATCACCAAAATCTGTGAGTTCAAAGCAGCACCTCCCGCAAGTGACATCATCCACCATATGAGAGGCAAGACCAACGAAAACCATTGCTCAATCATTTATGCCCAAGTTCCAGGTTCTTGCTCACTCAGCTGCCCACATGGGTGGTCCCTAGTCATCAGAGTTTGTCCACAGATATCTGTGACCAAATGTGTGCGACCAAGTCTCAAAAATTCAGAAATCGATTCTGACTTCGAAAGCATTCCAAAAAGAACCCCAGGACACACAGTCCAGGCTTGAGCTGCTGCTGCTTCTGGAAATAAACATTTGATACTTGACTCTACCATACGCTTCAGCTCAGAGGGTCCACTGCTCTGGGTCAAGAACAGCCTTTTTCAGAGAGGAGCTGAGTCCTGCATTGCTTCCCATCTGTCTTTGCTCAGATCGGCACCCACGAGCAGCTCAAGGGAGCCAATGAACACAGCCCCTGGGCAAACTTCAGACAATGTCCAAATGTGCTCCTCTAGGGCAGAATGACTCACCCTGTGTTTATAAGCATACCTAGAACAGGCATTGTCCTTCTAGTTTGGAGTTGGTAAGGCTAAACTGAAGGCAAAATACTGCAAGGATTGTCTTTGAAGTATGACTCTTGGAGCTAAGTGAGAATAACACCCGTTTTTAGCTTTCCTTCTGCAGTGACTTCGGGCATCCCACACCCTCACACATGCTGTTCCCTCACTTTAAACGTTCCTCCTCTCTCTGATCCCTCTGCTTTAACACGGGCTTATCTTTCAGGTCTCAGTTTACCTGTCACTTCCTCCAGATGGTCTTCTCTGACCTCCAAGTCAGATTTACGTGTGCCTCCTCTGAGATCTCACCTGCCTGTGTGTTCTGCGGTGTGCTGTAACCATCTAGTGACTAGTCTCTTGCTCTCCTAGTGAGCCCTGCCGGAGCAGAAAATTTACCTGCCTCAGTCACCAAGACAACTTTAGGTACCCATGTCATGGCCAGGTAAAATCGAGGGCTCACATATTTATTTGGAGTAAAGAATAAATAAACAAACAACCCAAGTGTCCATCAATACATGAGTGGATTAATAAAACGTGGTATATGTATACCACGGAGTTCTACTTGGCCACAAAAAACAGTGGTGATCTAGCACCTCTTGTATCAGCCTGGATGGAGCTGGAGCCCTTTCTACTAAGTATCCCAAGAATGGGAAAACAAGCACCACACGTACTCACCATCGAATTGGTTTTAACTGATCGACACTTAAGTGCACATATGGAAGTAACATTCATCGGGATGGGGCAGGTGGGAGGGGAGAGGAGGGGATGGGTATATACACACCTAATGGGTGCGGTGTGCACTGTCTGGGGGATGGACACGCTGGAAGCTCTGACTTGGGTGGGGCAGAGGCAATATATGTAACCTAAGCATTTGTACCCCTGTAATATGCTGAAATAAAAAAAAATGGAAAAACGAACAAAAAAACCGAATAGCACATACAAGAAGTTAAAAGAAAAAAATACACAATTAAATGAAAAAATACAAAACTGGACTATCACTTTCTTTGGTTAAGACATATTGGAACACCAGACTATAATTCTGGGGACACTAAGGAAAACAAAATAAAAAGAGAAAGCAAGAACTTTCTCTCTTTTGACTCAACCACCAGAAGAAAGTTTCCTTGTTCTTTGCGTAAGCTATCAAATTTCTTCTGTAAATTAAAAAAAGGCAAAACTTTCAGGAAACCTCACGATGCCCCAGAAACTGTCTCCCACCAGAGATGGAGAGGTTACATTTATATTGGAGAAAATCTACCACTCATCTGAGAATTTTTATAGTAACACAGAAACAATATAATAGAAATACAAAAATTTTTATGTTAACATAAAACCCAAGTAGAAAGACAAAAATACAAGACAAGGTTTCCAAAATAAACTTGCCTTTGAGCTCATAAAACCACTGGTGAGAGACAACTTTTAACACTGAAAACTTGTACAACTATCTGAGAAGCAGAATTATGAGGTTTTGTGGGATAGGACCATCATTCTGGAGGTAGCTCAAGGCAGCAGGGAGAACAGGTGTATATTCTGCTTCTCTCGTAAGCATAAGAAATCTATGTTTTTGTTTTATTTTATTTTTAGCTTACACATAGTAGTCATACATACGTAGGGGGTACAATGTGATGTTTTGATACATGTATATATTATGTAATATTCAAATCAGGGTCATCAGCATACCTATCATTTCAAACATTTGTCATTTCTTTGTGGCGAGTACATTCAAAATCCTCTCTTCTGGCTATTTTGAAATATACATCATTGTTAACTATACTCACCCTACTGTGCAAGAAAACACCAGAACTTATTTCTCCTATCTAAGTGTAACACGGTACCCCATTGTCAACTTCTCCCCACACCGCCTACCTTGCCCAGTCTCTGACAACCACTATTCTGCTCCTACTTCTACGATACTGGATTTTTTAGATTTCACATGTGAGCGAGATCATGTGGTCTGTCCTTCTGTGCCTAGCTTACTTCACTTAACAGAATGTCCTCCAAGTTCATCTTTGTTGCTGCAAATGATAGGATTTCACTCTTTTTTACGGCTGAATAGTACTCCTTTGTGTATTTATACATTTTTTTAACCCATTCATCCACTGATGGACACTCAGGTTAATTCCATATCTTGGCTATTGTGAATAGTGTTGCAGTAAACGTGGGAGTGCAGTTATCTGTTCAACAAACTGATTTCATTTCCTGTGGATATATACCCAGTGGTGGGATTGCTGAGTTATATGGTAGTTCTCTTTTTAATTTTTCCTGGACACATACAACCAACCAAGACTGAACCATTAAGAAAGAGAAAACCTGAACAGCCCAATAATGAGCAATGAGATTGAATCAGTAATAAAAAGTCTCCCATCAAAGAAAAGCCCAGGACCTGATGGCTTAGCACTGCTGAATTCTACCGAACATTTAAAGAAGAACTAATACCAACTCTTCTCAAACTATTCCAAAATATTGAAGGGCAGGGAATCCTTCCGAAGTCATTCTTAGAGGCCAGCATTATCCTGAAACCAAAACCAGACAAGGACACAACAATAACAAAAAACAAAACAAACAAATGAAAACCTACAGGCCAATATCCCTGGTGAACATAGATGCAAGAATCCTCAACAAAATATTAGCAAATCAAATGCAACAGCACATTAAAAAGATCATTCACCATGATGAAGTGGGATTCATCCCAAGGATGTAAGGATGGTTCAACAAATGCAAATCAATAAATGTGATATATCACATTAACAGAATCAAGGACAAAACCACATGATCATTTCAACAGACAGAGAAAAAGCATTTGATAAAATTCAACATCCTTCATGATAAAAATTCTCAACAAATTAGGTAAAGAAGGAATGTACTGCAACATAACAAAGGCCAAATATGAAAAACAGCTAACATCATATTGAATAGGGAAAAGTTGAAAGCTTTTCCTCTATGATCTGGAACAAGACAAGGATGCCAACTTTCACCTCTTCTATGCACACATGGAAGTACTGGGAGTCCTAGCCAGAGAAATCAGACAAGAGAAAGAAATAAAGGACATCCAAATTGGAAAAGAGGAAATCAAATTGTCCCTGTTTGCAGACAATGTGATCTTATATATTATTAATTTAAAAAAGACTCTACCACAAAAAAAACCTGTTAGAATGAATAAATGAAGTCAGTAAAGTTACAGGATACAAAGATCAACATGCAAAAATCAGTGATATTTTTATATGCTAATAGCAAACTATCTGAAAAAGACACCAAAAAAAATATCATTTACAATAGCTATAAAAATATAAAATACCTAGTAATAAATTTAACCAAGTAGGTGAAAGATCTCTAAAATGAAAACTATAAAACACTGATGAAAGAAGTTGAGGAGAACACAAACAAATGGAAAAATTGCCCATATTCATGAATTGAAAGAATATTGCTAAAATGTCCATACCACCTAAAGTGATCTACAGATTCAATGTAATCTCTATCAAAATATGACATTCTTCACAGAAACAGAAAAAACAATCCTAAAATTCATATGGAACCACAAAAGACCTCAAATAGCCAAAGCAATCTTAAGCAAAAAGAACAAAGCTGGAGGTATCATACTACCAAATTTCAAAATATATCATAAAGAACCCAGAAATAAATCCACGCATTTATAGCCAACTCATTTTTGACAAAGGCACCAAAAACATGCTAGGGAAAGGACAGTTTCTTCAATAAATGGTGTTGATAAAACTGTATATCCATAGGCAGAAGAATAAAACTGATCCCATCTCTTACCATATACAAAAATCAACTCAAAATGGGTTAAAGGCTTAAATGAAGGACCTGAGACTATGAAACTACTAAAAGAAAACATAGGGGAAATGCTTAATGACACTGACCAGGCAAGGATTTTTTTGGATAAGATCTCAAAACCATAGGCAATAAAAGCAAAAATAGACAAATGGGATTACATCAAATTAAAAAGCTTCTGCACAGCAAAGGAAACAATCAACAGAGTTAAGAGACAACCTACGTAATGGGAGAAAAATATTTGCAAACTATCCATCTGACAAGGGGTTAACATCCAGACTATATAAGGAACTCAACTCAACAACAGAAAAACAAATAATCTGATTTAAAAAGGCTCAAAAGACCTGAATAGACATTTCTAAAAAAAAAAAAAAAAAAAAAAAAAAAAGACACACAAATGACCAATAGGTATATGAAAAACTGCTCAGCATCACTAATCAGCAGGGAAATGCAGATAGAAACAAAATCACAATGAGCTATCACCTCACCCCAGTTAGAATGGCTATTATTAAAAAGACCAAAAAATAACAAATGCTTGCAAGGCTGTGGAGAAAGAAGAACTCTTATATACTGTTGGTGGGAATGCAAATTAGTACAGCCGGCATGGTAAAAAGAAATCCAATTTTTATGGCAGGTCTTGCAAGAAGCCAATACAAGGAGCGCTGTACCCACCATTGTGTTGCTCATGTAGAATAAAAAGAATAAATTTCCTATCTTGAATACTAATGAACGGCTGTTTCCATAGATACTTGATCTTAGCAACTAATTAGGGAAATATGAGTATTTCCCAAAGTCTACATGTATTACATCTCTGAAATCACAACCTTCTAGCTACTTAAGAAGACCACAGGATGTTAGAGCAGGAGGAGAGTTGAACCATTGTCTCCTGCAGGTCCCCATTTTATACTCCAGAAATACTCAGGCCCAGTGAGTTCGACAGGCATATTTCTTTCTTTCCCCAACACTCCTAAGCCCTAATTTACCAATGGTTTATGATGCCTTTAAAAGAAATTACTGAATCAAATCAGCTTATTTAATGATCGCTATTTTTAACATTTATTCTTGAAGGTAACCCTGGTAAAAACTATCAGTCATGCAGGAATCACAATAAACTAAAGAATTGGTTCTAGGCTAACAATTATGCTAGATTGAACATAAATTAATCACTCTCATGAATGGCAACGTGCTTAGGAGTTTTGCAGTGTGCCTCGGGGTCCAGATCCCAAGTCTCAATTGTCACAGTGTTGAAGGCTGCAGAAGGTCTGGGGAGTGGACGGTTCTCATTGACAGAACACGGGTGAGCTGAACTCCACCGTGGCAGGGATGGTTATTAGATGCCTTCCAAGGAAAATACTGTCATTTCGGGAAGTCAAAGGGCCATTTGCTTTAGGGAGATTAGTGAGACCATGGAAAGACTACCTGATTCCTAGGAAGGAAATATCACCCTCACCATAACAAATTTTTAAATAAATGTATAATGCTCTCCCTCTCAGATAGATTATTCTAATTCCACCAGTGTGACTGTGGAACAGAAGGCATGCTGGTCCCTCCTCAATGAAATGACAACCACCCTGTGTCTGAGAACCATCAGGCACCAGAAAATAGCCAGGGAAAGAGACGGTTGGTGAACAGTGTAGAGATTTCCGGCCCACATGTAGGTTAAGACCCTGACCCTGGCCGCAGGACCACATCGGTCATTATAATTTCTACTCAGGTGAGAGGAACAACCTGGGCTCTGCACACTTTTTTCATGGAGCAAGAGTAGAATATGTGTCCAAACTCTCTTCCATGACCGGTGAGCTGGGCAGAAGGCAGGCCCAGCCAGTCGGTCCCTCGGGCCAGGGCAGGAAGCGAGTCTCTCTTACCCTGGTGCGTGGGGCCGCAGGGCTAACACCAAAAATTCATCCGTAGGAGCAGGTCGAAGTCGAGCCAGAAGACGTGTCCAAGCAGGTTCCTGAGCAACAGGTGCTCTAGGCAAGTGTTAACAGCCCAGGTGCAGAGACAATGGGGGTCTGAGAACCAGGGGATGTGAGGGCAAGGCCCAGAGGGAGAGAGGAGGAGTGGGAAAAAATGGGCTTTGGAATCAAACACATCTTGGCCCAAATATCAGCAGTTAGTAAATAGCTGTATGACCCTGAGCCTTAACCTTGCGAAGCCTCATTTTCATCACTTGTAATATCAGGACAATAGGACGTTTCTCGTATGGGTGTCAGGAGACTTAAATGATATAAAGCACTTAGCACAGTGCTTGATAAATAGTAAACACTAAATGTTATATTAACATCAGTGTCATTATTATTGTTTAAAGCAACTGCTAAAAACCTGACTCCTGAAAAAAAGGTAGAAAAGGACACTTACAAACCTATGAATGGCAGGGTGAATACCACTAATTCCAGGGGTGATAATGGGGTTTTTTCAGGACCCCAGGGTGTTTTCCAGGACAGGGACCAAGACGGAAGAAGGGTAGTGCCCACTCAGCCAACAGCTTCTACTTCCGCCACCATCTACTGAAAGCAGGACGGCCCAATTCAGGAGCAAGCCACCCACTTCCAGCCCAAGTGGCTTTTCAGTGTCATTTTTAAAGAGCTGAATAGAGATGCCAACTGAATTAGAACGATAGTGAAAAGTGCCAGGTTCAGTACATTTCCAAAAGGTTTATTTGCATCTTCCTGGAACCTCACTTCTCTGCTGCCATCTGTGGAACAGGGTAACGTAGGAGGGTTCTGAGTGGCTCGGAGACAGCCTCGGGTTGTCCATGGCAACCCAGCCTCAGGGAAAGTGCTGGGCAGTGAATGTGTGGGAGCCAAGATGATGCTATTAGCTGTTCCGGCTTGAATGTGTCAGCAAGATCTGTGCATATACGACTCAGGAAAAAACACCCTTATTAGCCTCTGCAGCTATCTCGAGGCAGAGTTATAGTCCTTTCAGGGAAGGGACTTGTCTGGCAAACAGATTTACTACTGATAATTACAGAGAATAATGCAAATCTCTCTCCACTATGTTATTTCTCAGAGTTTGCTCTGTCAGAAAGCCTATCTTGAATGAATTCATGAAAGCCCAAATAGCCTGCCCTTGGAACTCCTGCGGCTGGTCTTCCAACTAGCCCAAGTCTCTCCTAATTTCTTCTCTTCCTCAATTTATTTGGTTGTTGATATATTTCTATCTTACTGTCTCAGAGAGACATCCTAAAAGTCTCCAACGGGTAGGAATCAGGTTTCTTTCCATACAGCATCCAGCTACAATGCTTTTTGTGATGTTTGGAGGCAATATAATAAAATAGTTCAGCGCACAGGGCCTGGGGCCAGACATCCTGGGTTTAAATCTCAGCCTTTACTAACTGTGCTTTAAAGGTAGGTCACAAATTCTTTGATACTCCTGCTCTCTGACATGGAACTTAATTCCCCTAGACTTAGTGACTTGTGTCTAGCAAAGAAAATACAGCAGAAGTGATGGGACATGGCTTTTGACATAAGGTTATAAAAAGACCACAGCTTCTGTCTTAGAAAATGTGCTCTCATTTTCTTGCTCTAGAATCACTCACTCTGGAGGGAAGCCAGCTACCAAGTCATGAGGACACTCGAGCAGCTTATGGAGAGCACACGGCAAGAAACAGGTCTGCCATCAACCACGTGAGCGAGCTTAGAATCAAACCTCCCCAACAAGCCTTGAAGTGACTGCAGCCTCCCCTGACAGCTCGACTTTATGGGAGACCCTGAGCTAGAAGGACCAAGCTGAGCCGTTCCGGGATTCCTGCTCACAGAAACCATGAGATAGTAAATGTTTGTTGTGTTAAGCCACCAAAGTTAGGGTAATCTGTAATGCAGAAATAGATAACTAATAATATATAATGAGTAGGTGACATAACCCAAGATCCAATTTCTTCATCTGCAAAATGGGCATAATTACAATTGTGAAAATCCTCTGAGAGACTGTAAATCGCTAGCCCGGTGCTCAGCACACGATGCGTGCTCAGTGACCGAGATCTGCTGTTGCCGTCATTGTGCGGATGAGCACCGTGGAGTGATTGGAAGCCGAGGCTTTGAGTCTGCCAGACCTGGATTCAAGTCCTCATGCTACCACTTAAGAGCTGTAAGACCCTGATTAAGTCATTCAATCTCATTGAATCTCAGTTTTCTCCAACATTAGAGCTTCCAGAGTCATCATGAAGATGACATAAGACAATGTACATTAAGTACTTAGCCTAAAACATAAGGAAGCTGCTCAGTAATTGGTATTTCTTGTATCATCATCAATGCCTTTGGTGGTAAGAATGACAATGACCTAGGGAAGAAGATGCAAGGGACAAATTACTCTAAGTGGTCATCAGAGGGTGTGCGCCAGTTCTCTCCTGCGGTCATCCGAACCAGTTTCTGGATGTTCTCTCACAGACAACTTGCATTTGACCTTGGAGACTCAGCTTGGTCTTGGCTCCTACAGAAGGCTTTCCCTGAACCCTCACCATCCTCTGTGCACCTAGAGTGTCCTGCCCATACACCCAGCATGGTGCTCACACGCTCCATTGTCATTGTCCTTTTACATCTATCTCCTCTTTCCCTGGTCTGGGAGTCTCTCAGGGAGAGAACTGGCTCATATGAGCCTTTGTGACTCCAGTATCTACTCCAGTGGCTGGCAGTTAGTGACTTCTCTATGGCAGTATGTTGGATGAGTGCATTAATAAATTAATGAATTAATGCACACATGGACTTGTGAGCTGAATCAAATGTTCTAGGGTCAACCTACACTAGTAATCAAAGTAGGCTATAAATCCTCATTACATACATGCAAAAACACATGCATGAATGCTGACAAGCACTGGGAAAAAACAAAGGGCAATATAAATGGTCAGTACTAAATCTCCATGAGGCTTCTTCTTTAAAAATATATTTCTTTCATATAGGCTGTGTGCCAAGGACACAGATGAGAAATGCCTGCTGTCATGGAAACTGCAGTTTAGTGGAAGAGCTAACACTCTAGAAGAGAATTCTAAGTACCTGTCTGAAGTGTCAACCTGGGGTACTTAGCAATCTCCTGAAACTTTTGTTCCTGTTTTTCAGAAAGCAATGAAGCCATCACCAACCTGACCTCTCCTTTTCCTTTAAATAACATTTCCCATCAATCATATTTCTATATATCAGCAATAAACTAATGTACAAAGAAAATACTTACAACAGCGTCAAAAACTACGAAATACCCAGCTATCAAGGCAACATGATATTGGTGTAAAGACAGACCAACAGGGCTGGGTGCAGGGGCTCACACCTGTAATCTTAGCACTTTGGGAGGCCAAGGCAGGAGGATAGCTTGAGACCAGGAGTTGGAGACCAGCTAAGTGTCCACTGACAGATGAATGCATAAAGAAAATGTGGTATATATACATACTGGAATGCTATTCAGCCCTGAAAAAAGAAGGAAATCCTGTCATTTGTGACAACACAGATGAACCTGGAGGACATTATGCTAAGTGAAATGAGCCAGGCACAGAACGATAAATACCACATGATCCCACTTATATGTGGAATCTAAAAAAGATTCACATGGAAGCAGAGAGTAGAATGGTGGTTATCAGGAGATAGGGGAAAGGGGAAATGTTGATCAAAGGATACAAAATTTTAGTTAAATGGGAGGAATAAGTTCAAGAGATCTATTGTGCAAAATGGTGATATGGTTAATAACAATGTTTCATATTCTTCAAAATTGCTAAGAGAGTAGATTTTGTGTTCTCATCACAAAAAAATAAGTATGTGAGGTAATGCATATGTTAGCTCAATTTAGCCATTCCACAATGTACACATATTTCAAAACATCATGTTGTACACGATAAAAATATACAATTTTTACTCGTCAATTAAAAAACTAAAAAAAAAAACTTTCCTCTCTTCCAAAGATAATGCTAAGAAAATGAAAAGACGAAGCATAGGTTGGGAGAAAATATTATACACACACACACACACACACACACACACACACACACACATATATATATATATGATTAAAGACTTGTATCCAGAATATATAAAGAACTCTTACAACTCAATAAGCAAGCAACCCAATTTTCAAATGGGTTAAGTAGGCCCATTTGAATAGATGCTTCACCAAAGAAGAAATATGGGTGGCAAATAAGCACATGAAAAAATGTTCAATAATGACATTAGTCATTAGAGAAATGCATATTAAAACCACAGTGAGATACTACCACACACCTAATAGAGTAGCTAAAATGTTGTTAAATAGATAATATCAAGTAGTGGTAAGTCTGTGGAATAACTGGAACTCTCATACATTGGCGGTAGGAACGCATAATAATACAGCCATTTTGAAAAACGTTAGCAATGTCTTATAAAGTTAAATTATATACTTACCATACTACCCAGCAATCCTACTCCTAGATATTTACCCACGAGAAATTAAAACGTATGTCCACACAAAGATCTGCAAGTGAAATCTTAGCAGCTGTATTTGTAATAGCCAAAAACTGGACACACAAACGTCCACCAACTGGTGAACGGATAAACAAATTATGATGCCTCCACACAATGGTGTGTTACTCAGCATTAAAAAGGAATGAACTCCTGCAACAACACGGATGAATCTCAAAGGCATCATGATAAGAAAAAGAAGCCAAGATCAAAAGGCTGCATACAGCATGATTCCATTCTCATGACATTCTAGAAAAGGCAAAATTATAGGGACAGAAATCAGATCAGCAGCTGTCAGGGGCTGGGGGTAGAAGAGGGGGAAGCAGCACATGGGAACTTTTCATAGTGATTAAAATATTCTATATTTAGGCCGGGCGAGGTGGCTCACGCCTGTAATCCTAGCACTCTGGGATGCCGAGGCGGGAGGATCACTCAAGGTCAGGAGTTCAAGACCAGCCTGAGCAAGAATGAGACCCCTGTCTCTACTAAAAATAGAAAGAAATTAGCTGGA
Organism: Propithecus coquereli; assembly: GCF_000956105.1. Classification (NCBI taxonomy): domain Eukaryota; kingdom Metazoa; phylum Chordata; class Mammalia; order Primates; family Indriidae; genus Propithecus; species Propithecus coquereli. The sequence goes on from NW_012147975.1 coordinate 1,636,224, forward strand.
CAACTAAAAATATATAGAAAAAATTAGCCGGGCATGGTGGTTCATGCCTGTAGTCCCAGCTACCCGGGAGGCTGAGGCAGGAGGATCGCTTGAGCCCAGGAGTTTGAGGTTGCTGTGAGCTAGGCTGACGCCACCGCACTCACTCTAGCCCGGGCAACAGAGTGAGACTCTGTTTTAAAAAATATATATATTCTATATTTTGACTGAGATAGTGGTTACATGACTGCATGCATTTATAAATTCTCATCAAACTGTATCCCTGAAAAGTGTGAATTTTATGGTGTGTAAATTATTATATCTTAATTAATCTAAATTTAAAAGAAAATAATCCTTTGAATCTGCTACCAAAACCTGAAAGCTGTGTCTTGGGAGGCAGTTTGGTATAAAAGAAAAAGCACAAGAGCAATCTCAGAGAAGCAGGATCTGCATAGTACTGACCTAGTAACGCGATGACTTCATGAGATTATATACAACCCGATAATCCTCAAAGTGATAGTCTGGGATAGGGGGATCGGGGAGTGGCTCCCAGCATGCTTAGTCCAGGTTCAAAGTATGACTTTGATTTTTAAAACTGTCTTTTCATTGGTATATGTGGTAAGAGCTAGATGTGGAGTCCAGAGAAGGAGAGATCCCTGGGTATGGGCTCTACACAAAGAATCTGGGCTAGATCTGAACATTTCTTAGCTCCAGAATACACTCCTCAGGCAAAGATGTCATTAACCTGATATCATTTAGGATGAAAACCATGGTTTCCAAAGAGAAAAGTCACCACGACACAAGACCAGCTAAAATAAAGGAGAATAAAAAGGCTCCTCCACATAAAAAAACAATGCACCTCAGAATCAACATTCTCAAGACACAACACTTGTCAGAGCATAATAAGGATGATGTTCACATCAGTAGGGAGAAGGGAAATTAATCAGTAAAATGACTTTGGCACAACTGGCTCGTCACTGGCAATGCAAACAAAGCCAAATCCCTACCCTCCTTAGAGCAAAATAAATTCTGATGCAGCAAAGATGCAAATGTAAAACAGAAATTTAGAAAGTACTCGAGGAAAACATATGGGCATTTTTAAAACTAATCTCAAGAGTAAAGAAAACAGTTCTAAACAGGACACAAAACCCAAACTATAAAGCAAAAGGAAGATCAATTTGACTACTTAAAAATTGTTTTTTGGGATTAAAAAATTATCATAAACAAGTTAAGAGCCAAACTGCAAATGAAGAAAAAAAATATTTGCAATTCATACATACAAAGCCCTAACCTCTTTCATATATAAAGGGCCCTTAAAAACTTTTAATAAAAAATGTACAATTCAAAAGAAAAACGGGCAAAGGACAGGAACAGAGAATTCCCCAAAAAGGAAATACAAATGCCAATAACCATATGAAACCAAGATTAATCTCATTCATGATCAAAGAAATGCAAACTAAAAAACGATGCTATCTTATAAAGAATATTTGACACAGAAATGTTTATAATACAAAAGAATGAAAATTACTTCAAATCCCATCAGTAGGGGACTATTAAATACATAGTGGTATATAAATACAATTAAATACTATATACCCATTACAATTTAAATGATTATGTCACCCATACTGATAACATTGAAATCACTCTGTAGCATATGGTTGAGTGGGGGGAAAATATTTCAATTTGTATGGCAAGATTCCATTTATCTAAACGTGTACATTTTTTATTTGTGCATAAGTGCACAGAAACATGTTTGCGAGAAAATTTACCGAAATGGTAGCAGTGATTGACCCTGGGAGAAATTTCAGGTGACTTTTACTTTATTTCAAAATTGCAGTATTCTTTTACTGATTTACAACAAGGAAATATCCCTATAATTAAAGAAAGCTAGGTTATTTTCATTTTGAAAAATGTGAAGACATTTCAACACAATATTTCAACAAAACAAAAGGCATCAGCATGCAGTGAGGCAAATGGCCAGCCAGACCAAGGCCTTGCCTGCGGCTGCACCTTCTAAACAACGCTAGGCAACGTGAGGCAGACGGGTAAGAATGCACTCTCAGGTTTGCGAAGGTGAAGCCAGGTGTAGGATGGTATGGGTTCAGGGAACAGGTCTGGGGGGTGAGAAAGACTCAATTCAAATGCCAGTTCTACCACATTAGCTGTGTTGACCTTGGGCAAGTCACTTAACTTTTCTGAACCTCAGTTTCCACCTTTGTAGAACTAGGATAGTAACTATCTCTACCTTATGGTGTTGTTGAGAAGATTAAATAAGATATGCATGTGATCCCCTCGGCTCAGTGCCTGGCACATAATAAGCACCCAATAAAGGTCAGCTGCTTATATTGTTATCTGGGACATTTGTTCACATTGCAACCACTATGCTCTCCGTGATCCAGGGTCATGGAACACAGTGGAAAGAAGGAACTGCAAACCTCGGAGAACCTCAACATCTGGTCTTGAAAAACATCATCCTTCTCTACCCCTGGTGAAACCTTCCTGGAAGCAGCAGGCAAGGAGGGTGGCACCAGCTGGAAAGAGAAGGAGGAGGGCAAAGCAAGGGTCTAAATACTTCCTGGTGCTGCCTACTTTGTCGTCAATGAGCCAACGCCACTCACTCCTCTCCTCCTGGGTCGACTGGGACCTTCCCCCAGACATCAGCATGTTAGAATCCTAGAGACTACTTTGATGCCAAGTCAGAAAGGACTTCGGCGATCATGAGTGCAGCAGCCTTCAGTGTTCAGATAAGGGACGTGAGGCTTAGAGAGGGGAGGGGACTTGCAGGAATCAAAGCAGCCAGCACCCAGCGTAGGCTCTCGGTCATGGCGTCCCCTCCTACGTTCATCCTTCCCCTCCCCTGGCTGCTCCCTCACAAGTTCTCATTTCCCTCGTTTCTTTCCCATTTCATTCTTTCATTACCTGTCAGACTCCTGAAGGACCTTCTCTCCTCTGGCAGCCCCTAACTGTCCTTACTCCTGCCTGTGGTGAGGGAAGGAACCAGACTGGGATTGTTCTGATTCAAAGAATGGCCTGGAAGGAGGACTGTTATGGCCATCACTAAGTAAAACCAGCATAGCCATTCCTCTGCGTCTAATAGAAAGACAGCACAAAGCATGGTGGGAAATGAGAAGGCAGGGATGGGGGGCAGGGGGAGCTCTGAGTTATTCTCAAACCTCCCTGATGACACTGGAGGTTACCTTGAAACTCTTAGGAAAGGAAGACCCCAGAAGAGAGAGGTACCGGCAGATTCAAGAGGAACCAGCAGACTCCAGCTCTTAGGTCGTAAATGCAACCAAGATGCAGGGCAGCCACAGGTGAGGAAAGACTTGGAAGCAGTAATGGAAGGCCACTTACCCAGGACACAGCCCCTACTCTCGGCAGTGACCGGACTGGGACTTACCTTGGGAAGGCTGACGGGAGTCCTGGGCTTGGTCCTTGGGTTCTTAATCAAGAGCCTCTGATCCAGAGGGAGCAAATGGTATTTCATGGCCTCGATGAGGAAGTCCTTACAGGTGTTGTTATTCTTTATCAAAGCTTCTTCTTCAACCGTCTGGAGGTAATGACCCACAGGTGATCCTGGAGCAGAGCTCAGCCACATTTCCCAAGCTCTCTCCCTGGGCTGAGTCATTCCTGCGCTCCCACACTCATTCATTTCCATACCTCATCACCTCAGACCCAAAGAGAAAGATCCACAGAATTACAACTCACTGCTCACCTCCTGCATTTCAAGAGCACAGTGGGGTAAGTGATCAAGCTCTGGCATCAGAGATTCAAATCCCAGATCCACCATTTAACATCTCTGATCCTCAGTTTCCTCATCTGTAAAATGGGCATATTAAAGGTATCTACAACCTCAGTAGTTTGTTTGTTTGTTTTTGAAGCTTAAATGAGTTTATACAAAACAAAAGACAAGTAATTGTCCTGAAAGCCACTTCCCACATTCCTCCTGATTTGAATGCATTATAATGTTTAGGGCGAATGGTTAGACATCTGAAAGGAGGAGAGGGAGGGAAAGAGGAACCAGCATGGATCCATCAGCAAACCTTTGGAGGCATTGAGTTAAATAAAGTGGTCAAGGAGAAGGATTCATATCTATTCTCTTACTGGCCAGTGAAGCTCTTTCTAACAGAGAAGCAACATCAGAGCAGAAAAAATGTCCATACAAAGTCTCACCTACTGACCTCACCTTGTACCCCATCTAAGCTGGGACTCCAGCTTCTTCACCTCTTATTCCAGAGCTCGGGACCTAGGCAGGTGCTCGGCAAATGTAAGCCAACGTGTTTCATGAGCAAGACCCAGGGTAAAGCCACTCTGATGCTCTGACTCTCAGCTCTCCACCCTTTGGCCCAGGTCAGGTCACTTGTGACACATCTAGAATGAGTAGTGTGGTCTTCTGAGGCCACCTCATGTTGGGCAAGATCAGTTCTGTTCAAGAGCTGACGCTGATTGAACATATTCTGGCTGGGCAGCCCTGTGCTGGCCCCCAGGACGAAAACGATGAACAAGACAAGGTTTCTGACCCTGAAGAACACAAGTCCAGTGAGAGAACGAGAAGGGCCTCCCACCTCGATTACCTCAGCCCTCAAGCCAGTCACGTTCGGGGCCTTGCTAAGCCTCTCCTGAGTCCCCATCTGTCACTAGAAATAAAAACAGGGCCCAGGGCCATGACCTGCTGGGCAGCACTGGAGCTGGCGGGAAAAGGAGGATTGGTGAGATAAGGCCTCTGCCACCTCTGAGCACCTCCTTCCCCAGAGACAGTCCCCAGGAACACTCCGGTCCCTTGGAAGGTTTTTTCACCCTCCCACTAGGGGAGTGAGCCAGGTTGAGACAAATCATAAACTTCTAGGGTCAGTCAAAAAATAAAAAGGGTGGGAGAGGATATCTAGAAAATCTTGGGAAGAAGGAGAAGTGCACAGGCAGCTACTTCTCCCAAAGAACTTATTCAGCTTGAATGAAAAGCTCTCCTGGAAAGCTGGTGCTTCATGGGTACAGAGCTTCAAGTTAGGGCGATGAAAAAGTTTTAGAAATCGATACGGTAATGCTTGTACAGCATCATAAATGCAATTAATGCCACCGAATTGTACAATTCAATTGTACAAAGTTCATGATTTTATCACAATATAGCATGTTACACATTTAGTACAATATTTTTAAATGCTTAGTAAAAGCCTAATAAACGTTAGCCATTGCAAAAAAAAAAAGCCCCCCCAAAAGCTAGGCAGTGTTGGTATAGGTCCACCCACAGCCTTCCCTTCCCCTGCCTCCTCCTCCACCACTATCACCATCCCCAGCAGGTTATACTAGTTTAAAGTTTCAAGGTCAAATGAATGTTAATGAAACATCCTCTCCCAGAGGTGTTCACTCTGGGAGGCCTGATAAAAGCCCTTTTAAAAAAAAAAAAGTGGGGGGACCCACATAATAGTTCTCACGTCCATTGCCTCTGGCCCCCTTCTTTTCTAGATCTGAATCCTACTTTACTTTGCCATAATAAACCCAGGAACCCCTTCCTAATGGTTAAGTTTGTTAAATTTCAGCTGTAAGTGCCTGGTGGTGTTTGTGACCAAAGGTCTGTTAATGCCCCTTTACCTTTCCCTGGAAGCCAGGTCCCCACGCCGCCCACCCTCCCTGTGGAAGCGAGACCGTGCTGGAGGCCGGTCACCTACCTCCACCTTCAGTAGTTTCCCACAGGACAGTGGGAGGTTTGACTCTGACACTGGGAGCTCAGGCAGAGTGGGTCCCTCTGCTTAGGGGACCTTTTCTACAGGAAGGACATGCTGCCACCAGGTGGCAGTGGTACCACCCTATGTAGCATGCAGGCCTGGACAGAGGCTTGCAAGTGTACCCCTCAGCACCTGAGCGGAGGGTGAAGTAACAGAGATTCAGAGAACAGTTCACTGACCCCTTAGGCCTGGGATCAAGCAACAGTGTCACGAGCAGAGGAGTTTACAGGTGCTCATGAGGACACTATGTCACCCACTACTGCCAATCACAGCAGCCGTCACAAAGACAGTAGTATATCAGTGACATTCACTGAACATGGTGTTATAGGCTTTGCACGGATTATCTCATTTCATCTTCAAACAATTCTGTAAGGACATGTGCTATTTTTACCAGATGAGAAAACTGAGGTTTAAAGGGGTTAAAAGAGTTGAGGAAGTGCCCGGGGTCGCGTGGCTGGGCAGTAACGGAGCCACTGGGTGGCGAAGCCTCCTCTTTTATCCTTGCATTGCACCCTCCCTTCCTTCCGGAGACCCCTCGGGGACAGCCGACCGACGGCCTCCTGCTTCAGTGTTTTGTTTTGTTTGTATATTTTAAAGTTTATCTTTCGCCTGCTTGTAAAAGCGTCTGATTCCATTTCCGATATGAAATAAGTCACGTCACGGGTAAACAATAGAGAGCATTAAAGACGGCCCTGGCTTGGTGGAAGAAGTACGGGCTTCACAGCCAGACCGATCTGCGTCTGAGTCCTGACCTCCCTCAGACTGGCTGGCGACCCCACCTCCGTAAGCCTCAAGGCCCACATTTGCAAAAAGGGGGTTGCAATCTTTGCCTCCCAGGGTTGTTGTAAGAATTAAATGAGAAAACATGTGGCACCACAGGGGCACCCCACAATTCTCCATCGTTCTTTCCTTTCCGAGGAAGAGAAGCACTACCTATTCTAGGCACCTGTGAGGAGCTGTGTTTCACAGTCCTGAATGGCGCTCCAAGTTGCCTAAAACTAAGACCAAAAGGGAACACAGAAACATTATGAAAACGGCTCTTCTTGCTTTGGTCCCCTACAGTCAAAGAAGCGAACGTTCATCGAACACGGGTTACGCCAGGGTCTGTGCTAAACAGCTAACTTGCATATTCACACTCCCTTAGTCTCCACAACTGCCCTGCTGGACTCTATTATCATATCTGTTCTATGGAAAAAGAACTGAGGTTTGAAGAGATTAAATAAAAACTCAAAGCTAATAAGCAATAGAGCAGGGACTGAAACCTGAGTGTCTTATTCTCATACCTGTGCTCTTAAACTCTATGTCACCACACCTCACACTTAACCCAGTGGGTTGGTGTCCTTGACCCACACAGAAGACCCATTAAACTCGTCAACCACTGCACACAACCAGGGTGGCCCCTGCTATTCCTTAGAGGCCTGGGTGGACAGGGAAGTGCTTGGTTCTTCACGCAGCACTCACCTGAACTAGGTAATCCCTAGGTAAGAGAGGGAGTCGTACATGTTCCATCAGCTTTGCCATATGCTCTAAACGGGTTTCTTTCTCGTAATTGATCCATGAAATCACAGCTTCGAACACCTGTAAAAAAAAGCAACACAGGTACTTCAGCAAAGAGACGTAAGCTTTCAAACACCTCTCAACCTGTAAAAAAGGGAAAAAAGTTACAAGTCATCCACAAAGGTATTTGATTAATCTAAGATTCAATATTTAAAATAAAACAAAAACAAAAAGGCTTAGTTTTACTAGCTGGCTTCAGAGAGTGATCACACGCACACATACACAATGACAAAGCTGCTATCCCAAATGTAGAATCATCATGGTTCATTCTAAAATAAAAGTGGTTCCAGTAGTTGTTTAAGGTTAGAAATACAGAACAGTAACTGTGAACCAAATTTATAAAGACTGCTTAAGAGGATCAGACCCAGGGGGGCAATATTGTCATCTCTCAGGCCCCCCTTTCCTCATTTATCTACTTTATACAGTTGATGCAGAATAAAAATAATAAGAATGTCCTCCGTTTTCAGCTGGCTATGATGGTGAATGTGACATCGAATGAGAGAGAATGGCAAAAATTTCTCCTTGTGTTGAACCTCTCCTTGAGGAGAGATTTCATTTCTGTGCAAATCAAAACTGGAGGGTTTGGAACCAAAAGAAGAGGACTTATGGTTTGAATGTCCACTCTACTCAAGGACAAGTCCAAATTCAAACTCTGTGCCACCATATACACACAGACAGATGAAACTCAATATTGGTGAGGCCTTGGGAAAACCAGCAATGTTTGTGAAAAGTTAATTAGTGTAGCTTTTTAAGAGGAGAGGGAAAGCTTTGTCAAGATCAATCAAAAATTTAAATATGCATACTCTTTGACCTAGAAATACCACATCTAGAGCTCTAGCTTACAAAAATATGTATGTGTACAAGAATATACATTCCAAAACGTTTGCTGCGGCATTGTTATAACAGGATAAAAAAGGAAATGACCTAAAGCCCAATCATGGAGAAATTATTAAAACAGTATGCATACCATTAGATACAGTCATCATCCCTCAGTACCCGTGGGGGAGTGGTTCCAGGACCAGCCACAAATGCCAAAATCTGCCGATGCTCAAGTCCCTTATATAAAATTGCATAGTATTTGTACAAGGGCTGCCCAGAAAGTATCCAGTCATTGTTAATATATTTTTCACGTTACATGGCTGGATACTTTCCGGACAGCCCTCATATAGAACCTACACACATCCTCCTATATACTTTAAACTATCTCTCGATTACCTATAATACCTAATACAATACCTATACATCACTTCATTCACATGAGTTCAGTGTAGTATTTGGAATGTGGAAAATTCAAAATTTGCTTTTTGGAACTTTGCATAATTTTTTTCCCAAATATTTTTGATCCCTGGTTGATTGAATCCACAGATGTGGAACCCACAAATACAGAGAGACAACCCTATTTTCAGCTTTTAAAAAGAATTTGGGTACAAACACCTTCTTTGTACCCAAAAGAAAGAAAGTGTTCACAAATTGAGGACATGTCAAAAGGACACAGAGCCAACCCCATGAGGCTTTCATTGCCAATATTTGGGACAATTTAAACATCAAAGAGAATAATGAAGAAAGAAATCAGATCAGCACTGCTTCAGCAGGAGGGAGGTCAGGGAATGACTCAGAAAAAGCCAACGCAAACTTTTTGTGTTTTAGGGTGGGCATGAGGTGGGCATATGCATTTGTCAAAACTAATCAAATTATACACTTAATATTTGTATATTTCACTATATGTAAATCATACCTCAATACAAAATATTTTTTTTAAAAATTGTGATATATCATAACACAATATCAAAAAATCCATGAGTCCATAAGCATAGTAAAAAAAAGTATGAGGGTCTCTTCTTTACAAAAAAATGCCAGATAATAAATGTAGAAGGAATGATAGAATTAGAAAAACACCATTTTGCAACCAACAATGTAATGACTGATCCAACGAAGATCACCAATGGATGCTAAAATCAAAAATTGTTAGGGAACAAGATATTCACAGCTCTCAAAATATCACCCCACAGGCTACATATTACCTACATGGGGGAAAGATACCCTCAAATAGGGAGATCTGACAGATACCACCTTAAACAAGGGATCAAACTTAACATCACCAATAATAGGACAAATTTATATTATATTCCTGATTGTGATTTAATGGGAAAGGCACAGCATCCCCTATGTGGTATTCTTCCTAAAATGTTTAACCTGAATCTTACAGCGAGGAAACACTCAGACAACCCTATGTTTGGAACATTCTACAAGAGGGCTGGCCTGGATTTTTCAAAACTGTTAATGTTATGAAAGATCCCCCAAAAAACAGATAGACAGTTCTAGATGAAGGGGATTCATAGGCATGACAACTAAATGCAATGTAATGCAAAGCAAAATATGAACCTTGATTAGATTACAGATCTACAAGAAAGAGCTACAAAGGACTTTTTTGGGACTACTAAGAAAATTTGAATAACCGATACATGTTACATAATATTGCTGTATCAATGTTAAACTTCTTTGGTATGATGATGGTTTTATGGCTAGAAAAGAGAATTTCCTTGTTCTTAGGAGATGCATGCTAAAATATTTGGGGGTGAAGTCTCACGATGCTTGCAATTTACTGTCAAATGGTTTGGCAAAATGAAAGATTAAATCTGTAGAGGGAGAGAAAGCAAATAAAGCAAAATGTTAACTGTTGAGTCTAAGCAAAGAGTATATGGATGTTCATTCTTTCAAACTTTACTATAGGTTTTTAATTTTTCAGAATAAAAAGTGGAGAGTAAAAGAAAAGAAATTCTAAGGGAAAAGGAAAAAAACTACAACAAAATTTAAAGGATGGCAGAAAGTTGAAATGAAAGCTTTATCTGCCAGGGGGGAAAAAAACACTCCAATTTTTCTTAACCTAACCAAATTTTTTTTGTGCTGATACATTAACGATGCTTTACCCCTAAAATGCTCGGTCCTATTTCCTAAATATATCCTTAACTCATGTTGGGCATAACTTGAATTTGCCAAGGAAATCAATTAGAAAAGGAAGGGAATGGAATGGAATAGAACAGAACAAAAGGAAAGGAGTAGTATGTATGTATAGCTTGCTCCCATTTCTGTATAAAATAACCTATATGTGCACAAACATAAGCAAACACACACCACGGAAATTTTCCTTGTCTGGGTCATTTTCTTAATTGTGAACTGTCACAGAGCTCTGTCCCTCACCCTCATAGCATGTTTTACAAATGATTGTAAATCATTAGGGCTTCTGCTAGCCCTTAAGATCCATGAGAACAGGGACCTACAAACTCAAACTAAATGAATGAATGGAAAATTAGTTCCAAATAAGCATGGAAAGAGGTGGGTGGAAACGGCCTAGGCTGGAACAGAGTGGGCTAGGGAGGGGAGGGTTGGAGTCTCGGCAGGTAGGACGGAGTCAGAGGCTGATGAAGAAGTCTGGCTTTGCTGGGTTAGCTCGAGAGCAGCCACAGTCCGTACTGCTTTGCATGTGGTTATCCAACCTCTCCCTACTGCCCTTTCCTAGACTGTGAGCTTCTGCCAGGTGAGAAGCGCACCTGCCCTGTCTTGGCACCTTCTTCTCCTCTGCTGCCTAACACAGCACCAGGTGGCTGACTGAAAAAGCTCTGCTGAAGAATGAACTACAAGTCCTTCAGTAGGTAGGATTTATTGATCACATTCTTCTCCATCACTCAGCTTAATTTTTGTTATAAAAGCTAAAAAGCAGGCTGAGTCTACTGAAGTCGATATTTAACCTTATCTTTATTTTTGGCGTGACTTGTCTAACTGGTTCCGCCTAGTTGCGCTGTTTACCTACTCAGCGGTGAAAGCCACAGCTCCTGGCAACCATGGTGACCTTCTCAGCAGCCACATGTTTTTTCCTTTAGATTTCATGCTTGAAAAATAAATAAGCAAATAAGCTTCTAACTAGCTTTAGCCTTCAATGTGCCTAAAACCCTTCCCAACAGCCCCTCCCACCAAGGGACTCTTCATAGACATCATCTCCCCGAATTCTCAAGATAACTCAAAGAATAGATTCTCTTACCCCTTATTAAGTGACTTGCTCAAGCACCAGAGTTGAAATGCGGCAGAGCTGGTTCCACACAAACCCAGTTCCAATGTTCGTGCTCTTGCCCATTCTTAGCTTCCTCTCAAATGTCTAATAACAGTGGTTTGCAGACGACAGCCCACAGGCCAAATCCAGCCTGCCACCTGTTTTTGTACGTAAAATTTAGTTGGAAGGCAGCCATGTTCACTCATTTACATATTGTCTATGGCTGTTGTCACATTGCAATAGCAGAGCTGAGAAGCCATAACCCGCAAGGCCTAAAATATGTACTACCTGGACCTTCACAGGAACAGTTTATCAACCCCTGGTCTATAAAATCCAAGCACAGACCCTGGGGCTTCAATCATGGGACAGGGTGATGTCTACTCAGATGAGAGTACTTTCTGTGTTGAAATAATCTGCCCACAGGCACACAGAGGGTTTCACTTTTAAACAAAGAAATAGCATCATATCCTCACTGACTCATGTTCTAGAACCAATTTCTTAAGTGCCACAAGGTTACTATGTGGAAAAGAGCTGCAGAAAATCAGATTTCATAGTTCCCAGCTCTCCACACTTCAGATGTAAGCATAAGCCTTGGCCAGAAAGCACCAGCTGAACCTGATCCTTCCATTCCTCCCCTCTGGCTAGACCGGCAGCCAAGGCAGGCAGGACCTGCACGGCCCTGGTAAAATTCCGAGTCCTGGGGCGCTTACTCCTGCTTTCGAAATGTGTTATGAGAAACAAGAAGGGGGATTCATCTTTAAAAAGGCAGGGCAGTGACTAGGCAAGGGGAAAAGTCCAATTAAGGGCAAAACATAGGAGGGAGGAAAGAAGCTAATTTTGACAACATCAGGGAAATAACTAGGATCCTGCACATGGACCTGATTTGTTACTCAGTATTTGAGAAGGACTAAGTTTATCAATAACAACAACCACACTGCCAGGCATTTTCCACAGATGATCTCGTTTAATCCGACAAAGAACTCTGTGAAGTAGATGTTACTGTTCACATTTTACAGAGGAGGAAACACCCTCAGAGAGGTTGGCAAGTTGTCCAAGGTCACAATGCCAGCAAGTAGTAGATCTGAGATGTAAACTCACCTCGAAGTCCAAAAACCCAACATTATGCAATTTGCATCTCAGAGGCACAATTAGTTTTAAAAGCCTGGGCAGACTGTTGAGTTGGGAAACTAAGCTCCTAAACCTGTAATCCTAATTACAACCCTCTACGCCCTCCTAGGACAACCCCCCTGAGATTGAGGCAATAGCAAATTGCAAATCCGTTGCCATGTTTTAAGTCAAGAAGAAAGCACTTCTAGATGCAAGAATGATTCTGTCAGATTCCTGTTTTTGTTTCATAAGTGAAAGCTTAACAAGAGTGTGTTAACCATACTCCCACCTCCCTGTCACACACCACACTGGAGCAGTGGTGTGCTGGAACCGGAGCTCTTTGTGCCTGTCTCTCCCCAGCTCCGCATTTAGTGACATCACGCTGGCAGTTTGAAATCGGCCTCGATGGAAATATTTACACTGTGGAAATCAGCAAGTGAATCAGCAAATGAATCAGGGCTTTTAGAATGTTTTAGACAGCCCGTTGTTAAACATTTACCAGCACACCCCTGGCTGGGAGATGTCCTGGTCTAAAGGCTCCCCAGACTCTGGAAACCTACCCAGTTGCATCCATCTTTCTGTAAGTGCCATCATCTTAAGGTTTTACGCAGCACTTAAAAGCTCTTTCTTGCAGTTGCTTCAGTGAATATTAATAGCGAGGGCCACATACAAAAGGGGAAAGTGAGGCAGAGAGTAACAAAGTGGTTTGCCCAACATTATCCAGCTAATTGGTGAGAGGGCAACAATTAGAACCACTTTTGACTTTCGATCTACACTTTCATAGCACACATATCACACGTCACAGTTTGTAGCTATATATTTATTTGTGCACATATTTGATAAAATTCTGTCTCCTCTATGTGATTACTAGTTCCACAGAGGCAGATACCTTACATTTATCTGTCTGCCAAGGTCTCTCCTGTGACTGATACCCTATCCGCCACACAGAAAGCATTCAATATATACTTCTTGAGAGGATGAATAAATTAATAAAAGCAGGAATGAATGTGTGTACGGTTCTCTGCCCACAATAGCATACTGTCAGATATGAGTTCAGATAACCAAAAATGAGGAAAAACCTAAACAGTGATATCATCTACTCTGGAAATTCTTCAGCTTTCTGCTACTGCCGATGTCCAGTAAAAAAAGACTTTCACTATGATTCTGTGAAGCATAAGGAAAAGGACTGAAGAACAAGGTTCGACAGAAATGCCTGCACGCTGAGAGGCTACTTCAGCGGCACCGATCCCACGGATGAGTGCGGGATGCCACGGGCATGAAGGATGCCTGCCAGGCAATGTGGTGACTGCACCACCTTGGAAGGAATCTTCTCCTGTAAGCTCCAAATGTGAAAATTATGTATTACCAGAAAGTTAACATTTGAGCTATACTCAAAAGCAAAAAGAAATGCCTGAGTACTTTAAATGAGAAGGAATTCAAGCCAGGGAGCTGAAGCCAAAATAGCTCACAGGGATAACTGAGGTATGGGTTTCAACGGCTGGGGATTACTGTCCTGTAGGGTAGAGTGTCTGGACCACAGGCTGTTTGTGGACAGTTTTGTGCTAGCTGTACAACTAGGACTGGGCAAACTCTGCCCATCTGCCATGAGAAAGGGGAAGGAAGCCTGTAATCTCTTGTGGGCTGAGGGGTGTCGGGGTTTGGGGAAAGACAGAGAGTGAAAACCGCACCTTCAAGAAATCTCAACCCCAGGCTCATGCCACATACAGATGTGGGGTTTCAACTGACTTTATCCTTGCATATAGGGGATACCCAAGATAAAAAGTAATAGAAAAATCATTTCTAAGCCAGTAAAGCTGCCTATATATAGGGGCACTTCCAAAGCGCAGGGCAACCTAGACTCCCATGGATATAACACCCTCTGCAGATGAAGTCACAATCAAAAATTATAAATCCCTAAGGAGATTAATTGCCAAAAGAAATATCAACAGATGCAGTAATGAGTAGAATATCTGGGGTGACCAAAGAAAGGTGGCCTAAAGACTCTTCTCCATAATATATTCCTAAGAATATCACTGCAGGAGACATCCTATAGTATAGCGGTTCCAGGGCCAAACAAGCCTGGGAACACATCACACTGTGTTCCCAAACCCCTTTAAAGATTCATAAAGCTCATTGCCATATAAAAGCTCTGACAAGCCCTGCAGTAAAGAAACCAGGTTACTTTGTTTAGCCAGTGTCTCTTAAATGTGTCTGACCTGAGAACAGTTTTTTCTTTAACCCAAACACCTATAAACATCTTCCAATATTGTAGTTTTATGGGACACAGTGGGCAAATACTGACCTAAAGAAGAAAGTTCTCCTTAACTCTCTTATAGATCCCTATTCCCTTCCTAGCCTCATCTCCCATTATCCCCCATCGAAGACCTGTGATTCTCATCACAAAGGTTACTTCTCCCCCCAAGTACAGTATTATTCCAAATTTCCATGCCTTTATTCCTACTATTCCTCCAACCTGAATGGCCTTCCCAAATCCTATTTTCATTCTCCAAGTTTCAGCTCAAATATTCCCTATTCCATGATGACTTCTCCCTCTAACAACCAGAAATAAAATATTCCAGGGTGCTTTACTTGAACTTTGATTATAAGCAATTACTTCTCTTGGCCACATACTATGGATACATGTTTTGAGTCTGTCTGCCCACCAGACTATGAGCTCTTGAATAGTAATGAGAAGGTGTCACTCATCTCTGTATCCTCCTACTGGGGTGGGGGTACATTAATAAAGAGCAGGGGCTTGGAAGGCAGACACACTCAGCTTCAAATCATGGAGCTATCTATTATTAATGAACTGCATTGCCTCTCTGAGCCTCAGTTTCTTCCTCTGCAAAATGGAGACAATAATCTCTACCTTGCAAGTTGTAATGAGGCATAGAAATAATGTGCTGAATAGTATGCTGGGCAAAAAAAAAGTCAGAAACAAAAGCATACTCATACCACTATTCCATTTATATAAAGTTTCAAAACTGGTAAAACTCACCTAAGGTATGAGAAGTCAAGAGGGTAGTCCCTCCCGAGAGATAAGATATCGGAATTTGGCCCCTGAAATAGAGTTTCAGGAGACAACAACACATTTAAAAATGTCACAATGCAGAGAGAAACTAACCTGTAGTTCTCATTACAACATATACTTGACATTAATTTTTTGGAGACTTAACCAATTTATTCGTGACCTGTATCTAAAATGCAGGCCATTTCCCTATTATTAGTAGTACTCACCCAGAGATGTCTCTGAAAAGCCTCAATAGTATTTCATAAGAAGGCATGGACTTTTTAATAAAAGCCACTCTAACAGGGGTAAGGTGATATGTCATTGTGGTTTTAATTTGCATTTCCCTGATAATTAGTGACATTGAGCATTTTTTCAAATGTTTGTTGGCCCTTTGTCTATCTTCTTTTGAAAAGCTTCTGTTCATGTCTTTTGCCCACTTCTTAATGGAGTTTTTTTTCCTTGCTGATTTGAGTTCTTTGTAGATTCCAGATATTAGCCCTTTACTGGATGTAGAGTGTGTGGATATCTTCTCCTGTTCTGCAGGTTGTCTATCTGCTCTGTTGATTGTTTCCCTTGCTGTGCAGAAGAAGCTTTTTAATTTAATCAAGCCCCATTTATTTATTTGTTTTGGTTGGTGATGTAATTGCCTTTAGAATCTTAGTCATAAACTCTTTGCCTAGGCCAATATCTAGAAGAGTTTTTCCTACATTTTCTTCTGGAATTTTTATGGTTTCATGCCTTACATTTAAGACTTTTATCCATCTTGAATTAATTTTTGTTAAGTTGTGAGAGACAGGGGTCCTGTTTCATTCTTCTGCATGTGGCTATCCAATTTTCCCAGCACCATTTAAAACAATAGATGCTGGTGTGGATGCAGAGAGAAAGGAACATTCGTACACTGTTGGTGAAACTGTAAATTAGTACAACTCCTATGGAAAACAGTATGGAGATTTCTCAAAGAACTAAAAGTAGACCTACTATTCGATCCAGCAATCCCACTACTGGGTATCTAACCAAAGGAAAAGAAGTCATTTTATCAAAAAGACATCTATACTCAAAAGTTTATTGTAGCACAATATTATCATTACTCATCTTTTAAAGATGAGAAAACTGACCCTTAGAGAGGTTCTTTTATTCACTCATTCAACAAATATTTTTTCAGTGTCTACCATGAACCTGATACACTCCAGCAGTGACAATTAGATAAAGTTCCTGACTATATGGTACATACATTCTGGTGGGAGATAAACAACTTGCCCAAGGTTCTCAGCTTGTTTAAGTGGTGGAATCAGGATTCAAACCCAGTCACTCTGACTGTAAAACCCATACTTTCAAACTCCCAAGAAGCAAGCTGCCTAGGCCTGGCCACTGCTACTTATACTCATCATTAATAGTAAAATACCACATTTCCTTTATTTGAAGATGCACATGGTTTTCACATTTCAATGGTTGAAATCTGGCTGCATTTTTTTTTTATTTTAGAGACAGACTCTCGCTCTGTTGCCCAGGCTGGAGTACAGCGGCCCCATCATAGCTCACTACAACATTGAACTCCTGGTCTCAAGTGATCCTCCCATCTCAGCCTCCTGAGTGGCTAAGACTATAGGTACATGCTACAGGTACATGTCAGGCTAAGCTTTTATTTTTGTAGAGACAGGGTCTCACTATGTTGCCCAGGCTGGTCTTGAACTCCTGGGCTCAAGTGACCCTCCTGCCTCAGCTTCCCAAAGTACTGGGATTACAAGCATGAGCCACCATGCCTGGCCCTGGCTGCATTTTATAATATATGTTGAAAGAAACCTGTGGGCTGCAGACTGAGAGTAAGTCATAATATAGCTGATATCACTGTTCAAGGTGTGGATTTATCTGAACACAAGTATTTGATTACCAACTCAGTTTTCTGCAAATGTAACATGATGTGCAGTTGAATGTTAACTTAAGATCCCTAATATTAATTCAAACACATTAAAAAATTCCACTATAAAATGGTATTGAAAGGAAAGGCTATTATGCATGCAAGAGATTGCTTATCACATAGAATGTAATTAAAGGGAGCAGAAATCACCAAGTTTCCTGGAACTGACACAGAATTTTCAAAGCCTAAAGGACTAGCATTCAAATGAAAAACATCCAATTATCAGAAGCTTCCAGCTATTTAACTTTCAGCAATGTATGATCAATTAAGGGGAAATAAAACTATGAGTTTAAGCAGAGAAAATGAAGAACAAACTCCACTGTTCTTTGATAAGCCTCAAAATTGACACTGTCAACCTCAAAGGTGCTAAAGGGATCAAGATCACAAGTAATCAACTTTATGGAAAGCAGCACATAATTCTGAAGTAACACATAATTTCTAAGAAGCAAATATGATGCATAACTTCATTGATGTGAAAAATACCTATATGCCAAATGCTGGTTATCCAAAAAGAGTAACTCACATGCAAGCATGTAAATTAATGATAGCCACTACAGATAATTTTTAAAGTGTGTACAAAGTCAGGTTTCTTTGTTTCTGGGAAGATACAGTTAACTCAAGGGCATATTTTACTATTATCAATGGCAAAATTGATACCATTATCGTCATTAATGGTGCCTCAAAATAAAGGATATGGCAATGACAATGATAACTGCCATTTATTGAGCACCTGCCAAACACTGTATTGGCATTTTACATCCATCATCTCTAAGCCTTGTGACAACTCTATAAGGGAGGTGCTCTTAGAATTCCCATTTTACATTCAGGGAAGCTAAGGTTCAAAGAGACCAGTGGCTTCTCAAGGTCAGAGAGCCAGTAAGCAGAGACTAGAACTAAGACCGCCTGCGTCCAAAGCCCAGGTGGTTTCCAGGGCACTATAATGCCTCTCCACGAACCCCCCTACCCTCAGTCCCCCTTGGCGCGGCAACACAGATAAGCCCTCACTTAAAGAAGACTTTCTATGATCTCAGAGAGGGATGGGCGGCATGAATTCGAGGTGACAGGGTCCCCCTACTCTCAACCCAAATATTCCCAAATTGATCCAAATTCTGCTGTTTATATTTTTCAGTCTACACTTGAGAACATGCTTAAGTAGGCCCCAAAATGCCCAACTGTCTCAACATTCACACAGCCAATCAACTGACTGGTAAGGGGTGGGGAACCTGCAGCCTCAAGGCCATGTGTGGCCCTCCAGATCCCCAAGTGCAGCCCCTCAACCGAATCCAAACTTCACAGAACAAATTCCTTTATTAAAAGAGATTCTTTATTAAAAGGATTTGTTCTGTGAAATTTGAATTCAGTCAAAAGGCTGCACTCAAGGATCCAGGAGGCCACATGTGGCCCGAGGCTGCAGGTTCCCCACCTCATTGTGCCAATTTGGTAGCAAAATCCAGAGAAGGCAGGAAACATGCTTGGCAAGAAATGAGGACATCCCCTGTTCCCGAGCTTAAGGCAAGAAGGGGCCTACGGCCTGGCCAAAGGCATCCTCTTCTCCGGAGATGCCATTCACATTAGAGTCAATGGAAGCAGAGGCCTCCCCGAGCCCATGACGGGAGAATCCAGCTTGTGCCAGTCACCTTCTGGGATCCATCCGAAGTCTCCGGGAAGCCCACGGTTCTATCACTCAACTGCGTTTCTTCTTGATCAAACTTTTCTAGGATGGCAGGCAGGGGCTTGTGAATTTTACCCTATTCTCTGCACAGTTTTCTCTCTGATACAAAGTCCTTTTCAAGAGTTTTTGTTGAATATTCCCTCAGGAAACTACCTCAAGCCTGGATGCTAAGAGTGGACTAGGACGATTCAAGAAACATTTATTGGGCATCTCTGAGGATGCAGAAATGAATAAGACATAGTCTCTACCATCAGGGAACTCACAGTTGAGTGTGGGAGGAAAACTAGCCGGGAATTAACTACATACAAGAAAAAGGAGAACAAGGAGAGTATTATCCTGGAACACGGAGGAGAAAGAAATTGATTCCAGGTGCAGGGTCAATGATAAACTGAGCCAACACTGAATTCCTACTAGGCACCAGGTACTGTACCAGACATCTTACACACATATCCCATTTAACTGCCCTGTGGAATATGTTCTAATACTTTTATCCTCACTTTACAAATGAAGAAACAGAGAAGAGGCCAAGAACCTTGCTAAGGTCACGTAACTAATTTGTAAATTCTAGAGATGAGATTTGGACCCTGCTGGCCAACACTAAAGCTTATGCTGTTTTCACCACTGCAGACTGCATCTCCTGAAGTAAAGAAATTCTTCCTGGTAGAAGAGAAATCTGAACTAGTTTCCTCTTCTGTAATACAGGGACAACAGCAATGCCTGCTTCACAGGGCTGCAGTGAAGGTCGGATGAACTGAAGACCACAAAGCACCTAGCACAGTGTTTGGCAAACTGTAGATGTTCAGTAAATAGAGGCATCATCATCATCGTCATCATCACTGTCGTTTCTTCTTTAAAGAGTCCAGAATGTAGTGGCCATGGGCCAGAAGGTTTGTTTGATTTTTTTGTTTAAAGGAAT
>NW_012147975.1:1658838-1660602 GCF_000956105.1 Propithecus coquereli
AGAGTCAGACACAGCAGCACCAACATCTCGGTGGCCCAGAGACACATCTGGCCTTCCCACATTTATCTTTGTTTGACAAAAAAACTGACATTTGGAGGAGGGAAAAGAGTGAAAAGAACAGGAGGAGGTAAGAAAGTAAAATTCTGTGCTGTGAAATAAGAACGTCCTTACAACTCATAAAGCCAAAAGTAGACGAGCGTGGATTTTGAAAGGAAAGACAACAGCAGTGCAGTGATGCGTACTCTAGGTGACCTGAGGAACAGATCAGGAATCCTCAGAGATGAATCAAGGCAGAAAGTAGTCAGCCCCTATCTCTCCATCTCTCACCCTCCTGGGCACTGTAGGCTTTTATAATAATCTAGATCCCTTCTTTCTGAAGTGGGCTGCTTCTTTGCCCACCCGGAACCTTCCACAGAAATCCCATTCAGAAATCCTCCCAGGAAGCAGTGTCTGGTGGGGAGGGGCAGCAAGAGGATGAATGAGCAGCAGTGTCTCATCCGGGGCTGGCACCCAGGGACCCTGGGGATCTGGAGGGCACAGCAGGAAGAGGCAAAGAAAGGGATCGCACAAGAAACGGCCTTCCCTTCTCCCTTCAGTCTGAGGAGGCGGCGTAAGCCCCCAGAGTCCCCTTTCTGTTAGCGACACTCAAGAAACAACGGGATAGAAAAAACAGGAACAGGATGCTCTGGCTAACTCGATTTCCTGGGAAATAGGATTTCCCCAGAAGACTGTGTACTCAACCTCTTCACAGCTGCTTCCCAGAAGATACCTCACCGTGAATCATCTTCTACTTTTAACAATTATTTGGTTTTCTGTTTGTTTTGCTTTGCTTTTTTTGTATTAATGGAGAACTTCTGCTAAAAGTCAGAAGACCTGAGTTCACATCTTACAGTCACTTCTTTCCAGGCTTTGGCTTCCTCATCCATAAAATGGAACCATAACACTTGCCACCTAGCATTAGAATGGCCAAATTCCAAACACTGACACCACCAAACGCTGGTGAGAATGGGGAGCAGCAGGAACTTGCATCCATTGCTGGTGGGGGTACAGAATGGTTCAGCCACTTTGGAAGACAGTTTGACAGTTTCTACAACGTTAAACACAGTTTTACTATATGTTCCAGTGCACGAACCCTGCACATGAATGTTTACAGCAGTAATTTATTCATAATTACCAAAAACTGGAAGCAACCGAGATGTCCCTCAAGAGGTTAATGGATAAACAAGCTGTGATATATCCACACAATGGAAAACTATTCAGTAATAAAAAGAAATGAACTTTCAATCCACAAAAAGACACAAAGAAACATTAAATGAATATTGCTAAGTGAAGGAAACCCGCCTGAAATGGCTATATACTGTATGATTCCAACGATATAGCATTCCGGAAAAGTCAGAACTATAGAGACAATAAAAAGATTAGCGTTTGCCAGGAGTTCAGGAAAAGGGGGTCAGGACTGAACAGGTAGAGAAAAATGGATTTGTAGCATGGTGAAACGATGCTGTGTGACACCATAATGGTGCATACATCACATTATGCATTTGTCAAAACCCATAGAACTGTACACCACAAAGAGTGGACCCTAATGTTAACTATGGACTTGAGTTAATAATGTACTAATATTGGCTCACTGTGCAATGATAATGTATTGACTTCGGTTCATGATAATGTAGCACACTAATGCAAGAAGCTAATAATGGAAAATGTTCAGTGAGAGGGGATAAATAGGAATTTTTTGTACTAGCTGTTCAATTTTTTTATAAA
>NW_012147975.1:1662154-1664699 GCF_000956105.1 Propithecus coquereli
CCACCCACGACCACCTGAGAAGCGAGGCCCCTGTCTCACAGAGGCGTGCCATACCTTCTCTTCCGAAGAAACCGTCAGCTTATCACTGGATATCAAGCTGCACACCTGGTCCAGACTTAGGCTAAGAAATTCTTCCCCCAACATCACCTCTGGAAAGTGCTGCTCTGTTCCAAAAAAAGCAGAAGTTAAGAAAACAAAGTTATAACACACTCCTGCCCTTCTGTGAGCCAATGCCACAACAATCTTTGGGAGGTGGGGGGAGGGAGAGAGACAGACAGAGAGAAAGGGAGAGACATCTTGACTAAAGGGAAACTTGGCCTTTCAATTCGGCGGTAAAGGCATCATCACCCTGTGAGATCCTCTGTCCTGAACATCAACACAGACGAAAATAGGGCAGAGAGATCTGAGTTTACATTTTTTTCGAGATTAATAATGGCATTGCAGAAAAGCCTCACTGGGACCTGCCTACTTAATTGAGCTCGTTTCCCTGCAGGGCGCAGGCTGACAGGGTTGCAGACCGTGCCCCCTGCAGCTCCGCCAAACAAAAGTGGGTCAGAACTGCTGTGTGGCTGGAACTCTCTGGGGGTTCTTGCAGGAAGTCAACATTAGAAGGTCTGAAGACGGGATCATCCTTTCTTGCCCAAAGTCAAGTCTACTAGAGCAAGTCTCCGCTCCATGAAGAGGCCCAACTAAGCACCCGTCCAGGCGTGGTGGCAACAGGTTGATCCCACCACCACTAGGAACAGTCCATAGCAGCCAGGCCTATGGAGCTGTAAGACAGAGGGGAATTTGGGGACAACTAGAACAGGACAAAACCCACAAGCCTAAGGTCCACACAAGGGAAATGCCAAGGACAATACCCACCCTGACATTTGCCCAGAGCATCATCCTGTGATTACGGAGCGTTATATTCACTGAAATGTCATATACTTCAGAAAGAAGGAACCTAGGTTCAAATCTGGGCTTTGCCATTTACAAGTGTGTCCTTGGGCCAATGGCATCATCTCCTTGGGCTTTGCTATTCTTTTCTGTAAAATGGGAGCAACATCACCTGTCTAGCCTCGCTCCCATGCTCTGATGAATAAGGATCTGTGAAAGTGTTTTGCGAGGCTCCCACAAGGTGAATCTGCCCAAGGGCTGACAGTTCCTAGTTCAGCAGGCTCTGGAAATAACAGGACCTTTTGCCATTTACCCAGACGTTGTTCCTTTCTCAGTTCTCACACACCCCTACTCCACTGCCCCAAGTGGCATCTGTGCTCCTTGCCCTCCAGGTCTCCCCTTCCTTCTCTGGTGGACCCCTCGAGCCTGGTAGCCTCTTGGATAACTCTGAGGGGCTACACCTCTCAGTGCCTACCGCAAGCAGCCTCTACTTGGTCTGGTTGGCCTCTTACATGAGATTCAGGGTCCCTCCATCCCCGGGAGCTGGTGAAATACCAAGTCTGCTGCAGGGGCATAATGAAAAGGAAAGTCATTGCATGTTAAGCCCCTTTCTCCTACTCATCAACTTCTTTTTTTTAGAGATGGGGTCTCACTATGTCATCCAAGCTGGCCAAGTGATCCTCCCGCCTCAGCCTCCCAAGTAAGCTGGGACTACAGGTGCACGCCACCACGCCCAGCTTCACCAATTTCCTAAGAACCAAAGAACTTAAGATTTAAATCACTTATTGCAAAAATCATTTTAACTTTTTATACTGAAATAATTTTAGACCCAAAGAATTCCCATGTAAGTTCCCACCTTCATCTAGATTCTCTAAATGTGAATAGTTTATTCTCAAAGATTAAGTTATAAACAATCTTTTCCATCTTTCCCAGAACAAAAAGGGCTCCCCACTTGCTCCACACCAGCTTACTGATATCACTGTGGCCACAACTAAAGCTTGTCCACTTGAAACCCAGGAGTGTTTATATATAACAAGGCAAACCTGAAAGTCAGGTTCTTTATGAAGGGAAGCAACTGTTATAAAGTCAGCAGGGTAAGAAGCTGGTCTTTCCTTCTCTATAAGGAAAAAGTCTTTAGTTAACACTTAGTTTTTACATTAAACATTCAAAAAACCTTTTTAACTACAGAAATATTTAAGACCAGATAGTATTATTTTTAAAGTGTTCATTCGTGAAGATCTTAAAATAAAAGCAAGAGTAATGTCCTTTGGATGATGAGAATTTATTCTTGGCCTGGAGGCTGGGAAAGTAACTGGATTCTCCCTCCATGCCCTTTCTGATCCAAGAAGTCCTTGGACCACAGCCCCCTGTCAGTTGGTAACACCCAAGAAACAGTGGATAGAAAAAGCAGTCACGGCACAAGCCACCACGCCATGACAAAGTGCAGGACATCAGGCTCTGTGGCTGCGCCACGGCTGAGCTCAGCAAGACCACTCAGTTCTCAGGAGAGTCAGACACAGCAGCACCAACATCTCGGTGGCCCAGAGACACATCTGGCCTTCCCACATTTATCTTTGTTTGACAAAAAAACTGACATTTGGAGGAGGGAAAAGAGTGAAGAGAACAGGGGGAGGTAAGAAAGTAAAATTCTGTGCTGTGAAATAAG
>NW_012147975.1:1669249-1671950 GCF_000956105.1 Propithecus coquereli
AGACTAGGTGACACAGGTGGACATACAAACAGAATCAAAACATTTTGGCAGGATTAAAAAAAAACACAACTGCCTTAAATCTCTCTCTTCTGCCCCTTATTACCCTCTTTCTGGAGAAAAGAGGCAAGCTTTCTTGCATCAATATTTAGCTTTCCGGGCCCACACCCTCTCTGCTCCAGGGAGAAGGCTTGTCTCCCACAGGGAAGTAACAGAGACCTACCTTGACCTCTTCCCAGAAGGGTCATGACCACCAGCCCTCAAACTCTAAATATTATTACCTCCACACTCCCTGGGGATGGTGAGAAATGAGCTCTCTTTCCATGTTGACTTAACTCCAGAAATATATGTATTGTTCTATTATCTCTCCCTTTTCCCTCTCTCTCTCTCTCTCTCTCTCTCTCCCTCTCTCTCTCTCTCTCACACACACACACACACACACACACACACACACACACACACACAGCCAAGGGCTACACCAAAACTCCCCAGTTAACAGTGCTATCAGTTCAACACTGAAGTTCCCTGTTACCCAGAAAATTGAACAAGGGAAGTTTCCTAAAATCCCAACAAAAAGAAGAGCTGGCAACAAAAACCGTGTGTGCACTCCTGCTTCATTTGCCACCTTCAAGTTAGAAGCAGAAAATCAAGGGGAGGCAGGAGTCCCTCTAAGGGTAGACAGGCTGCGCTGGCCTGGGTGGGTGGTAACGTAAGTGATGGGGCTGGGACACAGCCCCCTGGAGTCAGACGGCCTCATTGTGCATCTTGGCACTGCCACTTACAAGCTGTGTGATCTTGGGCAAGTTACTAAACCTCTCTGGAGTTTCAGTTTCTTCACCTATAAATTAAGAAAAACATAACTACTTCTTAGAGTTAGGTGACCAAAATGAAATAATGCCTGTGAAGTGTGTAGCACCATTCCCGGTATGTAGTAAGTGTTCGAAAGTGGTAGAAACTCTCACCATCATCAGCATCATTTCATGATGACAAGCTGGAGGCAGCAATTTTATAAGAAGACCCTCACTGAGTCAGAGGTTTATGTTTTTTTAATGCTTTGCCAAATTTTTCTGTTGCCCTTAATTTAATTACTTCATTCCACAATTTCAAATGACTCAATCAATCGAAAAAGGCCATTTCCCACCATGAGCACGTGAAATCCGATGGCTTTTCCATCCCATGGCTGGAGGGTTTCGGCTCAGCTCTGGCAGACTGATGTAAACAACATGTCGAAAGAATTTTAATTGCTATTTCATTAATGGGGTCCCATTAACAACCTTCCCAACCAGCCCTGCTGATGGCCCAGTGCGTGGCTGTCCAATTACCAAACGACAAAATCCCCATAAACTCCGGCCCTGGCCTCTGAGGTTAAAGATTAAGCAGTCCCTGGAAACAACAATAATGAGGTATAAGGAAAAAGTTGTGCAAACACTAGGGTCCCTTTCCCAGCTACTCGCTACCCAGGAAGACTATGATACCATCAGCGGAGGCAAGGGTCTGAGCAGTCATATTCTAAATGTGAGACTCACGCTCCCCACCCCAGAATAACATATATCATAGCAAAAATATGAGGGCATAGCCCTGGGGGAAAACTGCATCCAGAGGAAGCAGGAGGGACTTCCACAGCAGGAAGAGACAGGGCCACTCCAAACAAGAAAACAAACAGGCAGCTGGATAAAGAGAGATGATGCTCCAGCCCCCACAAAGTAACGCTCTCCCCAGGAAGGCTGAAGACCCAACAGAAGGCAAAAGTTGGACTTAAAGTTACCTTTCCTAGAGAGCAATTTGGCAGTATCGATCAAAAAATTTTAACTGTACATTCTCTTCGATCCCTCCCCCAAGGGGCATGTGATCCACGGCGGCGGTAACCCGAAGATTCCTGCCTCTCCGGCCTGGACCCAGCTCTGAGGCTTTCTCACTGCAGGTGATGAGGTCGGCAGGGAGGCACCAGAGCACAGCTCTGGGTGATGTCTACTTCTGCAGGATGCTCTCCTCTCTGTTTTCCTTGATCCCCAAATCACCCTGGAAACAAGGCAGGATGTACTACCCCCACAACAGAAAGGAGAAAACAGGCCCAGGGTCACTCAACACCAATGTATTGGCTGGTCTGATTCCTAGTTCTGATGTGGAAGGTCTCTTTGTAGTTTGTTGGCTTAAAACACCTCCTAACTCGAGGCATGGGCCCAGGAGGCCTGTGACCACGGGGGCTGACACTGTCCCTTGGATGTGACCCTAGTGGGTGCCTACACTCCTGCACTTACACTGTGATGAGGTGGCAGATCTGTCTCAAGCGGCGATAGCAGAGAGCACCGGGCCCCATCTAAAGTTGGGAGTACGAGACCGAGGAAACAAAGCAGGCTCACATCAGTGGGTGGGTGCAAAGGAGAAAGTATAAAGAATCTCTCTACTTCCTTCTCTAAACACTGCACAGTCTTACCATCATTTCACTTCTTCTAATGTCTTGTCACCATGGTCTTATCAACTTCTGCATTATACCACCTTAAAATTACCTCCCTGCCGTGCACAGCTGAGGGCTATAAAGAAAGCCATGCAGGGCCGGGCACAGTGGCTCACGCCTGTAATCCTAGCTCTCTGGGAGGCCGAGGAGGGCGGATTGTTTGAGCTCAGGAGTTTGAAACCAGCCTGAGCAAGAGGGAGACCCTGTCTCTACTAAAAATAGAAAGAAATTAATCAGACAACTAAAAAT
>NW_012147975.1:1672000-1674273 GCF_000956105.1 Propithecus coquereli
TATTGATCATAATACATATAAGAACTTAAAAAAAATACCTGACCTAGGTCTTGAGACTGTGTTGAAGCTCAAAGACGATAACATATATTAGTTCATTTTGAGATTTCTAAGAAACTCTTTAGAAATGAAGGATGAGTATTGTCAGCCTGTGTTTCTGCTTTGCAAAGTCCAGTTCTGTGGGCAGCACCACGGTTTAACAGAGAAAATTTTCCACAGCATCGAGACATCGTTTGGGACTGCAGGTCCTACAGGCAAGGATGTGAACTCACGAGGTCTCACAGACAAGTTTAATTCCATCAAATTCAACAAATTTTCTAGTGATACAAGTTGTTCAATTCTGAAGGCTGCAGTTTTCCCACCTATTAAATGGTACTAATAATAGTACCTGTCTCACAAAGGTGTGAAAAGTATTAAATAAGTAAATACATGTAACTCACATTTGCTGAGACCACTGTAAGTGCTAGATAACTGTTAACATGTGATATTCCAAATGCAGTGTTTCTTCACAAACGAAGAAAACATGAAGAGCCAATGCCTGCAAGGAGCCTACCGGCTCATGAGAGAGACGAGACAAGGTACCAGTAACTCCAACTCTAAGTCCACAGAGCCATGACTTGGAGAGGTACTTTGAGTATAAGTAAAAGCAGGGAAGCAGAAAGATTCAGAGCATGTGTTGGGAACAGCAACAGTGAAGGCTAGCCAGAGCCTACGCTATGTCTAACAAAGGTTTAGCGAGCACCCCCTAAGCACGGGGAACTGCGCCAGACTCTGGAGATGCAATGGAGAAGCAGGCACGCTAGGTATGGGGGCGGGTGCATGGGCAGGGGGCAGAGTATCCTTTAACCACAGGCTAGCCCCTTGAAGGGTAACTCTCCAATAATAAACTCTAACTTTTCTTGTCTTTTTGCCTCTTTTCCTTAAAGAGGATGGGAAACAGAGAAAAAGAAGTCAATTAATTAAGGGTTCTGGTTAAGAGTTTTAATTGACCAGCTTTACTATAAGTAACAAACACTGTTTAAGTTCCAAGTCCTGATTAATTAAACACAATGGGTGTGTCTCCATCCATTTGGATGAGAAATTGTGGAGAAGAGGGAGAGGTACCACATAACTTCCAGTCTTTTCCCTACCAAGGAATACACATCTATCGTCCCAATGTTGGAAGGACGGTAAGATCTGAGTGGCACATTCCCAGGAAAGGGCTTTCTCTGGGGGCAGAGTTAGGTCTTTTCAAGGAAGCAGACATGGAATAGGGTGAGGCATCTCCTAATAGCAGCTAACACCATGTTATGTATTTTACATACATTATGTCACTTAATCCCCTAAAAGCCCTACGGAAACAGAAGCTCAGAAAGTCTAAGTCATATGTTTAGGTTCACAAAACAGTAAGTAGTAGAGCCAGGTTTTTAAACCAAGGCTGTCTGATTTTAACAATGAACATTCGTATGAGTACCTTATTCCCTAAGATAATAAAACCAGTTCTGAGCAGGCCACTGGGGTAAAATTCAATATAGACATCAGAAAACGTTAAGACTCCCTCTCAGGGATGCTGGGGACAGAGAGAGAGAGAGGGAGGGAGGAAGAAACATAGAGACAGAGAAAGAAGGTACGAATCTAAAGATCATTCTTTTAGGGAAAAAAAAGTAACCTTGGAGTAGCAGTGTTCTAAGCATTTTGGAGTCAGTCTTGGGTTCAAATCTCAGACCTAATCCCTGAATTAAGGTCTTTCCCTAATCCCCGTGTTCACTAAGCTAGATGAAATGATATTCTTCAGTGTTCCCAAAGCCCCCAAAACAGTAACTCATCATCATAGCCCTAATCACCCTGCTTCATCACATGAGGTCTTTCTGTCGTACTGGGACCGGCAGCCCCATGACGGCAGAGCCGAATCTGTCTTGTTTGAAGCTGAGTCCTCAGTGTCCAGCAAAACGTCTGTATTTATTGAGATCTAAAATTATCATCGCACTTCCCTGCCCATTCTCCAGGATTGCCTAGGGCTCGAGCAACCTCCCAAGCTAGGCCTATGCTTATTTGTCCCCTCTTTATGGGACGAAATAAACCTAAGCCTTTGGTCTGGTTCATCTAAACTGCAAGCCCAGAACAAATGGAATGATAACCCTTCTGTGACGACTTTTTTTTTTTTTTGAGACTGAGTCTGGTTCTGTTGCCCTGGCTAGAGTACCATGGCGTCAGCCTAGCTCACAGCAACCTCAAACTCCTGGGCTCAAGCGATCCTCCTGCCTCAGCCTCCTGAGTAGCTGGGACTACAGGCATGC
>NW_012147975.1:1677518-1704661 GCF_000956105.1 Propithecus coquereli
GTTGCTGTGAGCTAGGCTGACGCCACGGCACTCACTCTAGCCCGGGCAAAAGAGTGAGACTCTGTCTCAAAAAAAAAAAAAGAAAGCCACGCAGGAGACGGTCATGGGCTCCACAGAAGGCCTGCACAACAGGGAGGAGACTCTCAGCCTGAAGATCATGCTGCCCCAGCCAGAGAAAGTGGGATGGCTCCCGCAGGCAGTGAGGGAACAGGTTCCATGTGTCTGGGAGTGAGCCACCCAACAGGGAAAAGAAAAAGACACCCACATGGTGCTTCTCCCACCCCAGGATGACTACACATCCTGTGTCTAGCAGACAGCTGGATGTCTGTTTACACTGTCTGGTTGTTGGGATTTGGTGACTACATGGCACAGGCTTCCAGGCACACACTTCTAATGGAAAATGCCAACTCTAGTCACCCACACTCCTTGGTTACTGATTCACAGGGCCTCCTATGTCCAAACTGGGCCTGGAGGCTGCAGAGTATAGTAGTTATAAACTCTGGCTCTGGCGTCAGCATCTGTCTGGGTTTGAATCCTGCCTTCTGTCCCTAATAGCTGTGTGACCTCAACAAATTCCTTTATCTCTCTGTGCCCTGGTTTCCTCAGCAATTATATGCATTAAATGGGATGATGCCCATAAAATGCTTAGTGTAGGGTATGATCCAAAGTGAAAGCTCAATAAACACTAGCTAAGGACAGTTCATCAGGATATCTGCATACACACATTTGCAATGTTGACAGAACCCAATCACTGTGACAGTGCCAGGACCAGGGAGCACCAAGAAGATGGATGTGTTCCAACTGCATCTTCTCCACTCTCCCACAGATGCATCTCATCATCAGATAGTGAAAGTGGCAAGGTGAGAAAACATGGGTGTTTAAAGTGGGGCAAAGCCAGGCCCGAAGAGCCTGGGCACCTTTGTTAGAGACGGGGGATTCAGATTATTCCCCAAACCTCAGACGATCCTATCAGCCAACTACAAAAGGATGGGATGTGTGCTGTTTGTGCACACATGCACACACACTCTGTGGAAGGAGAGGGCTAGCAGGGGGAGCCAAGGAAGAGGAGACAGAATTCCTGGCATCTAAACACTCTCCCTTTGCCACTGCACCGGCACATGCTTGCCTTGGCCAAGCTCTCAGCTCCTGCTAAGCAAAGCCTGAGCACCTCCCTTAAGAAAGTGACCTCTTCAAAGGCTGGACTGGGGAGCCCTCCCCAGGGAGAAAAGGGATTGGGAATATTACAGGGGAAAGAGAGCACAAAAGGGACAACAGAAAACAGGACAGTCAAGGTTCAACCCAGAAAGAGTCAGCAGGATTCATAATTGGGGCTCCTGGGGGTGTCCTTACAAATACCATCATCAAGACCACCTTAACAACGGGGCCTATTTGTGTCCCCAGAAACAAACTTCAGGGAGAAATGAGAGTCTGATCGGCTCCTGATCAGGGCTTGGTCAGAGAAAAAATGGTGACAAGAAACAGAGCAAATGCAGGGAGCTGGCAGGTGGGCAGCCAGCAGGTCCTCAGCTAATTTGCAGACACCAGCTGGATGGGAAAGACAGTACAGAACAGCAGCCACGGCAGTATCTGGGCAAAGGGAAGAATAAGGTGCTTTATTGCAAGGTAAGGAGGTGACCATGACCGAATCTATCAATTAAAATGACTGGACTTGTTTCCTGGGTCACTCATGATCTTTCCTCAAACTGAAATATAAATAGCAATGAAAATTGCTGTCCAGCTAAATAAACATGGTAGACTGAACATTCATATTTATCTCTACTCCCTCCCAAAACCCTATTAAAATATTAAACAACAGGATGACAAGCTCTAGCAGGGAGAATGTCTCCAAGAAAAGTAAATGGAATCAATAGATTATCTGCTATATTTTGAAGGACCATTCGGTTGTACCTGTTTGACAAGACTTAGTGGTAGTAGCATATACTAAAGGGAAAGATAATTATTAACTGCATTTCTGATTTTAAAAATGTTTTCTGATTATAAACACTATAATTGTAAGACAAGACTTAGTTGTGGAAATGACATTTGGAGAATAAAGAGAGGGGACAACTGCATGTGTATGAGGGACTGTCTGTGAAAGCTCGATCTTACTCTCTTCTGGAGAAGTCAATAGATAATATCTAAAACTAATGAATCAAAACATAGTGGCATACGAATATCATTTAGATAAATGGAGGTAAGTAGCAGATGAAGTAGCTTTTAGCTGAATCAGAGCCTGTATTTTAATTCTTTTAGGACTGAAAGTGAGAGGCTCTGGAGAGCAAGACTGCGCGTGGAAAGGTAAGGCAGGGGCTCCCGCTCACCATTATAAGCCTTGCAAGTGTATATGACTCTTAAAATTGTGTTCCTAGAACACCTTGATCAAAATAAAGATTCTCTTAAACAACAAAAATGACTTATTTCAAGACCTAACTCAATTTACTCTCCCCACCTCCCAAGTCTTCTCAGATCTCCTTCCTCTAGTCTCCTAAAAATTAGTCTGTACCATCCATGTGGCAATTAATCATTTCTATTTGGCAATGAGCTAAACTCTTCCATTGTTCCTTATCCTTCCACCTGTATCTCACCTGCCTAACTAAATCATAGCTACTTAACAGCAGAGACCACTTCGCATAAGCTTTGAGGAGTCCATAGTGGACCAAGTGATTAAATCCACAAGGTGCAGCGGCCCAGCCCCCCATTACCTGCGTAGGCATTGGCCTGCTGCAGAAGGTCAGTGCAGGTGTGCACGTCTGCAAAGGCGCGGATGCCCAGGCAGTTGGTGGGATGCAACTGAGACTGCAGGAAATCACAGCAGTTCTGCCGAACATCCATGAGCTGCAGCAAGCTGGCTGCCGGGAGCAGCACCTGCAAGAGAAGGTGATGTTCTGAGACATTGAATTCCATCGGCAGGGACTCATCCCCACAGGCACTGTTCTAGTTATATTGCTCCATGCTCAAGACTTTTTCATGGCTCTCCACTGCATGTTTAGTAAGTCCAGATTTCCCGGCTTGCTTTCCAGCCTTATTTCCCACTACTCTCCACGTCATGGACCCTAAGCACCAGCCGATTCTCTGTATCCCTACAGCAGTGCTTCCCGGTCTTCAATCCCTGAGGACCTTATTAAAATGCAGACTCTGATTCAGTAGGTCTAGGGTGGGGCCTGAGAGCCTGCATCTCTAACAAGATTCTAGGTGATGCTTGCAGTTGCGGGTCCACGAACCACAATTTGAGCAACAAAACCCTATACACAAACACACACACACACACACACACTACAGCAGAGGTTCTCATACTTGGCTGCACAATAGAATCACCTGAAGAGTTTTAAAAATGCTGATGCCTGGGTCTCACCCTCAAAGATTCTAACTTAATAGGAATGAGATGCGGCTTGACTGCTGAGATGTTTTTAAAGCTCCCACGTGCTTCTCATGAACAACCAAGTTTGAGAACTGCTGCCTGACAGCCTTTAGTGCTCTGTCCTCACTTAGAAAGCTACTTTTGAATTGTCCATTAGTTTGCTCACTACTTAATTACTGAGCATCTGTGTGCCAGGCACTGGTCTAGGCTCTGGGATTCAGTGGTAAGCAAGATAAACCAGATCCGGCTCTCATGGAATTTATAGTCTACCAGAACAAAAGACTCACCCCCAAATCCCTCAGGACTTAGGCAATCACACTTTATTCTCCCATCCAACAGATACAAATAAAGAACCTCTTTGGGTATATTCTCAGAGAAAGGAGAGCTGAGTTTTCTTTTAAAAGGTCACAGGACACATGAGCATACCATATCCTGGAAGACAGAAATAGTCTCTGCTCAGGTATATGTACATGTGTTTTTCCTAAGAGCCAGGAAAGACTGGCTGGAGCAGGCCAGCTGAGTGCTCAGACTGCCAACCCCTGTCCAGTTTCCCTAGGACTTTCCCACAGTTGCTGACGCCTGCCCTCTAGGTCGAAAATACAAGGACGGAAGGCCAAAGTCCTACTCCACTCCAGCTCTGCTCCCCTGCCCTCCACCTGTGGAAGGGGCCGGTGGTCTTAGAATGATTTTCTAAAAAGAAATTTAGAAAAAAATCACAGAACAATTTGATTTAAGGCTGCTTAACTTGGGGACCACAGCATCCATTTCACCGCAAAGCAATCCCCGTCCTAGGCCTTTGCTCTCAGCTGCTTCCCTGGCTCTCAGAGAGAGTGACTGAGCCAGCCAGACTCCAGGTGTTCCCATCCACAAGGACTTGCCCAGGAAGACACAAGCTGCAGATGCATTTGTTTTCTTGATTCAGAGCCCTACAAGTCTTTTAAGTGATTTAAATTATGGGGCCTGACCTTCTTCCAAAACAGCTTTGAGTCCTCAGCTCTGACTCTCACGACTTCTATGTGCTCAGGCCAAAAACTGCCTCACTGCCCATTTTTGGGCCTTGTCCCCCCACTAGGGTAACCAACTGTCCTGGTGTGCCCAGGATCGAGGGGTTTCCTGGGACTTTCAGTGCTAAAACCGGGACGGATGGTCACCCTTCATTATCCCTGCCCACAAGCAGTAACCACCACTATCGGCGGTCACACTCCCAAGCTAAATGCCTACTCTCAACAAGGAAAGCTCCTCCCATCTGCAAGCTTAAACTTCCCCCTCATGGAAGCTAAGTTCTAGACAACATGCTCATTTTCCCTTCCTCCACCCTCTCTTCCACTCTCCTATATCCCCAGCAAGACAACAATAAATTAGCACCATATCCTTGGCATTTTCTGAACCACTGATTCGTTCCTAAGAAAGAAAACAATAAAATCACCCTTTCCTGAGAGTTTTACACCGTAAGTGAACGCAGCCAGGATCCAAATCTAACCACTTGAGCTCCATCCCCACTAGGCAGCCACTGTCTCCACGAAGCAGCCATAAACTGGGAAACTCAATTAACCTGTGAGCTTGCTCGGCCTGGCCAAGCAGATTCCAGGACCAGATTAGTCTCTGCCTGCTAGTTAAGTGGAGATCCATTAACCATTCTTGCTGAGCCTTCAAATGACCTCCATGATGCCCATGCCCACCCCCCACCCCCACCCCTGGCCAGCACCAGCTACAAAGCCTAGAATTAAGGCCACAGGTTCACCAATCACCCTGATTTGCCCAGGACTTTACTGGTTTGGGCACTGAAAATCCCCCATCCCAGGAAACCACTCAGTTCTAAGCAAACTGGAACAAGTGTTCACCCCAACCTCTAACCAGTAACCTTAGGCAGCCCTGAGGTAAAGGAAGTCATCGAATATTGTCCAGCACACACCCTACTCAGAGGTAAGGCAAGCCCCACCAGCGCCGGGCGAGAAGAGGCAGGAATGTCACAGTAGAGCCCTTTACCCCCGCCAGGAGGCTTTCTGAGAGTCCAGTCCACCCCCAGGTTGCATTCCCAGGCAACCCCCAACAAGATCATACCAGCGACACACAGTCCCTTCCCCTTCCCCGCTTCCAAGAAGACAGCAGCACGGTTTGGTGCTTACATTCTCAAGCTCATGACAACCAGCCAGGGAAATGAAACAATATTTCCTGAACATACTCATTAGGTTACACTTTCAGTTTTTAAAACCTCCCTGCATAGAGCTACCCGAATAGCTTTTAACTTCCCCGCTGTTCACAATATCCACTTAGCAGACAAAAATTAAAAGGCTTTTCCACCTCTCCACACCCCTATCCTGTTTGGGTCCACTCCTGCCCAAAAGCATTCCCGAACTGACTTCCTAAAATGAATGGGGCTTGTGGTTTCTCCAATTGCTCCTTCCCTCTCTTTGATCTTACACTGCGATTAGCTATGAGTCAAAGGCCCTTTCCTTCCCTCTGCTTGCTTCGAACAGGAAGGCGTGAAAAAATGTCAAGGAAGTCAGAATGCTGAGGGGGAAGATTTGGAGGCTGGAAGATATATCGCTGCTCAGACTCTGGGTCTTAGGGATAAACTAGGGCCCAGTCTAAAGGAGCTCTGGGGTCTGGACATGACTACAAAGCAAATTCCCAGAGGCTCTGAAAGAACAGAGAGCAAAACGTGACTGTCTCCAGTTCCCTCTCTCCAAAATCAACAGGGCTGTGAGGGGATTTCCTCTTCTTTTATCTCGCCTGAAACTCTATTCCCTAAGCAGCAGCAGTGACAAGATTAGGAACAAGAGGGAAGTGTGGGTCCTCGGCTTTGAAGCGAGACTGTCCTTGTCGAATCACTAGGGCAGTACTGCTTGGTCCCGGGAGGGAGGAGGCTGAGACCAGAGAAGTTGGCTTCATCAGGATGGAAGATCACCCTAAGCCAAAAAGCGTCTAGCTTGCCTTTCTCCACCCCAGCGCTATAGTTCCTGGGAAACTATGGCCCTAAGCAAAGAGTTTACAGGTTCCCCTCAGCTCGCAAATGGCCTCCCCTCCATTTCTCACGTGCAGGCCCGGTTTTGTTTTTCTCTCCCTCGGATAACACGAAAACACAGCAGAGGATATCCTGTCACGGAGTTTGCTTCCTTTAGTAAAAACAAAAGGAAATGCCCTGCCTCAGAGAGCACCTACTCCTGGAACTGCAGGGAGGCAGGGCTGTGCACAGGGGGAAGGCACCAGCCAGGGGCCACCCAGGGCCTCTGCCCCTGCCCTACAGTGAATCTGGCACAGAAACAGTGCTAAATAAAAATCTGTTCAGAGAAAGAAGAAAGAAAGGAAAAGAGACAGACAGACAGATGAACAGGAGAGCCGGCAGAACAGCACTGTGCCATTCTGAATTTGACTCCTCTGCTGACCAGCCACGTAACTGGGAACAAACTACTTAACCTCTCTGTGCCTGTCTCCTCGATAGCACAATGAGGGTGACAGTGGCAATGCCTGAAGGCTTGTTGAGAGGATCTGATGAGATAATACATTTAAAGCAGGTAACACGCGCTTGGCACCTACGGAGTGCTCAGTTAATATCAGTTTTTATTATTACAAGCCGTTACAAGCTGAAGCCAAGGTTCCGATCATTCATTTAACGAGAAACTAGAGTTCATCACAGCCACAGAGCACAGTGAGTTGAAAGAGCTGGCTTCGGCTCCCAACTTTACCACTCAACTCCCTGTGAGACCGTGGCAGGTTATTTAACCCCTTTGAGCATCAGCTTCTTCAGGCTTTTGCAGCTGAAGGGAGGGGGGGATCACAGTGGTATATTCCACTGGGTGGTTATGAATTAAATAATGTAGGTGAAATGACTGGCACATGTTTGGCTTAGAATGAGTATTAGTAAGTTCAGTTAGGGCCGCTGCTACCTCCAGCATGGAAGGACAACTCAGGGTCTCTCCAAGTTACGTGTGGCCGGGAGGAGACCGAGGGTATAGCTCTCACGCCATCTAACCAAGCCCCAGGCCTCCGACCGCTGTTCTGAGGCACTCCGGAGAGCCCCCGTGCCTCCATGCTCACCTTCCCAGCGCGCCAAAATCCCCAAAAGGTCCCGTTTCCAAAGATAATCTGTGAGTAACTGCCTCAGCAGATACATAACAGCACGAAGAAGAATCCACTTGGATCCAAACTCTCTTCTTCTCGATCTTTTTTATTTTGTTTTCCCCCAAGGCCACCCCTGACCTAACCACAGTTTCAAGTGAGGTAGACAAAGGAAAGGAATAGTTATAATGGATGTCGCATTCATTCCAAATGATGACAGTTCCCCGAAGGTTCCACATGGCGTCTCCCAGCGGAGCCTCTGCACTTGCCGGCCCAGCCCCACTCCACGCACTCAGATGACCACAGCAGCCCCTCAAGGCGCTCACAGGCAGTGGAGACACAGATAGGTAGGCAGGGGAGGCAGGCTGACTCCCCAGTCTTCCTTCAAGATCTGGTCCGCACAGCGTCTCCTCCACGGGGTCTGCCCTGGCCATCCTCATCCATGCGAGTAGGAACAGCTATTCCTGCTCCTTGGGTGCCTTCTGCCCGGCCTCGCCGCAGCACAGGTCACCCCCTTGCTTAGCCATCTGTCTCCACCTTCAGACCATGTGCTCCGTGGGGAGCAGCCTGTCACAGCACTCCATGCCCACAGTGTCTGCTGACGCGGGGCAGCGGCTCAGGGTAACGTGTATTAAATGACCGAATAAACAAAGGAATAAGACAAAGAGACCCCACACACAGTCTACCAGGAGGAAGGAGGAAAAATTAAGACAGCTCCCTTAGCCCTGTGCCTTCTAGATCATGCTTCTACCCTCCACCTAGTGAGATCCCTTAAAGGGCCTTTTCCTCAGAACAACAGCTGGCACCTGGCCCGGGCCCCTGTCCTTGCCAAGCATCCTGGGCAGGAGGTATCCCAAACTATCCCTCACTTGGGAGAATTCCCACCCACTTCCAAGCCAGACTCGGTTAGTCTTTTCCTCCCACCCCTTCCCATGGCTCCTACTCCCTACCTGGTTCTTCCCCCTCAGTCCCTATCAGCACCCAGGCAGAGGAGAAACCAGACAAAGCCTTCCATGTACACATGACTCCACCATCACCTCCCTATTTTAGGTAATAATAGCCAACAATTATTGTTTACAATGTGCCAGGCACTGTTCTAAGTGCTTTACCTACATTAATACATTTAGTCCTCATACCAACCCTATGAGGTTAAATACTACGATTGAACCCATATTATAGATGAAAACATTGAGGCACAGAGAGCTTAAGTAACTTACTTAGGGTCACACAGCCAGAAAATGGTGGAACCAGGATTTGAACACAGGCAGTCTAACTCACGACTACCCATAGAATGGATACTATTATGATTCCTGTTTTACAGATGAGAAAACTGATCCTTGAGGCAGGGTGTCAGTGTGGGTGTTAGAGAAGCTCTAGTAGGAGAGACAGAGAGCAAATCAGAGGCAGGCAGAGCGGGTTCCACGCCCTCACGTTACAGATGGGAAAACTGACTCCCTACCGTGGAAAAGGCTAGGATAAGACCTCTGTGAATTATTAATAGTAGCCAAGCTGAGGCAGGGGCCCAGGTCTCCTTCACACTCAATTTCCGCCTCATCCCTGTTTCCACTTGTCCTCTGAGCCGCACATCTTCACTCTGGCCCTCTTCCCCTCCCCGACAAAGTGGTTTAAAAAAGCAACAATAAAGCCTTTTTCTCCAGGGTCCTCTGTGCTAACTGCTGCTAACTGCCTAAGATAAATGGCTTTATAAACTAGGGAGAGCCCACCACTAGGTTAGACCAAAGTTACAAAGACTACCTTTTTACCTTATTACCTATTATTACCTTATTACTTTTTACTTAGTAACTTACTTATTATTTATTATTATTTATTACTTATAGCCTTATTATTATTATGACCTATTATTAACTTATTACCTAGCCAAGCAATAAGGACTCTTCTAATTATCCAAGTTTGTAAACACTTTGTACTTCATAAGAAAAAAAGTAAATACATGATGAAAAGAGAAGAAATCTGGTTCCAATCATACGATTCTGCAACCTGCCCTATACTCATTTTATACTATGTTATTTTGCACTTACTGCTACTGCCCAAAAGTCATTCGGCTGTTTGAATTCTGCTGCTAGACCTCGTGTGCAACCACTGCATCGCCCACTCCATTCTGGATGGGAAACCAGCAGCAAAGTGGAATGGCTGTACATTTTACTGTGCATAAAATACAACTGAACTAAAAAAGGGAGGGAGGAAGATTAGACCAAATCACTATGGAAGTCATATAACCAAAGAGATAGTCTCAGAGGCCAGAAACAAAGGCAGACTCTATTGCAGGAGCAGACTCTGCATTTCCAAACACAGCGTGCATCAGACGTGCTTGCCCACCCTGATCCCTTGTGTGTACCACCAGCTACTCACACCAAGCTACCTCCCACTCACCTCACAGGTCTTGTCTCCTAAAAGAGCCCTTCCCTGATCCCCTCCCTCCATCCAAATTGAGTTCCCTTAGTATTCTCTCTCATTGTACCATCCATGTTCCTTTCCTTCAAAGGATGTATCACAATTTTTGCACAGACATTACTTGTGTGCTTATTTGGTGAACGTCTGTCTTCACCTCTAGACTGCAAACTCCACGAGGGCAGGCAGCGGACGCGCCACTGCTCACGATTACAACCACAGAGCCCAACGGGGTGCCTGGCATATGACAGGAACTCAGACATCTGGGCTGAACTGAAAGAATATCAACTCCACCTCCCAAAGACCTCGACCCTGGAAAAAGGGGTGATGTGCTGGATAACATAAGAGAAATAGGTATTTTGATCACTCGAGAGGTATCAATCACACATAAATAAATATGGTGGTATTATGCTTTAAAAAGAAGAGAAAGGGAAAAAAAAAAACTTTCATAACACATGTAATTTCCATCACTCTAAATAGCAAGATTCTTAAGGAAGAGAAATAGCATGCCCCGTGTCTGTGTTTAAGCCGGTGATTTGCAGGGTTTAAGAGCGGGCCACAGCCTCAACCGTCTCCCCTGCTGGGGCACAATGCTGATGCCTCATGTCCCGCACAGACACCTCCTCTGGGGGCAGCACTGTCTCCACTGGCTCCTCTTTTCCAGGCTCCAGATGGCTGAGGACGAGGCGGGGCAGCGAAAGGAGGAAGAGGCAGATGACACGTTTCTCAATCGCACACCCCTGCTGAGACTCAGTCCTGGCGCCTGGCACCTCCCCGTGCTCAGAGGCATTTGAATGACTGATGTGGAAATAGGAAACATTTCAAAAGCCTCACCATATAATGCTCAAAACCCCCGAGATGAGATGATGACCTGGGAAGAATAAGGGTCACCCAAGCTTCTAGTTCTTCCTTCACAAGATTTTGAACCAACATGAGCTAAAGACTTTCTGCTCCTGGGGCCCAGGCACATTCAGAGGTATCATGGCCTAGTGGTTAAGAGCAGGCTAGACCATGGGTGCCCAAGCCAGGCGGGCATGAGTTTGGGGATCTGCTGGTTTATCGACTGGCTGTGTGACTCAGGGCAAGTCACCTAACCTCTCTGGAACTTTAGTTTCCTCTTCAGTGGCCGACTCAGTTGCTGTGAAGGTTACAGAAAATAATGCTGTAAAATGGTGGCTCCTGAGTGTGCAGCACACTGAGCTATCAGCTGGGGCTGAGTTTACCTGGACGTTCTCTTCCGTCACCTCAATTTCAGCAGTGTAGATATAGTCGATGAGCTTACTCAGCGTCTGCCCGTCCACATCCTTAATTTCGATCTTCTTGGCTTTACTCTCAGACATGTCACCTACGGTTCACAACAAAAACAAAAAGGACATGAACGTGGCATCTAGGGTATGCTTAACTTCCACACGCCTCCCATCCTCTCCTAGAAACAAAAGCATCGCCCGTGCTCTGGGAGAGAGCAGGACGGATTCAGGCACGGGGGAGGATAAACTAGCTGACATCAAGGTCACGTCAACATCGGTTCTGTGATCGCCCACAAACCAATCTTACGCGTTCCTCATTCTGTCTGTTGCCCACTTCCATTCTGTAGGCAAGCCCGTGAGCAATCACCCATTCACCGACGTTTACGATAAACTTCTACGTACAAGGTGGGGAAAAGTGAATGAGATATGCACCTGTCCTCAAGGGGCTCAGGTCTCGTAAATCAGATATACAAAAATACTTATAAACATCGGTGACAAGAGCTTAGTAGAGGTGTACACAAAGTACTCTGGTAACAAGTACCATTTACTGAGTGCAAACCATGGCCAAGCACTGTGTTAAGTGCTTTAAGTCTTGCCTCTTTTAATCCTCACAATCTGTGAGATTTACTAACATTATCCTCATTTTACAGATGAAGAAACTGAGGCACAGGAGGGTAGGTGATTCATTTTGCCCACAATCATATACCTACGAAAGGACCGAACTGGGCGGAAACCCAGGGAGTCTGACTCTGAGGTCCACACTTGTAACCATGACACTATACTAAATCCTAAGAACACGGGAGGGAGGAGCAAACGCGGTCTGAGAACCCCAGCGGCATTCTAGTAGGAGGTCACATTTGAGCTGGATATTAGAGGATGAAGCAGAGTCCCATAGGCAGCAAAAGTGAGGAAGGATGGGCTGGATAAGGGACCCATAAGTGCAAAGGGAAGAAAGCGTCAAAAGGACACATTTTGGGAATGGCACTCGATAAATGTGACTTACTCTTGTGAGAGGCTGGTGTGGCTGGTACAAGGGGTAACACTGAGAAGAAGGAAGCTGAAGAGGCAGATGGGCCAGGACGCGCAGAGCCTTGTAAGTCATGTAAACTAGTTTGGCTTTATCCTAAGGGTAGCACCACTGAGGGATTTTAAACAGCGGAATGACATCAACAGATGGGTATTTTTGAATGAAATTTTGGATGCAGGGTGGAAGCTAGAGTGGAGGCAAGGAGAACAGCGGGGAGGCCCTCATGATAATGCAAGAAGGAGAAAAGGTGGGGCTGTGAATGAGGGCGGCAGCATTTCCACGGTCCCCAGGCCCTGACTGCCGTCTGCGCTTTATTTACAACACACAGGTTTACCCAGAGCCAGGCCCATTCAGCACGGGCTGCTGATGTCAGAAGGAAACGACAGGCAACACATGTGTCCTTGTAGACTGAAATAAAGGACAACCTGACCGCGAGAAACAAGGAATTCAGAAGCCCTAATGTGAGCATGAAAACAGAGCCTGGGCGGTTTTCCTCTCTGCGGAATTTGTGTTTTGGAGCCAAGAAAATAAAGTACAGTACAGCCTGTGGGCTGCAGACACCCACCTCCAAGCTGCACAGATGGCACATGATCCCTCCACCAATCCACAGTTCCCATCCTGACACACTTCTGGATCTGAATGACTCTGGAACAGGCAGGAAAGTGGGGAGGAAAAGATTCCAAACCCTGCCTGCTCCCTTCACTGCAGATCAGGTGGACCCGAGATTCTCCACTCTGTTCTCTCCCCTCTGACTACCAGTGAAAGGGTCTCAGCACAAAGAGCCCTGGAGCAGAACAAAGACGCAAAAAGGAAACAGGAAAAGATGGTAGATTCCTCCTTTACTGTGAGACAGGCTCTCACAATCTCTCTCTTGAGTTTATTCAGAGACACGTAAACAAAAACATGCGTACACACGAAAATCAGAAGTTAAGCTTCTCTTTCTAAACAGCCATTAAGAAGTTCATTAATGAGGGTCCAGTTGGTAATTATATTGCAAATCAAAATAGCCAATTCTTCATGTAAGAACTTGGTCCTTAAAAAATAAAACTAAATAAAAGAGCAGCCAGACTGCAAGAACCCAGGGATTCAGAAGCCCTCCTGGGAGTGTAAATCAGAGCCTAGGATGATGTTTTCTGTCTGTGGAATTTGTGCTTGGGAGTCAGGTTTGGGTTTTGTGACTTTGGGGTAAACAAACGGAAACTCTTGAAATTATATGAAAATATTTTTATATAAGCATAAAAGTTCAGTTTTTCTGGGGGGATGACAGATCATTTTTATCATATTGTTACATGGATCTATGACTCAGAAAAGGTTAAGATACAGTTTTCTGGACAGTGGGACTTTGGGAGACCTTTTCTTGCTTTCTTTAGATATACTCTGAAATTACTAATTTTCTATATTAAATACTTAAAACTCAATAAGCAAGAAAAATGTGAAATAAAAACTAGGGGCTCAAAGACAACAGTTATTTTCTAAGAAAGCTCACTTGTAGTAAATTAGAGAACTGTATAAGTCACATAGACTTGTAGAATCCAATCTTACTATCTCTTAAGAACCAGCAAAAATGACTACACCAAACTAAGACTTCGGCTTAAATAGGCCCGAAAAATAGTTGTACTAACAGTCACGACTGTGTGCCAGGCCCTCTGTGAAGGGTTTTTTATACATATTATTTCATTTAATCCCCTTAAGAATCCCATGAGGTAGATGATATTACTTCCATTTTATAAATTATAAAATTGGCATTTCTGGAGGTATTTACGCATAGGTACTAAGAGGCAGGGCTGGGATTTGAACCTTGGCCTAACTCTAGACCCCGTGCCATTTCTAATAAATCCCTCTATAAACTCTGACCCTAATTGATGATCTTATTAAAAGTATTCCCAAACTCAAGGCACTGGTCCAAATTCTGAGGGCAAGTTAGGGCTTGATACCTACCAAAGACCCAAGCAGGCTGGGATCTTGTCAAGCTGATTTGTCAAGAGATCCTCACCATGCAACACAGCACTGGTCACGTAACAAGGACTTAAAAAATATCTGCTGGAGTGGTGTGTTAGGGACAGGAAGAAGAAACTCTATGTCAGCCCAAGGTGACTAACTCATTACTCCTTAATCCCAGGTGGCTTCTGACATCCCCAGTGCTTTTTTCTGAACTAGTCTACCCAACCCCTGACTCCTGAGGGGCAAAACTCTCAGAAACCAGACCCTATACACTACCAGTACTACTCACAACCTCCTTCAAGTCCAAAGAAGTAATTCAGTCCCCTGGTTCTGCCTCCCTCACTGCCCCATTGCCTTGTATTCAGTTTTGCCGGGCTCCATATCATGCAAAGTTCTTCAAAGGGGTCAGTACACCATGCGAACACTCAGAACACAGACATGGGCTGTGGACCCAGCATGGGTAGGGTCTAGCATGAAGAAAGGGAAAAACAATGGTTCTATGGAATGAGTTCGTGCCTAGGAGGGGAGTAAGAGAGCCAGGCCCTCATTGTTCTGCTTTGTGGGTGATTGGTGTCTACTTGAATTCTAAGCCTCCTGCCCCTCACCCTCAGCACATTCCTGACCTTTGCTCCCTGTTTCTACTCACCACGTGTTCAAAGATGCCAGCTGAACATCAGCCTAAATCTAATAAAAATGGGACAGTAGTTCTTCTCTAAAATATAAAAACCAATCTAAATCAGTCCCTGCATAGAGTACAATAGAACCAGATGAGTGGGACAAATCACTCCCAGGGCTTCATTTGGGATGGAAACCCAAATCTCTTTTAGCCACCACGACCTCAGTTCCTTTAGCACCATAAAATGGGGGTTGTTTTTAAAGTATCTGGATGACATGTAGGTCAGGGACACATACAGGGTACAAATGCTAT
Organism: Propithecus coquereli; assembly: GCF_000956105.1. Classification (NCBI taxonomy): domain Eukaryota; kingdom Metazoa; phylum Chordata; class Mammalia; order Primates; family Indriidae; genus Propithecus; species Propithecus coquereli. The sequence continues at coordinate 1,692,488 of NW_012147975.1, forward strand.
AGGGCACAGAACCCAAAGAAAAGGGCATGATATAAATAGGAGAAAACTGAGGAGGCTATTCTGGGGAAATGGCTTCCCCTGGGACGGAGGTGCTAGATGGAGAGGATGGGAGGAAGTCTCAGTATTCCATCCTCACAGGAAAAAGAACAGAACACAGCACTGCTGGCCTCCCTGCTCATGCTACACTCAAAGGAAGGGAGAGCAATTAGGTTGACTGCTCACCCCAGATCTTCTTACAGGCTGGCTGGATTTGGACACTCTCTGGTGGGCACTCAGACCCCAGTTTTGCATTTATTCCAAGTTATTGTAGGCAGGACACGGTCAAGGAGTATGAGGTTGGTATTTAGAACCACAACAGGACATTTGGGCAGCATGAACTCAGAGGACTAAAAAATAAAAAAAGTTAAGCCTGAGTAAAAGATCATAATCACATAACTCACATCAGAAGAAAGTCATGTGTATTTTATTGTCCTTTTGGCCATAAACATGCTGATAAAAGTGGACTTAACAAGAGTTAGTGGGACCTTCTCATGATGAATTTTAGGCATTTTGAAGCCAAATCTGATAATTAGAACAAAGTTTTGCAATGTTACTGGAGTTTTTTATACCTGTTTACCAAGACTTAAGCAAAGCCAAGGGGCCTCATAAATACATAAATCTCAAATATTGCTGACGGGAGCATAAGCTTGTACAACTGTTCTGTAGGGCAGTGTGTACATCTCACAAGTCTTCAAAATGTGCATACCCTTTAACCAAGTATTTCTTATTCTAGGAATCTATTCTAAGGAAATAATCGGGAATGTAAATAAATATTAAGATGCAAAGATGCCCATTATAGCATTATGTTTAATAGCAAAATCTTAGAAAGAACTGTAATTTCCAATAAATAAGAAAATAGATTCTCAATTAGGGTACATATGATGGAATCTTATGAAACCACTAAAATTAGGATGTAGATGCAATTTCACTGGCATGGAAAGATATTCATGATATGTTGCTAAGTTCCATTAAACAAAACAATTTTTATTGAGCACCTACTGTGTGGAAGATCATACGAAGCAGTAGGAACACAGTAGTGAATTAAAAAGGTATAGTTCTTACCCTCATAAAGGTTGTGATTGACCAGAGAAATCAGATGTTGAGGAAGTAATGAGTGAGTAGTGATACTAAAGGTAAGCATAAGGTATCATGGAGTAAGTAGCAAAGGAATGTCACCTAATCCAGAGGGTCATGGAAGGCCTTTCTGAGAAAGTAATGCCTGAGCAGTAATGAAGGACAATGAAGTAATGAAGGCAGGCAAAGAGACAGGGACGAAGAATGTTCCAGGAAGATGAATAGCAATTTTTTAAAAAACTCATCAGAAAAGGCTATTCAACTGTACATATAAAATAAACTCATTTATGTTAAAAATATATTTTGTATATGTATATAAGTATAAAATATGAAAAGATATAGACCATACTCTTACCTAAATGTTATATAACATGTAACTTTTTAGTTTTTGCTTGCTCACATTTTCTGATTTTTTTTCTGTAATGAACATATGAGAATCGTGTTTGCCTTTCTTTTTTTTTTTTAACCTGTAGATCCATGTCCACACAGAGGATCGTGTTTGAATGGATGGGTGAATGGATGGATGGAAGGACAGATGGTAACCAAATTCCTTGGAAGGCTTGGGCTGGGCATTATATTAGACTGCCTTCTTCTCTTGATTCTCCCCTCCCTTCAGTTACTAGAATCTAAGACCTGCCCCAGAAACACCTTTTCTCCCAATTTCTAAGTTCACTTTGTTTTAGCTAAGGTACTTCCCCTGCCCCAGATGCAAATTCATTAGCAAAAAGTGAAGCCAATACTATAATTCATTGCAATTCCAAATAGATTCCTCTCTCAACACTGGACTTTCCAAACCACACACACAAAGAATGACTGGCAGAGCTATTTGTTCAAGTTGCAGACAAAATGAATTATTTTAAAAGAAATAGAGATGCATGAAGGAAAGAGAAAAAAAAAGAAATAAAAATCTTACAACTAGGGTTTGAGATAATTCTTAAGGGAGTGTGACTCAAAATTTCCAGACAGTGAACTTAGCTGGTTTTCCAGGCTACATTATGAAATTCTGGCCCAGGGCTCAAAGTGAGGGAAGAGTGGCCTGGTCCACTTAGCAGAGGCACAACTCCAAGTTGAGACCAGGCCCCCTTCACATGATGAGCCAAGGGGGACACACACGCAAGGAACTCTCAAAGCACAAGTGCCAAAAACCACTTTGCCTAGCTGTGTAACATATTAGGAAAAGGGTTAAAACCCATTCAGCAAAAATGTCCCTGCACTCACCCATGCTTAGCCAGCTCACGTTCATTCTTTTGATCTTCGCTTATTCACCGTCTCCTCTGGGGGGCACTGAGGATTCAATAATAACAAGACATGTTCCCCAAATGCCCAAAGCTCACAGTGAGGTTCAGGAGACATTTCATTTGCTCATTTAAAAAATACTGGAGTCCTACCACATACCAGGTGCTCACAATATAGTAACAAGTCCTACAAGTCCCTATCCTCACAGGGCTTATATTCTAGTGAGGAGAGATAGGTATAAAATACATAAACAAACAACCAAGATGATTTTCAGATAGTGATAAATGTTAAAAAATAAAGTCAAGTTATAGGATAGAAAGAGTCTTGGTATGGAACTATCGCTAGGGTGATGAGAGGAGGCCTCTTTGAGGAGGAGTCAGTTGCAAGATCAGAAGCAGCCAGTTACGTGAGATGCCAGGGCACGGGCATTGCAGACTCCAGGAAACAGACAAGAATGAAGAATGACAGTCACCATACTTGGAGTAGGCACAGGGCACTTGGAAAGCATGTGGAAGGGACACATGACCCAGTATGGGGGTCTCACCAAGCCCAGTGGCCTCTTCCTGTCTCTATCAGCAGTGATTTATAGAGCACTGCCTATGCCTGATTCAGGGAGGTGCTGTGTGGGACTACAGATAAGCTCAGCCCATGGGTTTCGGGGAATTCAGTCTCAGAAGTAACACGTGTGAAACAGCGGGACAAGGCTATTGAGCATGCCCAGGAGACAGGGACCCTCTGGAAAGCAGGCAAAGGTGCTGAAATGCCATATTTTGATTATTCCTATGTCTCAGCCCCGCCAAACCCCACCATCACTTCTCCAAATCTCTTCCACACTCCTATGATGGCTATAGAAGGCCCACGGCCTGGAAGGAAGGGCTGGGAAGAACAAGATGTAGGCCAGCTGGTAGAGTACTGGGCCTGGTGTCAAGAAGCCAGGTCCCATTCATTCCCTAAGTGACCTTGGACAAATCCTTTCCCTTCTCTCAGCTGAAGGTCCTCCATCTGCAAAATGAGAGATCAGCAGGCCTGGTGATGAGCCCAGGAGTCTACATGGTTAATAGGCTCCCACACATGGTCATAAAACTTGCTTAAGCATGAGAACTACTGGCCTATATGATCCTACCTCTTCTCAAGGTGAACAGGGGCTACATGACCAACTGGCCTGTCTGGGACTTTGGTTCCATCAAGTCCTCCATGGTGCAAAGCACAGTATCTGGCACAGAAAGCTCCTCATGATGGGTTTCATGACCTTCTCTTTCCTCCCTCCCCTCATTGCACCACCCTCAATATTCTCCCAGTGGGGCTGCAGCCCCATGAGCATGGGTTATCGTTTGCCCTTCACCATACCTGTGAACATCGCACAGAAGTAGGGGCTGCAGGCTGCCAGGACCACACGGTGGGCTTCTATTTCGACATCTTCTGCCACAATCATCACGTCACACAACAGCTGTTTACTGTAAGACACCAGTGAAGGGACAGGATGGGTCACAGCATGGACACCTATCCCCATGATACACAAGTATTTTTTTCTCCCAGACTTCATACCATCACTATACAAAGCAGTCACAGAGACCTGCTCTATCTTGAGTTAGGCAGAGGGATGGATTCCTCAACTTTTCCAAGATCCCGATATGCCTGACATGCATGCTTTCCTAAAGCACACAGAGAGATCTAACTACTCTCTGTCTGTAAATTCAGGGCTACTTCATTTGTCTTCACCTTTCTGCTCCCCAATTCCATAAGCTCTGATTGAGAATTAGGGGGACAGTGGCTCAGGAAGCAGTGGCAAAAGCTTGGGGTTGTCAACTGAGCAACTGAATGGATACTGAGGAACACGAGCACACTACTGAGATGTGCCGCCAGCAAGACCAAGTAAACAATCCCCCAAGGGACCCACTGCATATGGTAAGAGTCAAGCCAGACTCAGGAACTTCTCCTCCCTCTCAGATGCAACACTATCAACAAGAAGATTCCACCTGTAGACACAGTGCTCCCTAAGGACTCTGGGCAAACTCCAATCACTGCAATTATTAAAAATCTTGTAATCACCTTTCTACTTGTTTGTCACCACAACATACCATAACTCAGAAAAGAATGTGCCATTTACTCTTGTATCAAAGACACGTGGCTACATACATAGCACACAGCAGACCCTAAATGTTTAGTGACTAAATGAATGAATGAGATCAATCCACATATATAAAGGGAATTGATATTTGACTACTTTAGAGATTAACAGGTGCCACAAGGTCCTGTCATTCTAAGAATTACTCCTTCATCAGTCATCCAAGCTCTTACATGCCTAAAATCAATATAATAATTAATATTTATCGAGTTATGTGTTCCAGGCACTGTTCTAAGCACTTTTTTTACACATATTATTTCACTTAATCCTCTCTACAACCCTATGAGATAGAGCTAATTGTTATGTCCCATATTACAAATGAGGAAATTGAGGTCCAGAGAAGTTAAATAACTTTCCCAATGTCACACAGAAAGGGAGCAGTGGAGACAGGATTTGAATGCAGGCAGCAAAGCCCATGCTCTTAACCTCTGTGGTGTCTGATCACCACTGGTCCCTCCTTTAGATTAAAGCACTAGAGGCAGGAGGGATGACAAGAAGAAACACATTTCAACTGTGATCCACTGGTAGTGGTCACTTAGCAAGCTATACTGGTTGAGAAGTCTGAGGTCATGACTGGGTTCTGCATGAGAACATTGAGACCAATTAATGAGACTGCCATGGCTGACAGATGGAAGAAAAGCTACATACTTACCAGCTCTGGTGTAGCATGTTAAGCCATTGTCAACTACTAAGACAGTAGTTTAGGTTCATTTGTCAGAGAAATAGAATCATAAAGTCTGGGAAGGCTAGAGATACAAATGCCCTTAGAGATCATCTGGTCTATGAAACTCAGAGAGGTAAAGAGAAGTCCAAAGCCACAGAATCCAGTTCCCCTTAGTCCAGATACAGTGATTTTTCCACTCAACCAGAATGCCTCATGACTGGCTGACACCCAGAATGAGAAAAGAGAGAATGTTGGTTAGCTCCAACAGGGAGAGATGCTCAGGAAATGTTCAACACATGGAATAAAGTACAGTGAAGGGGCTTCTAGGAAGGGTAACACCTTTGGGCACCAAGAGGCAAAACCTAGGGTTTGGGGCTTCACCCTGCAGTGGACAGCAGACCCTACACACAAACTTTATCAGAGTAAACCAGTACAACCAGGAACAGAACTGGCTCTGCCCCTAACTGGCTATGAGAACATGGATAAATAAATTCACCACAGTTTTCTCACCTGTCTTAGCTACCTTTGGGACATATAAGGACAAAATGGGATTGCAGAGGCCATCTGAGAACAGGCTTTTTAGTCTGGCCAAAATTTATTGCAAAAAGTTATTCCTAACATGAATAGACTTATCTTGGAAAATGGAGTTATCACTGCCATTTAAGAGTAACCAGTAATTTTTTTGGTAACCAATATTTTAATAAGGAAACTATTGATACAAAAGGAAATGCTGAACAACTTTTCAGTGCTAGGAGCTGAACAATCAAATATTATATCTTGCACAAATCCAGGGAGGCTGATAATTCTGGAACAAATGGGAAAGAAACAAGAAGGAATGGGAAATAAAGATGGAGAATCCAGTTAAGCAAATGAGTGAGAAGAGTTCTGATGGGTGAGAAGTGTGTCTCAAAGCCAGAGAAACTCTAACCTGGGAAACTGGCCAAAAGAAACTTGCCAAAAACACAAGGTGGGTTTTCCCCTGGGATGGGGAAGCCTATCTGCACACTGGAGATATCTCTATGTATCCACTCTACATGGAAAAGGAAAGAGGCAGCTCTAAAGCACTGCATGGTTCACAAGTACTCCTATTCCATTCACCAGGGATCCTACGGGATCCTTTCTCTTGAGCTATCATACCACTGCAAAGGACAGTCTTGAGGATAGAAAAGTAGAACTACATACTTCAGCATTTGTGGGAAAGTATAATGTGGCTGTCAAGAAGGAGCTCAGGCTCTGGAATCAAACTGACCTGAGTTCAAGCCTCTGCCCAGAACTCTCTAGTGTGGACAAGCATGCAATGTCCCCAAGGTGTCATAACATTAAAATATGTTATAAATCAGATAATGCATAGTGCTAATAGTTAATATTCAGCAAATGTTAGCTTATTTTTCTTTTTTTTTTCCCACAAAATGTTTAAGATTAGAGGGTAAGGTTTGAACGTGTTAAGTTTGAGCTACCTATTGGACATCTAAGTGGGGTTATCAATCAGGTAAATGGATACATGGGTTTGGAGTTCAGAGGTGGGAGATGGTTAAGAGGTTGAGGGGAAGAATAAGAACCAGCAAAAAAGACGGTGTGGTACTAGCATAAAGATAGCTATATAGACCAAGAGAACAGAATTGAGAGTCCAGAAATAAACCCTCATATTTATGGTCAATTGATTCTTTACAAGGGTGCCAAAACCATTCAACTGGAAAAAAATAGTCTTTTCCACAAATGATGCTGGGACAATTGGATATTCACATGTAAAACAATGAGGTTGGACCCCCAGCTCACGTGGCATAAAAAATTTACTTGAAATAGATCAAAGACCTAAATATAAGAGCTAAAACCATAAAACACTTAGAAGAAAACATAGGGGTAAATGTTTGTGACTTCAAATAAGGCAATGGTTTCTTAGATATGACACCAAAAGGACAAACGATAGAAGAAAAAAACCAATAAATTAGACATCAAAATTTAAAACATTTGTGCTTCAAAGGACACCACTAGGAAAGTGAAAAGACAATCCATAGAATGAGATAAAAATTTTGCAAATCCTCTATCTGATAATGGGCTTGTATCTAGAATATATGAAGAACTCTAACAACTCAATAATAAATGTAAAATAACCCAAGTGAAAATGAACAAGAGATCTGAATAGACATTTCTCCAAATAAGACAGAGAAATGGACAATGAGCTCATGAAAAGATGTTAGAAATCATTAATCATCAGAGAAATTCAAAACCACAATGAGATACCACCTAATGCCCACTAAGGTGGCTATAATCAAAAATGCAAATAATAACAAGTGTTAGAGAGGATGTGCAGGAATTGGAATCTTCATCCACAGCTGATGGAAATGTAAAATGGTGCAACTGCTTTGGAAAACAGTTTGGCAAGTCCTCTAAAAGTTAAATAAGAGTTGCCATATGCCCCAGCAATCCCATTCCTAGATATATACTCAATAGAAATGAAAATATACATTCATACAAAAACCTGTACATGAATGTTCATAGCAGCATTATTCATAATAGCCAAAAGCCAAATATGGTATGTCTATATAATGAACTATCATTCAGCAATAAAAAGGAATGAAGTAGTGAGACATGCCACAACAGGGATAAACCTTGAAAACATTATGCTGAGTGAAAGAAGCTAGACACAAAAGACTACGTATTATATGATTCTAAAAATAGGCAAATCCATAGAGACAGAAAGTAGAATAGTGGTTGCCTACAGCTGGTGGGGTTGGTGGAGGTGGGTAAGGACAGGGGGAAGGAGTAGAAGAGGGTAACTGCTAAAGAATACAGAGTTTCTATTTGTGGTGATGAAAATATTCTAAAATTGACTGTAGTTGCACTACTATGAATACAGTAAAAGCTATTAAACTGTACTCTTTAAATAGGTAAATTGTATGGCATATGAATTATATCTTGATAAAGCTGTTATCAAAAGAAAAACTGAAAGCAACATGCTAAGATGGTTCCTTACTAGTAATAAAGACATAGTGGCAGACCAACCGAACAAAAAGACGAGGTTTGCAATGAGTGAAATGGGAGGCTAAAACTGTCCAAATGAGATAGAGAAGACCGTCTATGGAGTCTTAATGCTCACTGGTTGCTCCATTCTCCCTGCTGCCTTCTTTTCAGGCCTGGTCAGGGTGTGCTACTCCAAGAAGGACCACATCTCCATTTGCTGGCTGGATGGTGAGTCAGGAGCCAAAGAATCACTAGGGCTCTGCTGCCCAGATGTAGCTGTGGTCTGGCCAGAGCAGAGCAATGTAGTGCAAAAGGAGGAGGAAGGCTGGGCGGTTACCATGCCAACAGCCCTTTCTCTACAATGGAAGTAAAGAGGATAGGAAACTCGTGAATTGTGTGATTCATAAATTGCAAAGTGTGCTCGAACTAAAATAGCTTAAAATTGAGGGAGGGGAATGTGAAAACAATGCAAGTAATAACCCCAGGTCCCTGGAATATCATGTAACATTTCATTAGCCTAATCCCTGGAAGGCAAGATGCTTTAGCCCAGGCCTTCATCAAAACAAAGCATGCTCAGCCTCTCTCCAGTTCCCATTAAACTCATCCTGATCAATAAAGTGTCAATTCAGGCCCCCTCTCTCCCTGCTTCACCTATTCCACTCTAGTTTTTAGAAGTTAGCCATTTAAATACTTTGGAACTCGACATAGCCTTTGGATACCATGAGAATACAAGCTTCAATGAGGGGAAGACTTTGATTCTCTTATCTGCTGACATATTCTTATAACCTAGTGCAGTGCTTAAGCAAATCATCATCATCATCATCACAGCTAACACAGAATATTCACTATGTGCCAGAGCCTCGTGATAATATCTAAGGAATAGTTATTATTCTACAGGCTATTGAAATTAGCAATTCTACTTCTAGGAATGAATTCTATAGAAATAATCATGAATGTGCACAAGTATTTAACAACAGTAATATATGTGCTGTCACTGTTTTAAGCACTTTATTCATTAATCCTCTTAACAACCCTGTAAGACTGGTACTATTATTAACCTCATTTTATGGTTGATAAAAGTGAAGTCAGGAAGATTAATTAACCTGCCCAGGGTCACACAGTAAGTACTAGAGCCAAGATTTGAAATTAAAGTTTGTGTTTGTGAGCACTATGTTATACAGCTAAAGATAACCGCTGCAGGTGTTATTTACATACGGAATTGGGAAAACCCCAGACATCCAACCACAGGGAACTGTTTTAAAAAATAAATAAATAAACCAAAAATAGGGTATCATTCATCCATTTAATGATGTAGAACAGTTAATAACAAAGAAAAATTTGTTCAATATAGTGTTAAGAAAAAAATTCAGGTTGAGAAATTTACTTTAAAGAGGTATATTGTCCAAAGTGCTAACAATGGTTACCACCATGTATTAAAATTATAGATGACTTGTTGCTCATCTGTACTTTCTAAATGTTCTATAACAAATATATTCCTTTTACAAAAGAAAAATTTTCCCAGCCAGGCAAGTATATATAGATTTGGTCCATTTGAAGAATACAAAAAGAGGAAGATTATTGACTTAAATTTCATCAAGGACTATGTCTGGTATTTAGATTAGTGTTTTCCAAAACAAGTTTAACAAAACATTCAGTCTATACATAACAACCACCACCAAACGGGGTTCTGTACGTGTGAGAAATCCTCAGTCGGACAAGTTTATTGCAGGACTTCTCAGAGCATTTAATATGCCAGTATGCATTATGAAGTGGGGAGGGGGAACAGTATATAGCATTTCTCAAACTCGTTTGAGTACAGAGCTCTTTTTTTCCCACAAAGCATCCTGAGGGAAATAGCATTCCTCAGAACAAATACCAAAGAGAAGTAGCAGCAGGACTGTTGGAGGAGGTTAAATCCAACTCAATGTTTGGGGGGAAAAATACAAAATCATGGTAACTTTTAACAGAAGCAACAAGGACTTAGGATGACTTTTTTTAGTTATTTAAGAAAAAGAAAAGATGCTAGTAACAGAAAGTGGGGATGGGGGAATCTCATGTGCATATCTATTCCCTGAGCTCACTCCCTTTCAGCAGTCACTGGAGTGAACTATACCAGGCAACATCAGGCCTGGTAAGAGACTCTTAAATCAGACTCATAAATCGGACAAAGGACACAAGCCATATCCAAAGGAACTAAACGAAGAACTTCAATAGTGTCCAGGGAATACGACACAAATTCTTTAGTAACAAGAGAACCATGCCCATAGGCATGAGCATCAGCACTGCCCAATGCCTAAGAGAGCTGCAGGCAGAGCTTCCAGGAAATCTGGCAGAAGGCCTAATAAAAATTGAGCAGTAGAGCACAAGACAAATTTAATTTAACTTGGTTTTTAATGCCAAAGCCTGGGCCCTGTAGAAAGGAGAAATGAGAAAACAAACACAGAATCAGATAGAACTTTTGCTTTATTAAAAGCAGTTCAATCCCCCACTCAACAAATACTTCCTTGGCTATATGCCACTCTCTCTGCCTAGAAGGCTTCTCTCTACCCCCACACTACCCTTCATTTCTTTAACTCTTACTCGTCCTTCAAAATTCAGCTGAAGCATCACCTCCATTTAGGAAGCCTTCTCCACAGTTCCAGTCTAACATACTTGCTTCTGTAGCACCCTTTAAGAAACAAAAATAATCATTGTATACCTCCATCTGTCAGGCACCGAATGCATTCCTCCTTCATAATACCTATTTGCATTGTAGAAAGATTATTTTCATTAACCTATTTACATTTTTATTTTGTAATCCCACCCACTCATTCCAGGGCCTAGCCAGTGCCTCTGGGCTTCTTTGATGAATGAATAGAAGCTCCTATGAAGTGCCAGGTGCTAGAGATAGAAAGTACACAGAAGTCGCCTTGGCCTCAGAAAGCTCATGACCTACAGAGAAAAGATGAGATAAATAATCACACCTCACAACAGGATGAAGTATGTAGTAAATAATGGCACGGGCAAAGGAAGCTTCAGAGCTCTCTGGTAAGGAAGAGATTCTGTACGTAGGCTTTGTACAGAAAAACATGCTCAGTGCCCTGAACCGGTCTTACAACAAGCTTGTCAAACATGCACATTGCCCCTTACAAATGCCCTGCACACCATTTAGCTCAGAGAAAATGAGTATATTTGCATTTCGTTTGTTTCTTTACAGAGTTAAACTGCATTTAGGAGCTAGATATTCTTCCATTTATGTCACTGTTCAGACCACAGAATGAGAGAGGGAGACCAAAAGAAAATACATGACATCCACAATCTTTAATCTGCAATTGTCTGTAGGTGTTGCAATTATTCTATTATTGATTTTCAAGCAGCTGGTTCTACTGGAAATCAAGTTTATGAACAGACCTGCTGTAAACATAAAGGATTTTCCCCCTGTGATTAATCACTAAAATGATAGGTATTAAATAAATACAAGGGAAAGAGAGACTTCTGGAAAAGCCACTCTGTCTTTTTTATTATTTTTTTTTATCTCAGCATATTACGGCAGTACAAATGTTTAGGTTACATATATTGCCTTTGCCCCATCCAAGTCAAGAGCTTCAAGCATGTCCATCCCCGAGAGAGTGTGCACCACACCCATTAGGTGTGAATATACCCAACCCCTCCTCCCTCTGCCACCTGCCCAACACCCAATGAACTTTACTACGAAGTGTGCACATAGTGTTGATCAGTTAATACCAATTTAATGGTGGTACATGCGGTGCTTGTTTTTCCATTCTTGTGATACTTCACTAAGAAAAAATCAAACAACCCCACTAAACAGTGGGCAAAGGACATGAACAGAAACTTTTCAAAAGAAGAAAGACTAATGGCCAACAAACATATGAAAAAATGCTCATCTCTAATCATCAGGAAAATGCAAATGAAAACCACAATGAGATATCACTTAACTCCAGTGAGAATGGGTTTCGTGAAAAAGTACCAAAACAAATGTTGGTGTGGATGTGGAGAGATAGGAACACTCACACACTGCTGGGAGGACTGCAAATTAGTACAACCTCTATGGAAAGCAATATGGAGATATCTCAAA
>NW_012147975.1:1705961-1725954 GCF_000956105.1 Propithecus coquereli
CAAGAAAAAGCCATTTTGTCTTAATCAGAATTTGAAAGGGGAAACCAAGTGACTGAGAGTAGGTGGGGAAGAGTCAGAATTTCCTAGGAAGTGGTGTTCTAACTTCTGTTTTCAGCCCCTGATGAAGCTCACCCAGCAAGTTCCTTCTGAAAGGGCACAGGTAAGATAGGAAAAGTACCTCCGCAGTTCATTCATAACCTTGAATGCCTTCCCCATGTGGGCAGGGTTGACAGTGATCATCCTCTGGTTCTTCTCATCATCCCCAGCCTGTATCAGGGACTGGGAGCTCAGCTTGATGCTGTGAACAAGAAGGAAGAGAGAGGGAAAGAGACGATCACACATTGGTAAACCCATTCCATGCCTCCAAGTGCCACAAGTCCATGCACTTACCCACCCTCCAGGAGCACCTCTGTCAGCCTGTTCTCACACCAACCCAGCAGGAAAGAAAACTTACTGGGTCAGGAATTTCTGCAGGATCTTCCGGTGAAAAGTGCATTCCTCTGGAGGAAGGCAGTTCCTAGCTCAGTTTCTTCGACCAAGTACTTTGTGACTTTGTGTGAGGTCCTTATCCTCCGTCTCTCCATCCTCAAAATTGAAGGGGACTAAACACTGCATCACTCACTTCACAGAAATGTTTGTTCACTCAACAAACATTTAATGGAGGCTACTATATGTATATGCCAGGTACTATATTTAGATTTAAGGGAAACACAATGGTAAACAAGGCACAGTCCCTGCCTTCACGAAGCTTAGAGTTCAGTAGAAGAGAATGTCAAGTAAACATTTAAGCATCATATCTTTTAAGTATCATGATTCAATAGGAGCTACAGAACAGTAGATAGGCAACTATCCCAGTGATAGCAGGTTGCGGGAAAACTCCACAGAAGCTGAGACCTTAAGAAAGTGCATAAATTAACCAGGTAAAAAGGAAGACAAAGAGTATTCCAGGCAGAGGAAATAGTATTTACAAAGACCTGGAGGAGAAAAAGAGCAAAGTGTGTTCAAAGTACTGGCAGTTTAGTAAAACTAGAGAGCACTAGAGGAAACTATCAAGAGAAAAGGCTAGAAGGCTGAGCAGTCTTATAAGTATCATATAAGCAAAGCTAAGGAGTTTGGATTTCTTTCTGAAACAATGAGAAGCCACTAAAGGGTTTTAAATAGAGAAGTGGACAGGAAGCAGGTAAATAAATTTGTGCTTTAGAAAGATCACATTGGCTATGGTGTAGAGAATAGTGGCACAAGAGTGAAAGCTTTTGGGAAACCACAGTCCCATAGAAAGACAAGGGACTGTAATTATTATAGAAAGAAAGGATATCTATGGAGACTAAATGAGCAGGTAGTGACTAGCAAATGTCACTCATAATCTCAATGCTCTCTGTACTGAAATCAAGAGACAAAGCACTCAAATCCCTATGGGGTACCAGCTAGCTGTCCAACTACTCCTGAGCAACATGTTTCAACTTTATGGGAGGTGGAATGGAGGAATCAAAAGAATGAGCAAGGAAAGGACTTTCTCCCCAAACTGGTGAAACTATATAGCTCCAAGGTCAAGTCTGGGACCTTGGAGTTACCTCTGTTTGGATCAGGCTAAGCTTTGTTTTGCTAGTAGGGAAACAGGATCTTCCCCACTTGTGTAGATTTGAGGACCCACAGTTCACTCCAACTCTAGGACACTGAGGGTCATCTCCTTTGACCTTCCATAGGGGGCCTCTGTCCATGTTACCACCTTGCCTTGCAAACTGGCCAGAGAAAAGGGCTGCTATGGTTAAGAGAATATTCCAGAGGCCTAAGAATCTCTATAGATCTCACATTGGGATTCACAGCCATAGGAACATTCAAATACAACCAGCATGCCAAACCCACAGCTCGTCTGACCATAACAGACTCCCCCTTTGGCTTCCTTCCCCAACTTCAGTTCAGCATGCAAATGCAAGCCATGGACATCTGAACTTTGGGACTGTTTGGATTCTGCGTACAAGGAAATTGGCTGAGCAGAGGAAGATGAATATCAAAAGAAGCACAAAGGAAAATTATTAGAATTGTATGTTTAAGCAGGTAAAGAAAGTCTCAAGCCACAAAATGTGATCAAAGAGAGGAAACACCCAGAAAAGATGAAAAACTTAATGTAAGAAATCCCACAAGCATAATTTCTTTTATAGTTAGTGTCTTTCCTTATTCCAAGGCCAGAGAGCAAGAAATTAAGGAAAGAACATCTAAGGGCTTGGAGAAGTTAAGAATCTTGAATAAGATCACACAAACAATAAGGGGCAGAAATGGGATCTGAGCTCAGGTGTCCTTGCCTTGAAGTTCAAGCTATTTCTACCAGAGCCTACACCCTCCAGCAATATAGTGCATGCATGTACGTAAATACACATACACATTGATATGCCTCGGCCTAGGATCACATGCCCAGGCACAGAGTTGCTAGATCCTACCATTTCCTCCCCTAAACCTTTGCCCTCCTTTCATTCTAGATCTTCACTACTTAGTCCCCAGAAGATTGCCCATCTCTACCCTATCAAACCTCAATCCTCAGCATTCCCAGTTCTTGATCCCAAATAAGGCTGGAGAATCCTCTCTCCTCACTAGTGGAACACAGACCACAGGGAGGTATGATCTCATTCTGTTGTCCAGGGACTAAGACCATACTTTTCACCCTACTCAGACCCAGCCAAAATCTCACACACACACACACACACACACACACACACACACACACACACACTTCTCTGGGCAGACTTAGCTACAATATGTTTTCTGTTGAAAAGCATTTATCAGCAAATGCCCTTACTCGAAGCACAAAGTGGTTGATTTCTCCAGGAGTAAAAAACTGGTTCCAGCCCCTATTAAAACCACACCAGCCTTCACGAAACCCCCATCTAGTCCAATTGAAGTGATTTAGCCTTCAGGATTTCATGATCTGGCAAGAGGTATGCAGCCTACCTCTCCACAGTTGATGTTAATTATATATACCCCTCCCACCAGACCTGAAGCTCTAGCTGCTGAACAAAGCAGCTTTCATTTGTAGCCCAATGTCCAGGGTTCCAGCAGTATTCACGTTGAGCCATACTGAAGATTCAAATGGGTCAACAATCACAGATGTAGGGAGAAAGTATAGGCCAGGCAGAATCCTTGTTCTTTCCTATAGAAATATACAGAAATGATCATCTAAGCCATTTTCCACATGTTCCTCACACCTCCTCTTCTTTCTGTATTCTCTATCTCAGAGGCATAACCCACTACCCGCTCACCAATCCAAGCCAGAAACTATTACATGGGATGTCATCCTTGCTATCTTCTTCCCTCTCTCTCACACCCTCACATATATCCACAAGTCCTATCAATCCTAAGTCCTTTAGTATCTCTGCACCTCTTTCCCTTTTCACAGTCACTACGACCACAACCTCATTCCAGGGCATACACTGTCTTGCCTGGATCATTATAATAACCTCCTCCTAGACTCCAGAGTGACCTTTCCAGAATGTCAATGTGATTGAGGCACGTCCTACATGAAGCCTCTCACCGATTCCTCACTGTATTCAGAATCAATCTCAGAGACCTCGCCTGGCCCTTCATAATCCCATCATTGCCCTGAAGATTTCTCATGACTATAGTACTAAAATACTTACAATAGCCAAAATACACCAGGCTCTTCTGCCTTGTGAAGTTTTGTCTGCCTGGAAAACACTTTCTATCCCCACCCATTCTTTCCCATGTCTAGCTAGTTCCTACCAGCCCTTCAAGCCTCTTCCTGGAAGCCTTCCCTATCATTTCTCCACTAGATTAGCTTCCCCTCTTCTGTGTTCCCACAGTATTCTGTGCTTCCCTCTGTATTGTGTTCTACTTATCTCTTACTTGTCTATCTCCTCCATACGGTGTGTGCTGGTAAATGTTTAACGGTTGAGGGGGGGGAAGGGAACCCTGATTTGTAACATTTGCCAATTTCCATGGTGTAAATACTCCCACCATGGCAGATTTCAAGCTACCAACCTGAATTACTGAACACAAGATTTGGGAAGAGTGCAACAGCACACCATTGTATCACTGTGTAAGAATTTCTACAATAAGATACCTTAGAAATAGAAATAACTTCAAAGGCCTAGATAATAGTAAAATAATTAGGAAGTGATGAGTTTTGAATACTTATTACATTTGTTTTTAATATAACTTATTTATAAGTTATATAATTTAATTTTTAACACTGGCTCTATTTAATAACTGAAAAAATTCCTGAAAATTTAACAAGCAGCTTTTCCAAGTAGGTGAGTACTGGCTCCAGCACACCCCCTCCACTGGAGTGGAAGTGGAGTACTGGCTCCACTTCCCCCTCTAGACTGTGAGCTCCACGAGAACCAGGATGGTGTCTTACATCGTCTTACATCCCTCTGTAGTCTTAGGCTCTGGCATATGATACGTGCTCAATAAATAATTATTGAGTAAATTAATGGGTAGATAAGTAAATGAGGTATAAGTAAATGAGGTACTGACTACTGTAGCTTTCCTCATTTTGCTTATTAAAATAATTATGGCTTTGTCCGTCTCAACTTCCCCTCCTTTCCCCCGCTCTATGGGGGGCAGACTCTCAGCTAATCCAGTCCCCTGCATTGGTGATAAGAACCAGGAGGATGAGGGTAGAGGGAAAGCCAGCAACAACTAGAGAAGAGAGAAGAAAGCTAGGAGGGTGGCTGCTTACTGTGTCAGTTCTTAGGCTCTTTCCATTGCTGAAGAAAATCCAGGCAATAAATGGAAAGGAAAGGACACTAAAAAACATGCCAGAAATACGGGAGACAGAAAAGTCCCCGAGTAGGTTGATTGTGCAGAAGTGTTTGGGGGATCTAACAAATGAGGAATTCCAGAGCAGCCAGCGTGTGAAAGAATGAGGAGGGAAGGAAAGAGGGGTCTGAGAAATGCTATTGAATGTTATCAACTGTTTATTCCTTAAAAGTCTTCAAGAGATGCAAATAAGTTATGGGCTAATACTGGTCACATACATGGAACCCAAGCGCATTATGTTCAAGCTAGAGATGAGACAGAGTAAAGAGAGGCAGTCACCTAAAGGCAAAACAACTCTGAGCCAGAGTAGACTAAGCTGAATGCATTCAAATCCCTCAGCAAAGAAAGTATCATTTAGAAAGGAACAACCAAAAACTAGGAACCAGACAGAGAAAGCCCTTGATCCAACCCATCCCACACTATCTAGGAAAGAATGTGATTTAATCATCAGATAGCATCATTTGCTCCAGCCTCAGGTCAAATCCCTGCTGTGGACCTTGAAACTTGTAAATACTCAAATGCTATAACCCACTCCCTAGTTCCCTATGCAGGCTTTTAACCAATTTGGCCTCCCCCATGGTTCTTCTTCAGAAAGAAAGAAAGTGGTAGTAGGACCTCAGGAATATCTTGCTCGTAATAGTTTTCACTACAAATTAATAAACTGATGATATGCTGACTATTGTACTTTAGGTTCTCATGACATCATCAGCATGACCCTGCTTCTCTAAGGCTGAGCAGCAATGGGACACTAACTAGATAGGATTTCTGAACCCGTGGAGCTCTGGGAAAATAGCAGATATAGTAAGTATTCCAATCCTAAAGTTCAAGACCAAAATGACCGAACTTAAGATTTCTACTTCTGGATTCGAGAAGAACCTGGTACTTGAAGATGCCCAGCCAGCAGGATTCAGGACTTGATGGCACGGTCCTGCTATCAAGAAACACCATTTACACACAGGCTACCACACAGCCCCACGCTTTTCATACTCTTTCAGCAGTGCCACCTCAGTGCACAGCATGAGGCTGACTCCCTCTGGTAGCCCACATGGACTCATAGAAGATATGCATCAGTAAGCTACAGATCTCAGGTAACAGTTAATAACAGTTAACGTTGACTGAAAGTTGATAATACATTAAAGCACCTTGTCTCTATTATCTCATTTTATCTTTAGAACAACCCTATCAGGTAGGTACTATTATCTCCTGAGGCACAAGGGTAAAATTTATCCAAAAGTCCCACATAACTATTAAGTGCAGAAATTACACTCAAACCCAAGTCTATCTGACTGCAAGGACCATGCTCTCGACGACAATGTCCACTGACTTAGGACAATATCCACAGCCTGTCAGGCCAAGGGCAGCCCAATCCCTTCTGTCCCACTTTCTGATGTTCTTCCCTGCATGGCCAAGCCAAGCGAAATGAAAAAAGACTAAATCTTCAAGGACCTGTGAGATAGCACTACTTCGTTCCACCGATTATGGGAAGTTGCGGTATGTACTGGAATCAGTATTATTAATTGCACTGAACTTGGAGTTTCCATACTCAGGCCTTCGCATGAGCCAATCATGATTCATCAAAGCTCACCAGGAGCTGCTGCCATTCCTGTACTGTGTTCCTTTATAAACAAGCTCTACAACAGGTTATGCTACTAATCACATTCCTAAAACCCCAATGCACAGACTGTTTTCTTCGAAACTCAGGGGGGAAAAAACTTTTAAACGGGCTATGTAAAAGTATAAGACATGATAGACTTGAATTCAGACAGACAGAATCAGGCAAGAAGAGAGAAAGATGAAAGAAAACACACCCCTTGTTATGTGGTATTTTGGGGGCCAACCTTATACTTGGTTTGGACAGGAGAGCTGAGCTCTTCCGTGTGTGGTTTTGATAGGCTACAATACACTTTCATAAGTTAAAAAGAAAAGTCCAGGAAAGTTGTACTGACAGTCTGAAAATCCTCATAAATTATAAAAAGTTAAAAATATATAACCTGAAAGCCATTGAACTTATTTAACATAAAAAAAAATCTAAAAACAAAGCAAGTTCAAGCTATTTTTTACACAGTTTATGAATGCTCTATTCCATGTAACCTACTTTTAGGATTCATCCAGAAATTTTTTAAAAATTAGGTCAGTTCCATGATGGCAAATTTCATCCAATAAAGTACTTGCTTTAGAAATCTTACACAAAAATTTTCTTGTCTGGATCTGTCTTAACAATCTAAAACTTAGCAAACAAAATCCTAAAACCCAAATCTGGGGGTGGGGAAATCAAGAGGTTTCTTTCCCTGACTTTGTTTTTGCAGTTGAAAACCTTGCTTCACCAAAAAGTATTTCCAAAATGGAAAATTTGGTTTCAATTATCATGGTTAATGTGCATGTACATCTGTTTGAGGCAGCAGTGATGTTCTAAGTCATGTATCCTCAGAAAATATCTGTCTGTTGCTCCTGGATCAGGGGTAAACAGAAAAGCTCCTTTGGCTCAGAAGTTCCCTGAGGTTCACAGGCAGGCTCTCCTGAATAGGAGCCAGCCAGTAACTGTCCTCCAAGAACACCCCACACAAATTCACCGCACAGTGCTGGGTACATGGTGCCCCTCTCAAGCAGGGTCATCCCTATACTTCTGATGAAGAAAATAACCATAATTTTAAGAAAATTGGACAATCAAGTTTCCTTTTTTATGGTGCTTTTTCCAAAAATTGTGGTGCTGGATAACTCTTGCAGATTTGGCCTGAATTTTCTTCTATTGTGGTAAAATATGTGTAACATAAAATTTGCCATTATAACCACTCTTAAATGTACAGTTCAGTGACATTAAGTACATTCATACTGTTGTACAACCGTCTCCATAATTCTTTCATCTTCCCAAAATGAAACTCCAAACCCACTTAATAACTCCCCATTCCTCCCTCCCTCCAGCCCCTGGCAACCATTTTACTTTCTGTCTCTATGAATTTGACTAATCATGTAAGTTGAAATTTTATTTTAATCCATCCACAAGGCTTTTTTCCAGAACTGAAATAAAATCCCAACAGCAAGGGCAATTGCCATTTTCAATGTCTACCTCTCTACACACACGCTCACGCAGACACTACTTATTACTATAGTAGCTAAGACCCACAGACCCTTTTCCTTTGCAAAACAGAAGACAAAGTCACCTTCTTCCGACTGAGCACGCCACAGTCATTGTCCCATGTGGACGTGGGGAAGACTTGGCATCAGAAAGTCCAGCAAAGAGCTGGAAATCTTGGGGGATACAGCAAGGGTGAGAGCAAATTCATAGGTTCTTCTTAAGATTTTGGCCTGAACCAAGGGGTATCCAGCTCATGGTTCCAAACCACTAAGACAACTAGATGCCACAGGGTGTCTATAAAAAGGATTAAGGTAGATCTTGGTAAAACCTAAAAGAGGAAATGCCAAGCCCTGTGAGGTATCTTACTATAAGGAGATAGTTCAAGGAAGAAGCAAGATGATGGCCTGATAAGCTCTCCCTAGTTTTCTCGTGGAAATGGTCCCCTATAATCTGCTTCAGATGATAAATATAGAAAGGCCCTAAAATATGTCTTGGTTAGTACCCCAGCAACGAGGCACACAGCAATAGGTGGATACCGGTGATAACAGCAAGTACCATCTACTGAGTACTTACTTTGTGTCAGAGAAAGTTTACTAGGTGCTTTACGCATATTGTCTCATTTAATCTTCGCAACTCTGTGAAATATAAATACTGGTATTTCTCCCTTTACACAGAAAACTTAGTTGTGAAAAAATGTGACATGCTCAAGGTCATACTGTTTATAAAGTAGACTCACTACTAGGTCTGTGTTACTCCAAAGCCCATGCTTTTAATTAATAGCCATTCAAGGTAGAAGGTATTTTCATACCCTCATGGCAAAGAAAGAAAATTGTTCATTAGAAAACTCATGGCTGAAAATTTTTAATGCTTAAAAACAGTCCCAATTAAGCTTCAGCAGGTTAAGTGTGGAACAGGCACCAGATTCAGGATCTCTCCAGTCTCTGGAGGTTGGACATGTGATCGTAGGCCAGTCACTTGGCTTCTCTGGCCCTCGGTTTCCCAAGGAACTTGTAACACAAAGCTACTTTCCTCTGTTCTCCACCTGCCTCAAAGCATTCCATGGGGTCAATTACCCATGCTGAGATAATAAGGCTGATATCCAAGGATGAAGCTACTGACTAAAGGTTTCAATTTCACCAACTTTCTTTTTAGTTATCAGAATGTCTCAAAAAAGTTATTAATCAGCAAGTAGCTATCCAGCACCTGCTACTGTGCACCCATATAGGAACGTTCAAAAGTATTATACAAGTCACTGTTCTTGCCCTTGGGGACCTGTCTCCAAGTTGGGGAACTTGTAAGATACACAGAATAAAAGCACAAAAAGAGCTGATGGGCCTATTATTCAGTACTCAACTATGAGATACAAACTATTAGAATTCAGAAGAACATCAGCCAGGACTAGAAACGTGGAGGTTTCCAAGACAAAGTAGAATATTAACACATTAACTGCCATGTGAGTTGTATTTAACTCACTCTAGTTTTGAGCCAGGGCCTCGTGAAGCATATGGAACTCACGTGTCTCTTCGCCTTGGGAGCCAGGAGAATTATTTTTCAAGTTGCATATAACCCATGCACAGGAAACAATAAAAAATAACAAATTTTTCATTAAATTAGAAAGGGTCATTTTGTTTTCAAAGTTTTTATTCCATTTTCATAATAAACACCGAGTCCCCAAGGAAAAAATTTTCTTTTCTACGGTGGCAGCCAATGTGTTAAAACAACCTTGACAGAAAATAATTTCTGGAAAAGAGGAAAGGAAAGGTATCCAGCAAAAGGAACTCTGGGGGCTAATGCTACGAGGCGGAATGAAGTAATATACAGGATGAGTGATCATGTAAGTGACTGAAAGAATTCTTAGTGGTTATATGAGCAGTAGAAATGGAAACAGGAGCCAGAGTACAGAGGACTTTAATGCATGGCATGGTAAGTTGGATTTACAAAAGGTAGCGAGCTGGGTGACCTGGTGAATACTGAAAGCTGTTCAGTTTGGATTTCTTGTCTACTCTCTACCTCCAGTAGAGGAAAAGCCAAAGAACATGAGCAATCAGGTTCTAAAGCTGTAGACATCAGCAATACCAGCTGAGAGGCACTGGGGTGTTGAAGAGCAGCAGAGCTCCTTGGGAGCAGGGACTCACTACATTTCTGGACACAGAACTGGGAACATAGTGCCCAAAAATGCTTGATGAGCTGCTGGTAGTCTCATATTGACCTCTCAACCCCAATACACCACTGGTCAAGTAAATAGGTGTGGTCCAGAATCTCTAAACCTACATCACATCACCTCTGCACTCTGCTAGCAACCAGACGAACGGGAGAAAGTGAGGATATTGCCCACCTCTGCCCTGTGCCGAGGAAAAAGGCTTCAGATGCTCCCTTGCCCAGCATAGATGCAGTTCAACACCAAGCCGCTGTTGCAAAGAGCACCCAGAAAGAGGCTGCACCAGCAGCACACTCAGTCTGAAAAGTCCCAGACTCTTCCTGTGGGAGTGACATCCAGAAACACAATCCCTGGGGCCTCTTCACGCAGGAAGATGAGATGACACCGAACCATCATGTCAGTTCTAATAGGGTCTAGAGATGTTTAATAACATCACCTGTCCCATGAGATATAGGAATCAGGACAACTCATGCAAAGAAAAGCACTTACTGAGGTACTCTCCAAAACGTGTTCACTTAGTTGAGCCTGTTATCATTTAATCAGCCAGTTATTGTCCGTATCAAACTGGAACTCAGAGCAGCAGCCTTCCCCTCAGCGGGGCACTGCCATGGCCTGACCCCTGCCCTGCAGGCTTCTCTCCTCAAAGAAAATGGCAAGTCTTTTCTCTACCAGCCACGGACCCACAGAATGAAGAGGCTGGCATTCAGGAGATGTTTTAGTTCATAGACAGAGGAATGACCTGTCCCTGCACAGTACCGAGCACTTTCACAATGAAAGAATCAAATCTTCAGATAACAGTTTTAAAATGTATATGTATGTGCCTGCCAGAAAATGAACCCTCGCTAGTTAGATCCAGCTCAACACAAGTACTTAAAATCTCTTCTGCAGATTCCTATTTCATGAGAAATCCCTGATGGAAGAAACAAGAGTTCCTCTACAGCACAGACCTTCCAGTATCGCTCATAAACTTTTCAATACAAATGAAACTCAGTTCAGAGCAAGTGTCATCTGACTGGGTTTCTCTCCTTCGTCCCTGAACGTGTATGTATACAGGCACATTCACGGCCAGTGTGTGTACGCGTGCCAACACACGCGAACACACACACAGCCATCAGCATGGCATGCCTGCTGAAGATCTGAGCACTTCAGTGAAGAAAATGCAAACACTCTATGCCAGACCAGCCCTGCTATGACATCAAAAACCCCCACCAAAGAAAAAACACCCCGGGAAAGTAGCCAGGAAAGGGAAACGCCTCCCTGAAACAGCCTGCTAAAGGCAATCCTGATTCAGCCTATGCTGAAACTATTCCCGAACACCAGCCAGGAAGTGCCTTCTTTCAGGGTGCTCCACTGCCCAGTAAACCCAGATCTGCCTTTGCGGAAGCCAGATCTCCGGAGAGTCAAGTCTTGGAAGGAGTGGGTTTGGAAAGGGGCTTCCCTGCTCTCGCTCTGCCGTTCTTTGGGATCCATCAGTGGCCAGGTCTTCCAACCCTGCCTAGCCAATGCAAACACAAAAGCCGGTGGCTGCACCAGAAGCACACATTTACTTATACACACACACACACACACACAACACAACCCACACTTACACATACATACCTTTCACCCTCCATTGTGTGAGGCCCAGCAGGGGTGGCAGCTGCTGAACTGTGCGTGCACCCGGGATCCTAGCTCTGTTCGCGGTTTTCCCAGCAGACTAGCGGGAGATCTGATCAGCAACAGTGATTCAGCATGGCTGCAACTGAAGCCTCCTCCCTCTCGATCCTCCTTCCTCTGACTTACTAGCGGCAGCTTCTACCGCAGAAGCAGCGGCAGCAGAAAATGTCTTACCCAGAGCTCCCTGCAGTCCTTTCAGCTGCTAAAAGCAGCAACCCACTTGCTCCCCCT
The DNA here is from genome assembly GCF_000956105.1 of Propithecus coquereli. Lineage (NCBI taxonomy): Eukaryota > Metazoa > Chordata > Mammalia > Primates > Indriidae > Propithecus > Propithecus coquereli. The sequence goes on from NW_012147975.1 coordinate 1,717,853, forward strand.
CCCCCGCAGGCTTGCTGCTCCTCGGTCTCCTAGGAACAGTGGCAGCTCCAGTGACCAAGTGCAGTGCCACCTTTCCTGCTGCCTCTGCATCTGCCCAGGCATCCCCAGCCCAGGCAACTAGCCCATCCCAGGGGTTCCTGCCTCCTCTGTCTAGGCTGCAAAGAGCCAAGCAGTTCCTCACCAGCCCGAGAAATACTGGCCCCTACAGTCTCCCCTGCCCCCAGAGGCTCTGAGTCTGTCAGCCTGGCCAGATTGCTGGAATGAGGAGGCCCCTCTGTGGCCTGCAGTGGAGTTTATCCACCTGAGGAAATTCACTTATGGGTCACAGTTAATGTTCCAATTCCTCCTCCTAAAATCTATAGTAGCTCTGAGTGTCTGACAGATGTAGAGAAGTTAAAAGGAAAAGAGTCTGACAGAACTGAGAAGAACACAGAGAGAAATTAGAAAATTAGAAATTATAAAAAAAGGTGGTAAAAGAGGTGAAACTAAAACAAACCCTATTTTACCGCAGAGGCCAAAGTCTATTGCAGTAAAGTCATCTCATTGAACACTACACACATTTATTGCCCTATGCCAAAAAAGACCACCGATTTTATAGCACAATCCTCAAGTCTATCATCTTGGAATTTGACTTAAGTTGTGCCTCCAACTAATAAGTTTCCCATTGAACCCCCATCTCCAGCCAAAGATCTCTCACACCCTGTCATTTCCAGCTGCTGAGTCAATTTAGACTAATTTAACTCTCCCTTCCTGGAGATCCTTTTCCAATTGCAGTCCTTTAGTCTTTCTGGGAGGCAGTGAAATCCCATGTCTTCATAAAACCTTCCCTAATGACACCAATAAGTCAATCACCTCCAAAATGTCAAAGACATTATCAGCTACAAAATGTATTCTCCTTGCTGCTCATCTCACACCTAATATATTGTCTTGGGTAATTCGTTATTTATATATTTCGTCTATCAAACTAAAACAAAATATCACGGAAGGCAGGGGCCAGTCTGTGTCTCCTAGCCACAGCCAAGAGGCTTAGAGGTAATTGGGGCAATTAGCCACAAAGACTGGTTCAGAAGCTCCCCTGATGCTTCAGAAAAATCAGACATGAGTATCTCTATTCTGGGACCTCTCAGTGTTACACCTGAGCTTTTCAGGATCTGCACTAGTACTCACTGGCTGAGTGACTTTCCTAACTAGCCTTTTCCCCACTCTGGACCTCATGCTCCGTTCCTCAGACACAAGGTAGTGTCAGACCAGACAATCTCTGGAGTCCCCTTTCAGCTCTAAAATCAACAGGATTCTAAAAACGTTTTAAATGGCCCATTTTTCTTCTCAATCTGTGTGATTGTTTAACAAGAAATATTTACTAGACTAATGTCTTGTAGGGGGCTTCAGGGAGGATAACGCGATGTATGTGAAAGTACAGAGATACTCAATAAATTTCTTTAGTACTACACAGCCCTGAAACCACAGAAGGGAGGAAGGAACACTGAGGTAACAGAAATTAAAGTAACTAAAATTTTATACAGCCTCCTGAATTCAAACTAGCTAGGGTGTTATTCTCGAATATTACCTCCCCTGACACCTCAGTGTCCTCTTAGATGAGGCCATTACCCAAACTCTCTTTCCCAAGTGAGAAGAGGGCTGGGTGATTTTATTTACACCCTACAGCTCTGAATCCTCACTTCTTCCCTTTATGACAATACTCACAACTTTCTCCCTCTAAGTCCCTTCCTCCTCTAATCGGCCTTACGGCTCTGCTCCAGATATTTCCTCTTGAGGTCAATCACAGGGACTACAAGAAGCTGAACATCACAAATAAGGAAACTGGACTCAGAATCCCCGCCAGAGCGCATTCACCAGGAAGACAAATGGGTGATTCATAAAAGGGACATAAAAGGACATACCTTCTCCTTTGGACATACCCATACTCGTGTCTTCACCATACAGGAAGGGGGGAAATGCCATATCTAACAAACCAGAGAGAAAGAAAAAGGTCAGAAAAGGACATATATAAGGGCTAAGCATATTCAAGTTTCAAAATACAACTATTAAGAGCCAGTATAAAAATCCTGCAGAATTTCCTTCGCAACCTACTTTTGCAACACTAACCAATGTCACTACAATGTATGTGTCAAAACCATACTACTATCATCCGCATACTTTATTCACCACTCACTATTCATGAGAGGCAAGCACAACAGAGAACACTCAGAGAAGGCCATTTAGAAAAGAAAGGTCATCTAGCAAAAGCAGGGGCAGAGCTAAGCCAAGAAGCAAAGTCTCCAGACTCCAGTCTCCTGGCACAAAGTTCCTACCCTAATTTTCTCCAGTTTCAGAGCTACATTTTACATTTTCTACTTTAATATCCATATGTTCTCTGAGCTCACCACAGCCTGAACCTGTTTGCTGTAGACAAATTTTCCTGACTACACTTCAGATAAAGGACAGTTGCTACTGGATTCTTGCAGTAGAGGACAGTCAAAGTAACCAAAGTAGTGTCTGCCTGGAGGAAACAGTCTCATCCTCAGATTGCCCAGTAATTGGCCATTTGTCTATCTTCTTTTGAAAAACTTCTGTTCGTGTCTTTTGCCCACTTTTTAATGGGGTTGTTTTTTCTTTGCTGATTTGCTTGAGTTATTCGTAGATTCTGGTTATTAGCCCTTTATCAGATGTACAGCTTGTGAATATTTTCTCCCATTCTCTAGGTTGTCTATTTGCTCTGTTGATTATTTCCTTAGCTGTGCAGAAGCTTTTTAATTTAATCAAGCCCCATTTATTTTTGCTGTTGCTGTGATTGCCATTGGAGGTCTTCTTCATAAATTCTTTGCCTAGGCCAATATCTAGAAGAGTTTTTCCTACATTTTCTTCAAGAATTCTTATGGTTTCATGCCTTACATTTAAGTCTTTTATACATCTTAAATTAACTTTTGTGACTGGTGAGAGATACGGATCCTGTTTCATTCTTCTGCACATGGCTATCCAATTTTCCCAGCACCATTTATTGAATAAGCCTTCTTTTCTCTGGTGTATATTGTTGTCTGCTTTGCCCAAGATCAGTTGGATGGTTTTATATCTGGGTTCTCTGTTCTGTTCCATTAGTCTATGCCTCTATCTTTTCCGCGCTAATACCATACTGTTTTGGTTACTATAGTCATGTAGTATAGTTTGAAGTCTGGTAATGTGATACCTTCAGATTTGTTCTTTTTGCTTAACATTACTTTGGCAATTCAGGCTCTTTTCTGGTTCTAAATGAAACATAGAATTATTTTTTTCTAGATCTGTGAAATATGACATTGGTATTTTGATAGGGATTGCACTGAATCTGTAAATCATTTTGGGTAGTATGGACATTTTAACAATGTTGATTCTACCAATCCACGCACATGATATGTTTTTCCATTTGTGTCATCTGCAATTTCTTTCCTCAGTGTTTCGTAGTTCTCTTTGTAGAGCCCTTTCACCTCCTTGGTTAAGTATATTCCTAGGTAGTGTATTTTCTTTATAGCTATTGTGAATGGTATTGAGTCTTTGACTCTCAGCTTGACTGTTATTGGTGTATAGAAATGCTACTAACTTGTTTACATTGATTTTGTAACCTGAGACACTGCCGAATTTATTTATCAATTCCAGGAGTCTCTTGGTGGAATCTTTGTGGCTTTCTAGATATAAAATCATATCATCAACAAAAAGCGATAGTTTCACCTCCTCTTTCCCAATTTGGATAACCTTTCTTTCTTTCTCTTGCCTGACTGCTCTGGCTAGGACTTCCAGCACTACGTTGATTAGAAGTGGTGAGACTGGGCACCCTTGTCCTGTCCCAGCTCTTAGGGGGAATGATTTCAACTTTTCCCCATTCAGTATGATGTTGGCTGTGGGTCTGTCATCTATGGCTTTTATAATTTTGAGACATGTTCTTTCTATGCCTAGTGTGTTGACAGCTTTTATCATGAAAGGGTGCTGAATTTTGTTGAATGCTTTTTTCCCCTCTATTGAGATGATCATATAGTCTTTGTTTTTGCTTCTGTTTACATGGTGAATCATATTTATTGATTTACATATGTTGAACCACCCTTGCGTCCCTGGGATGAAGCCCACTTGGTCATGGTGGATTATGTTTTTGATGTGCTGTTGAATTCAGTTCGCCAGTATTTTATTGAGGATTTTTGCATCTATATTCATAAAGGATATTGGTCTATAGTTTCCTTTTTTTGCTGTGTCCTTTTCTGGCTTTGATATCCAGGTGATACTGGCTTCACAGAATGAGCTGAGGAGGGTTCCTTCCTCCTCAGTGTAATGGAATAACTTCTGCAATATGGGTACCAGCTCTTCTTTCTAGGTCTGGTAAAATTTGGCTGTGAAGCCTTCTGGTCCAGAGCTTTTTTTGTTGGAAGATTTTTTATTACTGCTTCGATCTTGCTGCTCGTTATTGGACTGCTAAGGAGTTCTATTTCTTCCTCCTTGAGTCTTGAGAGGTTGTATGCTTCCAGGAATTTGTCCATTTCCTCTATGTTTTCTAGTTTATGTGCATAGAGATTTGCATAGTATTTATAGATGATAATTTGTATTTCTGTGGTATCAGTTGTAATATCTCCTTTTTCATTTCTGATTGAGCTTATTTGGGTCCTTTCTCTTCTTTTCCTGGTTAATCTAGCAAGAGGTCTATCAATTTTGTTTACCTTTTCAAAGAACCACCTTTTTGTTTCATTGATCCTTTGCATTGTTGTTTGTTGTTGTTTTTGTTATTTTCCATTTCATTTAGTTCTGTTCTGACCTTAGTTATTTCTTTTCTTCTATTGGCTTTGGGTTTGGCTTGTTCTTCCGTTTCTAGTTCCTTGAGATGTAAATTAAAACCACAATGAGACATCACCTTACCCCTGTTAGAATGGCTTTTATTAAAAAGTCCAAAAATAATAGATGCTGATGTAGATGCAAAGAGAAAGGAATGCCTATAGACTATTTGTGGGACTGCACATTAGTACAACAACCTCTATGGAAACCAGTATGGAGATTCCTCAAAGAAATAAAAGTAGACCTACCATTCAATCCAGCAATCTCACTACGAGTATCTACCCAAAGGAAAAGAAGTAATTTCATCAAAAAGACACCTGCATCCTCGTCTGCTCTCAGAAAAAAGATACCTGCACTTGAATTGCAAAGATGTGGAATCAACCCAAGCGCCAATAAATTCATGAGTGGATTAACAAATGTAGTATATGTATACCATGGAATGCTACTCGGCCACAAAAAAGAATGAATTAATACCTTTTGCCACAATTTGGATGGATCCAGACACCATTATCCTAAGTGAGGTATTTAAAGAATGGAAAAAAAACACCACATGTACTCACTAATAAATTGGAACTAACCAATGAACACATATGTGCACAGATGGAAGTAAAACTCAGTGGAAATCAAGCAGCGGGGAGAGGGAGGAGGGAAGGGACAAAAACCTACCTAACAGGTACAATGAACACTATTTGGGAGATGGGCATACTTACAGCCATGACCCAAGCATTACAAAAGCAATCCACATCATCAAAAACATTTCTACCCCCTTAATATTTTGAAATTTAAAAAAAATGAACACACACACACACACAAAAGGGTAAATTTTATTTTATCTAAATCATACCTCAATAAATCTGGAAAAATGAAATAACACTGCAGGGTCAGGCTCCACCTCACACCTATAGAATCAGGGCCCAAGAAGCAGGAATTTTAATGAACTTCATAGGTGACTCTAATATATAGCTTGATGAAAAGACCACTTAGAACAATAAAAAGAGCCTAGACCATTAGACAGAGAAGGGTCCAAAAATACTTACCAAAAACACAACCACCCTAGGCATGTTCCTTTACAAGCCTCAATTCTCTCCTCTGTAAAAAGGTAATAATAATAGTACCTACTTACATGGTTGTTAGGTTTGAATGAGAAAGTATGTAAAGCACTTAGCAGAGAACCTGGCTTGTGTAAGCACCCAGTAACCATTAGTAGCTATTATTTTCATTGTCTATGCCAATGCTATCCAAATATAGCTCTGTGAGCCCTTGGTCCTGGGATCAAGAAGAAAGTTAACCAGGTTAGGACCTCTCCTGGAGCCATTTTCACATCTCCAATGGTCACTATTATCAACAAGAAAGCAAGGACTAGATAAGACCAAAGCTAAATTAAGTACCACCCACATCGGTAGCACCAAAACTTCCCCTCATATTCTGGACCACTCACCAAGTGGGACTCTCCCTGTAACTGCTTTGAGTGCCCGCAGAAATTGAAAAGGAACTTGAAGCCCAAAAAAGTCAAAAGGTAAACAGAACAGACTCTTCCTCTGAGGGTAAAAGAATCCATGCCCTAAAAAAAAAAAAAAAAAAAAAGAATCCATGCCCTGAGTAGCTTCCAGAGTATAATCACCCATGGCATTTGTGCTGCACTTTTAAGCTTACAAAGTACTTTGTATCCATCATCTCCTTTGACTCAAAGTAACATCCCCTGACTAGTAATAATAATAGCTCCCATTCCTTGAATATTTGTTCTGGGCCAGACCCTGTACTCCACACTACACATGGACGCTTCTCATTTAATCCTCAAAACTATGTGAGAAGGGGCTATTATCCCTGTTTTAAGTGTGAGGGAACTGAGGTTCTAAGAATTACATAACTTGACCAAGGCCCCACAGGTAGTAAATGGTGAAGCTGGAATTTGAACCAGAGTCTGCCTTACCTCACAGCCCACTATTAGCAACTGTACAAGGCAGGCACTACCCCTATCTTATTATCTCTATTTTAGAGATAAGCCAATTGAGACAGAGAGAGAAAGCAACTGGCTCAAAACCACCCAGAAGGCCAAGATCAGTGTAGAATCAGACCCTCAGATGCCCAGCCAAATGCCTTTTCACCTTACCCCTGGAGAGGAACAACAGCATTTGAACTCCTAAAGATATTACATACAAGTGGCATCCAAGGCTTCCAAATACCAACTATTAATATAATAAAGTCCTTCTACCTGGATTCCTCTGCTCATCTAGCTTACCAACCAGGCCTGGCCAGAGATTGCTCTTGGAGAAAGCTAGAGGAGCACCACTGGACACAAGGGAGTCAAAAAGCCAGACCAACTATTAATGTAGCAGCAAGCAGGGCTCTTCACATAGACCAGTACATTGCAAACACTAGTCTCTAAGGGTCTTCCTAAGAATTCCTTCCTCTCTTCAATCTGCAACCCACAACTGGTGCCCTCTGCTGGTAAACATGTACATCTCTTCACAATAAAAATGAAACCTACTTAGTACACCACTCACTTCAAAAGGAAAAAAAATCTGCTTCCTTCTCAGAAAGGAAGGATCCTATTCAAGAATGAGCATTACTTCTTACTTACAACTTTTCCCTAAGTATGTGAAACTTTATTTTTTTTTCATTGTTAAACCAATGTTTTGCAATTTTTAAATTATTTCAATAGATTTATGGGGTACAGTGGTTTTTCTGTTACATGGATTACTTGTGTAGTGGTGAAGTCAGGGGTATACGCAACTTTAAACTGAGTGCGTTGATCTTCTCCTCTATCTGCTGCCCCTGCCTCACCTCTCCAATTCTTTCCTTTCTGGATACAAAGAAAACTGGACTATTTTACATAAAAAAGGTAAAATACAGATGATACATAGCCCCAAAGTCAAGCATACAGTGATGTATATGGTGGGTAAGGTCAAGTCTGCATATCTAGCAGGTAGAGATAATTGAGGCATGCACATGCTTAAAGTAATGTAAAACTCGTGCAGATGTGCTCACACATTTTGGTAAATCTCTACCTTCATACGATGGCACGCTTATAGTTCAGTCAACTGAGTCTCACCGAATTTGTACTATGCAATGGGCTATACCAGGGAACAACAACATAAATCTTACATTAATAGAATGCCAAAGAGCTTACAAGCTGGTTAAGAAAATTACACATAGATACATACAACGGTAAAAAAATAAGAGATTCAAGAGAAGTACAGAAAAAGTACTATGTGAACTCAGTGGAAGAAGAAACAACTTCCAGCTGGGGAAAAAAAGGACACAAGGAATAGAAATAAAGTGGAGAACTTAATAATTTAATAATTCTGTGGGCTTCC
>NW_012147975.1:1726004-1726526 GCF_000956105.1 Propithecus coquereli
TGTATTTCTGTGGTATCAGTTGTAATATCTCCTTTTTCATTTCTGATTGAGCTTATTTGGGTCCTTTCTCTTCTTTTCCTGGTTAATCTAGCAAGAGGTCTATCAATTTTGTTTACCTTTTCAAAGAACCACCTTTTTGTTTCATTGATCCTTTGCATTGTTGTTTGTTGTTGTTTTTGTTATTTTCCATTTCATTTAGTTCTGTTCTGACCTTAGTTATTTCTTTTCTTCTATTGGCTTTGGGTTTGGCTTGTTCTTCCGTTTCTAGTTCCTTGAGATGTAAATTAAAACCACAATGAGACATCACCTTACCCCTGTTAGAATGGCTTTTATTAAAAAGTCCAAAAATAATAGATGCTGATGTAGATGCAAAGAGAAAGGAATGCCTATAGACTATTTGTGGGACTGCACATTAGTACAACAACCTCTATGGAAACCAGTATGGAGATTCCTCAAAGAAATAAAAGTAGACCTACCATTCAATCCAGCAATCTCACTACGAGTATCTACCCAAAGGAAAAG
>NW_012147975.1:1730741-1735147 GCF_000956105.1 Propithecus coquereli
GAGTGCAGTCATAATATTTGTCCTTTTGTGTCTGGCTTATTTCACTTAACATAGTATTTTCAAGGTTCATTTATATTTTTTTATATATGATTATATACACACACATGCACACACAGACCGCGCACACATGCGAGAAAGGCAGCTATACCAAAGGAATAGAAATTTTAAGACAGAAAGCCAGAGAAAATCTTTTAAATTCAAATCAGATCATGACACTCCTCTGCTCAAATCTCTGAAATGACTCGCCACTCATTCAATAAAAGCCAAAATCCTTACGACAGCCTACAAATCCCTACATGACCTGGCCCCTCTCTGACCCCATCAGCTACTCCTTTCCTCTTCTTCCCTCAGCTTCAGCCACACTGAGAAACTTGCTTTTCCTCGACAGGCCAGGCACAATCCTGCCTCAGGGCTTTTGCTTTCCTAATCCTCTACCTGAAAGGCTCCTCCTCTAAATATCTATATTTATATTGCTCACTCACACATTTCCTTCAAGTGCTTGCTCAAATGTCACTTTCTGAGAAACCCACCCATACCGCCCTATTTTAAATTGCACTATCCTCACAAACAGCCCGCCTTGCAGCATTCCCCATTCCTCACTCTACTTTTTTCCATACCACTCGCCATCTCTAACGTACCACATCATCTATTAGGTTGTATTATCTGACTCTCCTCAGTAAAATATAAACTCTATGAGGGCAGGGATTTTTGCCTCTTTTTATTCTCTGCTCTAGGCCCAGCAGAATCATCAAGCAGAAGATTAATAAATTTAACTTGACCAAGTAGAAAACAGGGAGACAACTGAATTTCAGATAATGAGGGAAAATTCATGACAGGTAGGGACAATAACCTAGTGCAAATAGCTAGGTCTTCTCTTAGTCTGGTGGTGCCTGGGAAATCAAGTCATTAGAAGATGTGAAAGGAATTTTAAAAAATTCTACTGAAGAGAAAACAGATGGCACATTCAAAGCTATCAAAGAGTTTTAATAAAAGGAACTATTTACAAGGGTGTTGACATAGTTAAGGGAAATCAACAAGGTTTGGTGAGCTGTCTTGGGACTAGGGAACCTGAAGTAGCTACAGGAGACAGTGTTACCAGAAGTCAGGAAAACCTAGAGCTGTAAGAGACGGCCATCAGAGCAGAGACGTGGCCCTGATAATCTGTTGCTGAGTATATGTATTTGAGAATAAGGAGGAACAAATATCTTGACCTCACCTTCTTCTCATCCTCCAGATCTCATGCTGGCTTCTCCCGCTGTCCAGACCCAACATGAATGAAGCCAGAGAAGAGAATATGCAGTTCTTTAGGAGTCAACCTCCCAGGAACACAGAGCAAGGGAGATAAAGATGGAAAGTGGATCAGAAAGGGCAAAAAGAGAATATCCAGCATAGCTGCCATTTTGTAAAGGCACAATACCTTTCAAAAGGTATAATACTTCAATGTGCTAACAGCAACTTCAACTCACAATGTCCAAATGTTCCTTCTAAATCTCGTCTTCCTATTCCCAGTGGCATCACCGTCCTCTCACTCACACAGTAATTTTAACTATTCCCTCTTCCTTATTCCCCATATACGCAACTATTTGACAATTATACTTTCACAACTTACCTCAAATTTCCTTTGTCTATTTCCAATGCTACCTCTTTGTTCACGCTCTTTCTCTTACCTAGTGGACATTAGCTGTCTTAGCATCCCTGCCACCTCAAACATCCCCCTTTATCAATGCTATTGGAATAATCTTTGTAAATCATTAATAGTTTCACTAGCACTACTGCTGCTCAAAAACCTTTAATGACTTCCACTGCCCATCAGATAAAGTCCAAAGTCCTTAGCCTACTCCTCAAAGAGCTCAGTAACCTGGTTCCAACTTACTTTGCCCAATTTACTTCTCACACTCTTTTATACTTAGTATAATCTTAGTATTAACTAGCCACTTGTTATTGGAAAGCCGGTGAAGTTTAGTGGAAAGAGTATAATGACTGGACTCAGTCAGACCTGGATTTAACTGCCAGCTCTATCACATCACCAGCTGGGTGGCCTTGAGTATTACTTAACCTTTCTGAAACAAACTTCAGCTGCCTTATCTGTGAAGCTGAGGATTATCGAACAGATGCAACAAGAACATTTGTAAAGGTACCTAGTATAGTGTTTAGCACACAGTAGGCATACTTCTCTAATATGCTCCATGTCTCTATTTGTTCTCTACCTGAAATGCCCTTTCTCTTCCCACCTTCTTCTGAGTCTGATCTTTTCTTAGTTGGAGAAAAAGACATACAAATTTATTTTAACATGTATACACGGGAGCCTTCAGAATGAAAACTCAACTCCCTAACTGGCGTTTAAAAGCTTATATACCTTTCTGGTAAAATGGTATGAGACCAATCTTTTAAGGTTAAATGTTGTATCTTCTACAATGTTTTTTCTTTTTTTGCCAGGCTTTTATTTTTAATTATTATAGGTACATAATCGTTACATATATTTATGCGGTACATGTGATGTTTTGATACAAGCATACAATGTGTAATAATCAAATCAGGGTAACTGGAGTATCCATCACCTCAAGCATTTATTGTATTGGAAACATTCCAATTCCACTCTTCAGGTCATTTTAAAATAAATAATAATTTATTGTTGACCACAGTCACCCTGTTGTGCTATCAAATATTAGATCTTGTTCATTCTATCTAACTTTATTTTTGTACCCATTGACCATCCCCACTTTATACACCCCTTTTCATTTTTATTCTTTTTTTTTAGAGACAGAGTCTCACTCTGTCACCCGGACTGGTGTGCAATAGTGCAATCATAGCTCATTGTAGCCTCCAACTCCTGGGCTCAAGATCCTCCTGGCTGCTTTTCTTGATCTTCCTTCCCTCCTGGAAGTCACTTCTGTTCAACATTCACATAATTTATACCTTCCTTATAGTAATAAATATTTAAAACTTTACAGATAGTTAACATGATTCATATCTCTCCTACTGGAGTTGAAGCAGCTCATCCAGCAAGTAAAGCCTAAAGACCAAGTCCCAGTTACTAAGAGTGCCCTATGGAGTACACGTGTCACTACTCTTCAAGACAGTTATTTATTCACCTCACTGCTGTGCAAATACCGTATTATTGGGGTGGGGATGAAATAAAAATAAGCCTTTTGCTAGTCGGTCATACCTCCTTATCGGGGGCCATAATATTAACATTACTATGTACCAGAAACTATAGTAAGCCCTTCACATGCATTCTTCCATTGAATCTGCTCAACCACCCCATGTGGCAGGTATTACCAGTAGTCTCTCTTTTTTTTTAAACATGTAAGGCACTAAGGCTCAGGCCAGTTTATAGATAGTTAACATAATTTGTGTTGGAAACATTCCACTGATTGCACTACTGCACTCCAGTCTGGGTGACAGAGAGACCCTGTCTCTTGAAGAAAAGCGAATAAAAATGAAAAGGTGTGTATAAAGTGGGGATGGTCAATGGGTACAAAAATATAGTTAGATCAAGTGATAAGGTGATGGATACTCCAATTACCCTGATTTGATTAGTACACCTCCACGATCACAGAGCTAGACAGTGACAGGATCAGGAATGGAACTTGGTCTATTTGATGCCAAAATTTATGTCCTTAAGGGTTACGAAATATTAAATTAGATGCTCACTGAGGCAAATTACATTTGTAACATAAGCATCAAATATGAAATGCACCTTTCATATGGCATCAAACTAAACAAGTAACCAACTAAGGAGAGAAGACTTTAACCAGAGAATGCACATTCAATGACAATGGGACTAACTCCAATTTGTTTGAATGGTGTAAACAATCTGAGATGCTGCCACGATGCTGTAAAGGAAAGGATGCATTGTTTTACAAGAAATTTAATTCCAACCAGAATGCAATTTATTTGAAGACGGCAACCATGTTTCTCTCACTGCTTCATCTCCAGATCACATAAGTGTTTTGCACAAAGAAGGTGCTCAGTAAACTGATGAAACTGATGGTAAACAATGGGAAATAAGCACACTTTAAATAGCACAAGTTTTTTAGGCAAATCAAAGACAGTCATTTAAAAAAAATGGCAAAGTTTACATTAGAGAATTTTAGAGCAGAAAATGATGACATCTATTTCAGGTAGTTATTTTTTTTTTTTTTTAAGTAATCCATACAAGTGGTGAAAGAATCAAAGAAACCCCATCTCTACCAAAAAAAAATATATATATCAGCCAGGCGTGGTGACGTATGCCTGTAGTCCCAGCTACTCAGGAGGCTGAGGTGGGAGGACCACTTGAGTTGGAGGCTGCAGTGTGCCATGATCACACCACTGCACCCAGCCTGGGGGAAGAGTGATACCCTGTCTCTAGAAAAGAAAAGAAAAGAAAAAAAAAAAAAAAAAGCCTAGCAAAGGCATTTTCC
>NW_012147975.1:1738306-1739109 GCF_000956105.1 Propithecus coquereli
AAGCACATAGCAAACCTTTATTAAATGGTGGCTTTCTTATTATTTTTTTCAGACAGTAATGGAATTTCTTAAATGATAAATGTGAATACCACATGGAAAAAACTGGCAAATATTCCTGCAGTAAAACTATGGGAGAAATCAAAAGGAAAGGATAGCAACACACTGGTCTTCCTAGGCTATTAATGCAGTTTTATCATACATAATCTAGCTTTGAATATTTTCAGTAAAATGTTTTTGTTTAATTTACCCTAAAGCTTTAAAAAAAGCTGCAAATAAGTGCATACTTTTCTATGTGTGTATACTGAGAAGTGAAAAATACTTACGATACCAGAAAACTGCTGCATTCTCATTATCTAGCACATTTAACTGAACAGCCATCTCATCAACTAATAAGTATACATTTGATGAGCAAAGAGGTATCTGCAAGGATAATCATCATTCACAACAGCAAAAAATGGAAGAAACTTCATGTCCATCAATACAGGAATGTTTTAAATTATGGTACAGTTATATAATGGAACATTATACAGGCATTAACAAGAATGAAATAGGTCTACCTGTCTTGATATACGAGAATATTCATGATATATAAACTGTAAAACTACGTAACTTCATTTTAAAAAATCAATGTAGGTGCATGCAAAAAAGATCTAGCTTGATATACACCTCTCAACAGTGATTACCCAAGAAGGGGGTTTGCTCATATTGGTAGGATATTTACTTACTTTTTGTTTAGTCTGGTTTACAAGCAGTTATTACCTTAATTCTAGTAAAGTAAGTTATTTTTAAAAATATACCAGCCC
>NW_012147975.1:1739159-1742061 GCF_000956105.1 Propithecus coquereli
AAAAAAATATATATATATCAGCCAGGCGTGGTGACGTATGCCTGTAGTCCCAGCTACTCAGGAGGCTGAGGTGGGAGGATCACTTGAGTTGGAGGCTGCAGTGTGCCATGATCACACCACTGCACTCCAGCCTGGGGGAAGAGTGATACCCTGTCTCTAGAAAAGAAAAGAAAAGAAAAAAAAAAAAAAAAGCCTAGCAAAGGCATATTCCTAAATCCTTTCCCTCTCTGAAGATTCAAACTATCTAGCTTCAAGTAAAAGTAAAAAAAATAGGTGAAAAATACAGATTCAGTTGCCCTTTCTAACCTTCCTAGTTTGGAATTCCTTTTTAAATAGCAACTTGCAAATATCTCCTTTTTATATTATCTTGCAGCACTTAAATTCTCATTTAAGGAGAAGATGAAGTTCACCCAAAAGTAGGTTCCAATGTCAGAGACTAATTTTCCCAAACCAGACCCGTGCATCTCTTTGGAATGAGCAATAAATTCTATTTCCCAAGTAAAATACTTACACACATTACATGCAGTAAGAGACTAAGCCTCAAGAACACCCACAATGAGCTAAACTCGAATTCAATTTGAGGCTAATATTCCATGCCCATTTATTATTTTCAAACTATCCTGCCTCCCCCCAAATTATACAACTGTTGACTATTTCTAAAATGAAATTTAGGGCATATATAACCTTTCAATTATAGCAAATTCAGTTTTTCATCAGAAACTGATGAAATTACTGCAAAAGTTATTTTCTAATAAAACTCTATTTTAAAATCAGTTATTAAGTCAAAATATGGGGAAGACAAAGGGGAAAAATGCAAGAATGGTGAACATATTGCTAACTGTACCTTAATAAAGGGTCTCCAAAATATGAATTCTACTCCTTTTGGACAGATTCATTAATTTACAGTGATTATCATTTGCCATTTAAGATCACACTTGCAATTATCCTTGAATACTTTAAGTTCTGCCTCTTATGAGCTGACTCTGCTATTAATACTGAGCACAAATCAAGAATTACAAAGTAATGAAAAATAATAAAATAAAAATGATGTGCTTTTTAGGTCTTTGTGGTCTAGCAATTTAAGAAAAAATGTAAGCAGCCCAATACATCATGCTCTGCATTTTGGCATAAGCTGTGGAATTCCCCTTCCCACCTCATCCACCAAGTCCAAATGTCAAGATTAGTCCAAAGGTCTCTTTTGTAACATTTTCCTTGACCTACAAAGTCATTACTCCTCATATATATTTCCAAAATGCCCACACTCTATCCTAATTATTTGCTGACATTCCCACTACCACAACTAAACTGTGGGTACCTTGAGAGCAGAGACTGATCCTTATTTAGCTAAGTAACACTCAATAAATTTTTGTTGTATGAATCAGAAGAACTAATCTAAGGGTGCCTCTTGAGGGCTGGTACTAAATTACCAAACGTGACTAAAGAACAACAGTATCAAATTGGAAAGGACGTAAGCAATTACATAGTGTTCACACCACAGGAAAACAAAATCCAAAAAAAGTAAGTTGACTTACCAAGGTTATACAGCAAAATCTGAATTCACATTTCAAGTGGAAATTCAGATTTTTGGTGTTGCCCACCTCTCATCCAGAGCAAATCTCTCTCTCCCAGCATACTCTTTCCAGTCTTATTTTCTATTTTCTCAATAGCTTCTTGAGAAAGTATTTAGCAAATCATTTAAAATTCAATTGAAGGCAATCTATGCACTGAAAAACCTCTATTAACACAAAACTGAAATATCATGTTGCAAGTTTTAGTTAGGATAAACTGGAAAACAGCAATCAATGGCATATGTATTGCTATAAAGTAATCTTAGATCTCAACTGTCCCCCTTTCAGAAAATAAGGGAGGGCACTAAGGTTTGTTTTTAATGAAGACAAGGTACATAGGTTTTAATCAAGTCTCTTTCGTTAAAAAAAAAAAAACAACACAAAATTTGAGGTGAAAACTGACAAAGCAAAATTGAAATGTTAATGCTGTAAAATATCCAACAATTCCTTGTAGGGCTCTAGCAGATTTCCTAGTGAACTATCTGGACATCAGTATAATGAATGGCTTCAGCCAGGCTGCTGTACCCTCTCTTTGTTCCTCTTCAATATGTTGTAAATGGTGACACAAACCCTGCAAAACGAGTTTTAAATCATAAGCAGAATAAAAACTGGAAGCTTGTTAATCAACAAATTATGGTGCATCTATACTACAGAATACCACAGTTATATGATAGAGCTATATGTACAGGTATAGAAAGATGTCTTTGATGTTAAAATACATATTTATGTATTTTATATAATTTTATATATATATATGTATGCATATGCATACATATATATTAAATGACCCATTTTGTTCTAAAAAAATGAGTATTTTTATATATTGCACATACATATTTACCCATGCAAATAAGATCTAGAAGACAAACTGTTAACAAGATTATTTCTGGGAGTAGAAAACAGAGAGAAGCAATTGTTTTTTTAACAATATGACTTTTAAAATAAGCTAAAAGACCTCTATTTCTTGTTGACAGTAGCTACATGATCTTAGGGAAATTACTTAAGTTATAAGCCTGTAGCTAATATGCAAAATGGAGATAATAAGATCTCCTCATAGAATTATTGAGGACTGTGAGAAATGATTTGATAGCACAACAAAGTGACAATAATCAACAATAAGTTAGGGTATACTTGAAAATAACTAAAACAGTGGAATTGGAATATTTCCAACACAAAGAAACAATAAATGCCTGAAGTGATGGATACCCCAATTACCCTGATTTGATTAATACTTTAATCAAGGCCGGGCGCGGTGGCTCACACCTGTAATCCTAGCACTCTGGGAGGCCGAGGCAGGCGGATTGTTTGAGCTCAGGAGTTCAAGACCAGCCTGA
>NW_012147975.1:1743811-1758504 GCF_000956105.1 Propithecus coquereli
ACCTGCAATAAAACACTAAGGAAAAAGCATTGTCCTACCTGGTTTAGAGGCAGTCTTGGTTGCCTTGTTCAAAATAGGGCCAAGAAAAGGGCATTTTTCCCAGTGACCAAACTCTGATTCAATAACTGGTTAAAATGGAGGAAAGACACTTACCCTCTCTAAATGCAAATGTCTTCTGAGGTAAAATCCATGCTGTCTAGATGCAGTTCTGCTCAAATCATTCCAACATCCAAATGCCCATTTTCAATCAGCAAAGACACAGGCACACAAAATTTAACCTAAAATGCAAATTCTCAAATTTGAGAAACTTAGGCATACTTAAAAGGTAAAAAAAAAAAAAAAAAAAAAGCTTACAAATCAAATAACTGACAGTCACCTCTGGTCATGAGAGAAATCATCATAAGTGTAAAATTCTCAAGTATCTGCAATCTTTTAACCTTGCTTAAAAACAAAAATTCACTCTGAAGTTAGATTTAAATATGAAATATATGTTCCAAATCACTAAGTTATAGGCAGGAAAAACTGGTATATTCCTTCTGATTTGATAGTTACCACTATAAACCTTAACCATTGGCAAGCATTTTAAATTACTTGAAATTACAACAAGTTGAGCATCCCAAACCCAAAAATTCACCCCGAAATGCTCCAAAATCTGAAACTTTGTGAAGTACAGACAAGCCATTCGAAGGAAATGCTTATTGGAGCATTCTAAATTTTGGATTTTCAAACTAGGAATGCTCAACTGGTAAATACGATGGAAATATTCTAAAATTTAAAAAAAAAAAAAGTCCAAAATCCAAAACACTTCCGGTCCCAAGCATTTTGGATAAGGGATATTCAACCTGTGTCACTTTTACCAACCTTTCAAACCACTTTCAACTAGTGATTACTATTGAATTTATGCTTTAAAAAGTACTGTAAATGCAAAAAGTCTTCACATTAAGGGAGACAAAAAATAAAAGGTTCATTTTTATTTTGACCTTTCAAATTAGATTCAAGCATGGCACAAAAATATTGTATTCAATACTGACTAGGTTCTGTACCACCTGCTCCCATGAACTGTTAAATTTTAAGTAATAATGCTCAGATGATTCTCATAGGTGAAAGGATTCAAAATATACAACCAGTTTTCCCTTCTACCCCAAAAAAAGTCCCACATGCCAAAAATGTTTGCATAAAAACTGACAAGACAAACCCCAAAAAGACTAGATACTACTATGCTTTTTCCTTCACTAAATACCAGTTTAGAGTATAAAAATTTTTAAGGGTACACACATGGCAATGAAGTGTTAATATACCATGAACAGAACAGAAAGGCTGCCTTTCTACTTAACAAAAAATCTCTTTACATAATTTATTTGCCAACGTTTAGAAGACGCTATGTTGGGAATACAAAATGACTATAACACTAAACTGGAAACCCTCCAAAAGATAAACTATTTTCCAATTGACCCAGAATAGATCTTTCCACCATAAATGAGTAAAAGAGTAATACTTAACAATTATAATGAAAAATTTAAGGGAATAATTTCCTGCATCCTAGAGGCCACCAAAAACCTGGACCAAATTACCAAATGAAGTACCCAATATGTAGTATGTGTATCACTAAAAGTAAAATATAAAACAGAAATGTATGGAAACTATAGATCCATTTGAGAGCGAAGGATGTGACCATGTTTATCATTTCATTCAATGTGCAAAAACATTTATCCCATTTGTTGCAGAGGTGTATTTAAAGTACTTGTACCAAGGATCAGCTATCCTTTGCCAAAATGACCACTGAGCAGCCATCATCTAGCCTAGCAATCTTGACCTTTCTTCATACCTCTTGCCAAAGTAGAGCCTTGGCAATTAGAGAAAAAAAACTGTCAAGAATTAGACCTTAGGAATTACACAAGTGACGAGAACTATAAAATTGAGTAAATACTAAAATATTCTTTTACCTTAAAGCCTAATAATCTTTTTCAGAAAGTTTCTTAGTATAGCTTTGGGTTTTGAATAGCAAGATTTAAGTCAAATATTTCATCTTAACTTTAAATCAAGTTAAGTATACTAGATTAATAGGTACTCTGAACCCACCCACCAGGTTATACATACTCTCACTCAATCATGTAAAGAATTGAATTCTTTATTTGTGATAACCATAAACGTAGCTATTCTATATTTCTATCCAGGAAGGCAATTTTCTCCTATTATCAGTTTTGTTTTTTTATAAACAACAACTTGAATTCTATTGCATGAAAGGGCTACAAATATACATGTTAACCAAGCAGAATACACAATATTTTGCTTTACAACTTGCACCTAAGATACCAGTACACATAGCTGGCTCATTAGTTGTCATAGCAATTTGGGGCTATTGCCCAAGCTATGCATAGCAGTTTACATTTTCAAATCTCATGTAAAAAGGGCGATTCTGATATGGACTGATAACTACATTCCTGTGAAGCCCATCTCAGTTACAAGTAAATGTGTAACTTCCAAGTCTGCACAGATTTCTGATGGCAAAACTTCTAAACTGATGCAATTGTCCTAAATAAGTTTTTAAACAAATTGTTTTACAACTATATTGCCATTCCGCCAGTAGATGGTGCTACAAAGGTTGGGAGAAGGATTTCCATGAGGACAACAGTTCAGCAGATATGGGGGGGAAAACGCTTAAACCTGCTCTGAAAATACAAAAATGCATTTAGTTTAAGGGTAAAATGTAACCCTATTATTTGTAACCATTCATTACAGACAAACCAATAGGAGGGATGAAACTAGGCCATCTCAAAAATTTTAAACAGTTTATATGAATGAAAACACATGCTTAACACAAACTATTTATAACTACACAGTACATACTCAGAAGTAAATTGTCATAGAAAACGACCAACCATGTCAAGATGATAAGCAAATCGCTTAGTACAAGAGATGGATGCACAGAAACTTAAAGATTTTAAAAAGCCACATCCACCACTTCCAAAGTTTTGCCTGTAAGGGATTAAATTCAAAATGTCACTAGCAGAGCAACAGGGGGGGAAAAAACCCCACAGGACCTCTTAAAAGTTTCTCTAAGTACACAACAAGAATTTAGAATTAACACGAAAAATCTTAAACTAACATCCCTTAAAACGGTTCGGAATGGATCCTAGAAAAAAAATGTTAGACATGTACGGTCAAACACAATGATTTATTAAAAATAAAACGTAAAAATGATTTTTGTACATATGCTTCCAAATTTCAGGCATGGGATCCAAGTAGATTTCGTAGAAAACGCTGTAGCCAGGTATCAAGTCCTTACAACAAAGTAAACTACCCCCCCACCCCGCCCCAACCCCCGCCCAGGTTTTGCTACAGAATCAGCAAGTTCACTCCCTCCCCCCAAAAAACACAAATTAAAACAAGACATTTTGCTAGTATAAAAACGACCAAGGTCCAAGTAATAATAAAAAAATAGAGTCCATCAATGACTGTAACACAAAAATGTGTATGTGGGGCCGAGTCCAACTTCAAAGGGAGACAAGAGAGGTGGCAGGCAAATAGGGGAACATCCCCAAGGGTAAGTAGCCTTAGAAGCGGCTCCCCCAAGGGCAAAATAGGAAAGGCGGTGGGGGAGAAGGGATTCAGGAGTTGACCCCACTTGGGTTGTTGAAAAGAGCTACCCCCATAGCCACTCCCAGACATTTTCAATTTTTTTTTTAGAAGGAGCTGCCTCCATAGCCACCCCCACCGCCATAGCCGCCTCTGTAAGGTCCACTGTTACTGCGACCACCCCAGCTGCTGCCTCCTCCACCGCCGCCGCCACCGCTCTTCATGGGCCCATAGGAGGACTGGTGCTGGCTGTAGCTACCGAAGCCGCCGAAGCCGTTACCGTAGTCGCTTCCCCCGTAGGACGAACCGCCGCCTCCGTAGGCATTGTAGCCGCCGCCACCGCCGCCGCCGTAACCACCGTAGCTGTTGTAACCGCCGCCGCCGCCCTTGGACAGGCCGTTCTGGTCTCGGCCGCCGCCGCGACCCCGGCCGCCCCGGCCGCCCCGCGACGACCGGGAGCCGCCTCCACCCCCACCGGAGTGGATATCTTCCTTGGGGACGGCCTTCTTCACCTCCACGCGATGGCCCTGGATCGGATGGAACTTGACCACCGCGGCCTTGTCCGCCGCGTCGTGATTCTGAAAATACACGAAGCCGAAACCGCGCTTCTTGCCGGACTGCTTGTCGGCAATAATCTCGGCCTTTTCCACGGTGCCGAACTGCGAGAAGTGCTCGATCAGGTCGCCCTCGGCCACGTCTCCCTTAAGGCCCCCGACAAAGAGCTTCTTAACCTTGGCGTGGGCACCGGGCCGCGCCGAATCCTCCCGGGACACCGCCCGCTTCAGCTCCACCGTGTTGCCGTCCACGGCATGGGGCGAGGCGGCCATGGCGGCGTCGGCTTCCTCCACATTGGAGTAGGTCACGAAGCCGAAGCAACGGGAGCGCTTGGTCTGGGGGTTCACCACCACCACGCAGTCCGTCAGAGTCCCAAAGGCCTCAAAGTGGCCGCGCAGGCCCGACTCACTCGTCTGCACATTGAGACCTCCGATGAACAGCTTACACAACTGGGAATTCTCCATCTCCACAGGCCGGGCCTTCCCCCCGCCCTGCGAGCTCCGAGGTTTCGCCGTCGCCGTTAACGTTGGCTAAGGCCTCTTCACAGCTTGGGCCCAGCCGTTGCTGGAGCCGCCACCGCCGGTCACCGACGGGGAAGGGAAGAAGGGAAGGGGAGGGAAGGAAGGAAAAGAGGAAGGGGGAGGGAAGGGGAGAGGTGCTGGCTAAAGGGCGAGCCGAGGAGACTGGAAGACAACCAAGGCCACCGCTACCGCCGCCGCCACCTCCGCTCCCCTATCTAGGCACCACACAAAGAGGCCGCTGAACGCGCGCGCACCCTCCCCGAAACGTGCGTCACCACCGACGTACGGCAGCCCAGGGCTGCCCGCCAATCCCCGCCTCGCTCTCCTTAGTCCCGCCTACCGCGCCGCAGCGCCGCTCTCGCTCACGGACTCCCCGCCCTCCGCGGTCTATTCAAGCCCTTGTCCTGTGCTGTTCTCGCCTCCCCTTCTACTGCCCCATCTTCACTCCCGGGAGCCCCACTGTGTCCTGACAAGGGACCCTGCCTGCCCTCCGCGCACCTCCGCGACTCATTTCTTCCCAGCACCGCGGCTGTTCTCAGTGATTCTCCCCCTCCCCTTCCCTCATCCCCTCGCCCAACTCCGCAGTGGCGTTCGCGCCAGCCCCTTGAGAGACATGTCAGTTCAGCCAATCACCGCGATCCCTTCGCACCCACTTCCGTTTTCGGCAGCCTCTGGACGGGCGC
Organism: Propithecus coquereli; assembly: GCF_000956105.1. NCBI lineage: Eukaryota > Metazoa > Chordata > Mammalia > Primates > Indriidae > Propithecus > Propithecus coquereli. The sequence continues at coordinate 1,749,147 of NW_012147975.1, forward strand.
GCTCCTCGGTGCGCGCTTGCTCGGGTGCCCTCAGTGTGCCGAGCCTGCCTGCCACCCTTACGCCTCCTCCCGCCCAGGCCTGGACGGGGGAGGGAACTTGGGGGCGGGGGGGGACGCGCTGGGGGCCGTTCCCAACGGATGCGGCCTGGGGTGTCACGCGCGGGCTTTTTGAATATTTGACTGTTGGGGTTGGGGGGCCTGGATCTACCCGCCGCGTCTCGGCTAGTCAGCTACACCTGGCGTCCCCGCCCCTCCTCCTGTCCGCACAAAAATGGAGGGCAGAGGCCTGGTCCAGGAAAGCGGTTATTTACCGTTTACAGTGGGCCCGACATGCGATTAAACCAAAACTTTGACACGTGGCCCTGCGCAAAAGCGAGCTCGAGGCGCTGTGAAGACAACAGGGCGCCAAAAGAGCTTCAGACTTTACGACCCAGAGGAGGCGCGACATCCCCACCACCCTCCCCTGCCATCCATGAAGCCCTCCCGCCAGGCCCTTCTCGGTTCCCCTTTGCACACACCAGAAGACATTTTCTTTTTCTGTTTTTTTTTTTTTTTTTTTTGAGACAGAGTCTCGCTTTGTTGCCCTGGCTAGAGTGAGTGCCCTGGAGTCAGCCTAGCTCACAGCAACCTCAAACTCCTGGGCTCAAGCGATCCTCCTGCCTCAGCCTCCCGAGTAGCTGGGACTACAGGCATGCGCCACCATGCCCGGCTAATTTTTTTTTCTCTATATATATTGTCCAGATCATTTCTTTCTATTTTTTAGTAGAGACGGGGGTCTCGCTCTTGCTCAGGCTGGTCTCCAACTCCTGACCTGAGCGATCCACCCACCTTGGCCTCCCAGAGTGCTAGGATTACAGGCCTGAGCCACCGTGCCCAGCCCAGAACACATTTTCTTTTACCTCAGTGAATGTTTTGTGTGTAATGTATGTCATCTATGTGTTGCTTCCTTTCAACTAAAACGTTAGCATTTTAAAGGCGTTTTATATCAGACCAAGGGAGTTAAACAAATTGTATGTAAAGATCATGTATGTACATTGTATGTAAAGATCATGCACCCCTCATAACTGTCTTAAGTACCCTCACCCAGGTAAGAATACAAAAAAGTTATAATGGCTTCCATTTATTGAACCTGTGTGTGTCAAGCGAGCTATATGGGGTGGAACATAGTTAATATGAGGCATCACATGGCCAAAAGCCTCCAAAACCATGTAGTAAATAAGAAGTTAGGAGTAATTCCTCACCGTATCCTGGAATATTCAGGAATGATTTGGGAAAGAGGTGGAAGCTGCCCTGAACCTCAGAGTCAAAGGCTAGATAAGATTTCTCAAGGGAGTTTATCTGAGCAAAATCCAGTGGAAACATAAGCTTCAAGGGGCGTCCAGTTTGAGTGGAGCAGGAGGTTTTGGATAGAAAATAGTTAAGAGGTAAGATAGGTTGAGGGTCTTTGATACTATGAACTATCTTCAATCTTAGATTGAGTAGTTTGAATATTATAACAAGGAGTATTACAACAAAGGCACATAAATGGGCTTAAGGTTTGTTAACAAAAAAAATTAACGAGGTTTATACTTTGGAAAAAGGGGAGTTTTATTTCTCATGAAGGGTAGCAACCTGTTGGGTGGCTATTCCAACAGGTTGAGAAACCAAGCCCTAGCCAGAAGCCAGGAACACAGGCAGTTAACAGGTGTGAGGTCAAATTAGAGTCTGGTCTACCACTTACCCTGCAACCATCCAGTTGTATGACTTTGGGCAAGTTATTTAACCTTTTTTGAAGTTTAACCAGTTTCATTATCTCAAAATGAGAATAAAAAAACACCTTCCTGTTGTGGTAAAAATTAAATGAGATTCTGCATGTAAAATTCCAGCACCATGCCTGGCCCATACTAAGTGCTTAATTTTTCCAACTATATGGAACCTATAATCAGGTGCTGGGAATTTGGCAGTAAACAATAGAAAAAAATCTCTGCCCTCATGAAGCTTACATTCTAGTGGGGAGAAGCAGACAATAAACAAATAATAATGGTATATGGCATGTCAGTGATGAGTGCCACTGAAAAAACTGAAAGAGGGAAGGACAGTAGGAAGCTATTAACATTATTACAAAAAAATTCAAATATGTCAGGATTTGCTAACTGACTTACCATAAATAAAGGGGGAAATAAAAAGCATCACAGTGTTTGAAACCTGAAAACCTAAAATTTCAGCATAACAGAACCAAAAAATCCAAGAAAAGGAACTGCTGGAAGGGGTGTAGGGGAGATGATGAACATAATTGTGTTTAAGGTGCTGGTGGGATACTAATAGAGCAGTGTTTTCTGGGATTCATAAGACTATAGCTCAAATCAGAGTAATATATTTTAGAGACATACAAATAAATGTTAAAACAGAAAAGATGAATTCCTGAAGGAATAGAGAAAAGACTATAACTTATTTTTCTACCTAAATTGTAAATTTCTAAAGTAACAGTTTTCTCCTACATTGTTTTACAATAATATTCCACACCACCTAAATGGGAATTTAGGGGTTTAATTTCTATTGACTAGGAATGCTTCACAGAGGCAAATGTCTGGTATAAGCATTACATATAGAAGGGGCTGGGGATGATAAGAGACAACACAAGCACTCTAGCCCAAGTGACAAAGTGAGACTCCATCTCAAAAAAAAAAGCCAAACTAGTTATTTTATCATTTCATTTAATTCATTCATGAGCTAGGTGCTGTGAATGAATAAAAGTCTCCAGCTTCCAGGAGCTCAACAGTCTTGGAAGAAAGACTACTACAATGTGTATTATACTTGTCATTAAGTATGTATGATACACATGACAAGGAGTATGAAAGAAGTTGCAAATATAGTGTGTTAAGATAGCAGTAGGTAGAATCCCAGAGTGCAGTAAATTTTTCTAATAGAAGCTGACTTCAGACATAGGTATAATAGGCCCACAGGAAGGTAATGCCATTTCAGGTAATAGGCAACAGTGTGTGTACCTGCTGTGTTTGGATTCACACAAGTAAACTGTCAAAGATGTGATGGTACATTAGTTTCCTACTCCTGCTATAACAAATTACCACAAATTTAGTGGCTTAGAAAACACAAATGTATTATCTTACAGTTCTGTAGATCAGAAGTCAGAAGGGTAGGGTCTCACTATGCTAATCGAGGTATGGCAGGGCTGTGTTCCTTTCTGGAGACTCTAGGGGAGAATCTAATTCCTTGCCTTTTCCAGCTTCTAGAGGCTGTCTATATTCCTTGACTTGTGGCCCCCCTTCCATCTTCAAAGCCAGCAATAAGACAGTTGAGTCTCACAATGGATAACTCTGACACTGACTCTTCTGTCTTCCAGTCGAGGTGCAATGGATTTAATATTTATGTCTCCTCCCTACCAAGTTCATATGTTGAAATCCTAATCCCAATGTGATGGTATTTAGAGGTGGGGCTTTTGGGAAATAATTAGGTCATAAGGTTGGAGCCCTTGTGAATGGGATTAGTAGCCTTATAAGAAGAGGCCGGAGAGCTAGCTAGCTCTCCTTCCGTTACGTGAGGATACAATGAATGAAAAGTCGGCAGACTGCAACCAGCAAGAGGGCCCTCACCAGAACCTAACCATGCTCGCATTCTGATCTTAGATTTCCAGCCTCCAGAACTGTGAGAAATAAATTTTTGTATTTTATAAGCTACCCAGTCTATGGTATTTTGTTATAACTACCCAAACTAAGATACCAGGATAATCCCTTTATTTTAAAGCCAGCAGATTAGCTACCTTAATTCCATCTGCAACCTTAATTCCCCCTTGTCATGTAACATAACATAGTCACAGATCCCAAGGATTAAGATGTGGACATCTTTGGGAGACCATTATTCTGTCTACCTCAGGTGGGAACAAGAGAAAATGAGGCTGGAAAGGTAAATAGGGACTGGATCGAGAAGAATTACATAAGTCTTGCTAAGAATTTTGGCCTTTAATTCTATAAGTAACATGGTGCCATTAAAGAATTTTAAGGAGAAGGATAATAGAGATTGCATTTAGAAAGCTGCCCTGTGGACAATATGGAGAAGTGATTAGAGTGGGGTCTGACTTGAGAAAGAGCCCATTTAGGATTTGTGTACAGTTCATAATACTACTGGTGAGCATCTCAAGGGCCAGAGTAAGGCAAAGGCAGTAAGGATTGGTGGGAAGGATGAATTATTTGAGAGAGATTTAGGAATAGAAATTTACTTTATATGGGATGAACCGACTTTGGTGGATAAAGTTTCATATTTTGTGATAAGGTAGGTCACGGTTTCATTCACCAAAATGGGGGAGCGGAAGAGGAGCCAGGCCAAACAGATTTTTTGTTTTATGGTGGTGGTGGTGGTTATTTTTGTTGTTGTTGGGAAGGTAGTATAAGAAAGGGGAGAGTGGAGATATGATCTACCCCTTGTACCTCTTAATAGAATCTATGATTTTTAGCTGGGTACTTTGCTGCCAAGTACAAAGACAACTTTTCCCAGCCTTTCTTGCAGCTGGGTGTGGTCATGTGACTATGTTATAGTCAATGAAATTAAGCAAAAGTATTGGGTGGCAGCTTCTAGGAAACACTCTCAAAAGATAACTGGTACATACCCTTTGCCTTCTTATTTGCTACTACTTGTACATTGCTGATTAGAATATGGGTTGGACGGCTGGTGCTCCAACAACTATCTTGGATCTAGAAGCTGACAATTATGCCTTACAGATGAAAACTGGAACTAAACACAAGGTGGAGACTGGATCCCAGAACACCAAGGAGCTGCGTCTATCTTATTTAAACCTCCAATCCTAAATGATAGGAGAGAATTTTAAGATCTCTACTTTTGTCTTGCAAATGTCCACTGAAACTGTTATTCAATCTCTTGTGCTAAGTATCATACATTATCTTAATCTTATGAGGTGTATTTTATCATTATGCCAATCTTACAGTTGAAGAAACTAAGGCTTTAAGACCTTAAGTTGCCCAAGGTCTACCATCTACTTGCTACCCTGCCTTGCATCACACAAAAAAGGTTTGTATCCAACATCTCAAGCAGAAGAAATGCAATGGACTAGAAGTGATAATAGATTCATGGTTATATCTCTGAATCCCTTTCCTTCTCAACTTCAAAATTAAACATTCTTTAAGAATTCAAGGAAGATATTGTCATTTTTACATCATTAATATACCTGATTAACTTCACCCAAGCATAGATTGTACCAGTTGCAAGATGGCCACTTGCAGAAAGAGAGCACCTATTGTTTAACCTAAATTTGAATCTTCATAAGTGAAGATTCCTCTAGTGAAGGAATCACAAAAGAGAATCAAAAGATGAAGGTTCAAAAGGTAGGGTCAGAAGGAGGAGGGAGAAGGTGAGCCCCACCCTCAAGAGAATAAAATCTAACGGTAGAAGCCTTAGGACATTTATTTATTTATTTATTTTTACCTTATAAACAACAAATTTATTTCTCACTTTTATTTCTTGGACTGAAAAGATCAAGGTGCTAGTAGATTTAGTGTCTGGTGAAGGTCCATTTCCTGGTTAATGGCTGGTGCCTTCTAACTGTGTCTTCACATGGTAGAAGGGCAGGACTTTTATTTAATCTCAAAATGATTCAGGAACTACAACTGGAAGGATTTCATAGGTACAAATTAAAATACTGCAGACTAAATACATGCAAATATGGCAATGTATATATAATTATGGACTCTAGGAAGAAGGTATATGGGTATTCATTGTATTTACCTTTTAACTTTTATATGTTTGAAAATCTTTGTAACAAATAAATGCATTATGTAGCATTATCTAGAAAAACAGAAAATATGCTGTAATGGTCAGTGATTCTATCAAGATGATAGATTTATAGATGATTGTTATTTTCTTCTTTACACTCAGATGTATTTTCTACAATGGACATATATTATTTTTATTATCAACAATTAAAGCCATATTCTATTGAGCGCTAAAAAATTTATCCCATCACATATATATTAAAAGGTGTCCTTTTCACTAAATTGTTTGAAAGTAGATAAGACAGAGGCCACCTTTTCCATCCCTCTTCACATTTCTGAGGTAAGGCACAGTTTAGTGCAATTCGTGATTGAACTCTGAGGTCAGGAAGCATCTTTGGGAAGTTTCTAGACAAATCGTTACCTTTACTAGTTAGGTCGCATCCTCACTAATGTGCTTTTTTTTTTTTTTTTTTTGAGACAGAGTCTCACTCTTTTGCCCAGGCTAGAGTGAGTGCCATGGCGTCAGCCTAGCTCACAGCAACCTCAAACTCCTGGGCTCAAGCGAGCCTCCTGCCACAGCCTCCCGAGTAGCTGGGACTACAGGCATGCACCACCATGCCCGGCTAATTTTTTCTATATATTTTTAGTTGTCCAATTAACTTCTTTCTATTTTTAGTAGAGATGGGGTCTCGCTCTTGCTCAGGCTGGTTTCGAACTCCTGAGCTCAAACAATCCGCCCCCCTCAGCCTCCCAGAGTGCTAGGATTACAGGCGTGAGCCACCGCGCCCAGCCACTAATGTGCTTTTGCTTGTCAGTTTTAGGACCAAAGAAGTGCATTATCATGTGACCTGTATATCAGTGAATGGCACCAGCATCCAGCTGAGGGGACAACTACCGCACCACCAATTCTACTTGCCAGACAGACATGTTGAACTGCTTGCAATTCTCCTGAAAGACATTCTTGCTGAGCTCCAGGCCTTTGCATGTGTGGCTCCCTTTGTCCAAAATAATAATTTACAGCCTTTTAAAAATCATGGTGCATACAGAAAATAATCTTTGCACAATTCACAGGACTCAACTGGAAATAATTTGGGGTTAATCTGTATGGGCCTTGCTGAAAGAAAATTCAGTAGGGAAGGTATTCAATAAGATATCAAAACATTTTAATAGGAAACATTAGCTTGCCCATTTAAACATAACTTTTTTTCTTTTTAGAATAATTCCAAATTTACAAGACAGTTGCAACAATAATAGTGCAAATAACATTACTCCTGAAACAGTTAAGAGTAAATCACCAATATGATGCCCCAGTGCCCACTGCTAAAACTTTAGTGTGTAATTGCTACAAACAAGGACGTTCGCCTACATAATCATAATATAACCATCACGGTCAGGAAATTAACATTGATCCATCACTATCAACTAATCCACAAGCCTCATCCAAGTTTTGACAATTGTCCCAATGATGTGAAAGGATCTAGTCTAGGATCACATATTGTATTTAGTTGTCATATCTCTTTAGTCTCCTTGACTTTGTTGAACTTGACTTTTTTGCACATTATAGACTTCAAGGACAGTTATTTTGTATAATGTACCTCAATTTGGATTTGTCTGATATTTTCTCATCATTAGACTAAGCTTATATATTTTTGGCAGGAATTTCACAGAAGTGACACTGCATCTTATCAGGTAGTACATAATTTATATTTGTCCCATTACTGGTGGTATTAACTTTGATCACTCAATTCAGGTAATGTCTGCCAGATTTCTCCACTCTAAATATAGAGTTGCTTTTTTAACCCCTTTGGAACTACTGAGTATTTTGTGTGGAGTTATTCAGAGACTACATAATATCTCTTTCCTCGTCAAACTTTCATCCACTAGTTTTTACTATTCATTGATGATTCTTGGCTGAATCATTACTACAATCATTTATAAATGGTGATTTTCCTACTCAATCATTACTTCTACATTTGTGAGTTCTCTTATCCACAATTATTTATCCATTTATTTATATCAGTATGGACTCATGAAGTCCTATTTTTATTCTGTGGGTTGTAATCTGCTATTATTTGTTTTGATGCACAAAGTATCCCAGATTTAGCCACTGGGAACTCATTCAAGCTGACCTCTGTGTTCATTTGACATGTCCCCATGATTGTCTGAGCACTTTTTTACTTTTTGGCTTAACAAGATATTTTGGACTTTCCCTGCCCTACCCTAGAATCAGCTATTCGTCCAAGGAATTTGGTTCTTTTTAGTAGAGCGTGGTACTTAGAAATCCAGATATGGACACTAGAAGTGTTCATTGCTGTTGGGATGTTGCTGCTCCCAGACAGAGCTAGGGAATATATGTATGTATACATACACATGATACACTATATGTATATATATGTTAAGGTATGCAATTCATGCATTTACATCCATATTTATTTCTACATCTATCTCTCTAACCATGAGTTCACACCAGTACCTCAATTCTAATCCAATACCACAAATTTTATTCCAGTTTTTTTTTCCTTTTCCATATTTATAACCCTCTTCTCTGAAAGTAAAAAAACCTGCCTCACATTTTCCTCAATATATTTACCTATTGGCTTAATCCTGCCAATGTATAATCAATTTCCTTCCCTGCTACCACCCCCTCCTTGGGGGTGTCCTCCTTGCCCTGCTCAGACTCTGATACACTGTGCTGGCCCAACCCCACTGCCACAGGCCCCTCCCATGTAGATGCCTTCCCTCACCCTGCTGGGCCTCGGTGCCTGGAGCCAGGCTACCACTGTCCCTCTGCAGAGAGTCCCTCCCCACCCTAGTCAAGCTCTGACACATGGCGCCAAGCCAGCAAGCACCCTCCTCACCCTACTTAGGCTCCAATATTTATCACTAACAACCCCACACCCAAACCTACATGCCCTCCTTACCTCACCCTACTCAACAGCCTATGCCAGGCTGCCATTGTCACCACCTTCCTGTGCAGAAAACCTCCTCACCTCTCTCAGGCTCTAACAACCACATGGGCTGCTACCATCTTCCCCCTCACACACTCCCTTCTCACACCACATGGGTTCTGATTCCCCAGGCCAGGCTGCCACCACCACCACCTCTCACCCCAGTGCAGACATCAACCTTGCTGAGCCCTACATAATGGTTTTTTAGATTGAATTATTTAGGAAGAAGGGAAGGAGAGGGCAGGGGAGGGGCTATATGCAACTCCTGATCAAGACTTTCTAATGATAGTCTCTTCTATTTTTTATAGTCATCATCCACAAGAAACTTTATTCATGAAAAGGTAGATGAAAATGTAAAACAGTTTTTATAGCCATTCTAAAATAACCCACAATTGAAATTTTATTTAAAGAATCTAATACCTCTACCTTTTCTTTTATTGGCAAATGAAAGCATTCCAGGCAGAAGGAACAGCTAGAGTAAAGGTCCAAGAATGAGAGAAGTCCGGAGGGCTGCAGATTACTGGCAGAGGAGAGGAGTGGTGGGAAATGAGGGCAAAGAGGTAAGCGAGGGCCAGATCATGTAGGGGCTTGTAGGCCAGGGAAACAAATTGAGATTTTGAGAGCAATAGAAACCACTGGAGGGTTTTAAACAAGGAAGCAACGTGATGTGATGTCTTAAAAGTTAAAAGA
>NW_012147975.1:1758899-1765994 GCF_000956105.1 Propithecus coquereli
TAGAAAACATAAAAAGAAGCAGATGAATTCAAATACGTTGGGGGCGGCAGGGTCAAAAGGAACTCGCTGATGGACTTGACACAGGGTGGAAGAGAAAGAGTAATCCAGAATGGCTCACAGGCTTCATACTTGAGCAACTGGGTAGAAAGCAATTGCATTTACCAAAATTTGCAAAACTGGGAGAGGAGGCAGGTCTGTGGGTGAAAATCATGAGTTCTATTTTGGATATGTTGAGCCTGAAATCCCTCTTAGACAATCTAAGAAGAGTTAAGTAAGCAATTGGATATAGGGGTTAGGACTAAAGATATAAATTTGGAAATAATTTACACAATATTTAAAGACATGAGGTAAGATCACATAGCAAGAGTGTGTAGATAGAAAGATACCTCAAGACAGAGACCTTAGGCACTCCAACATTTAAAAGTTCAGTGGAAGAAAAGGAGAGTGAAGAGGAAAAGGAAGAGGAAGACAAGGTAAACACAAATAAGACTGGGAAAGAGCAGCAAGTGAGGCAGGTGAAAAAGTAGGACAGTGTAATGTCTCGGAAGGCAAGGCAAGAAAGTATTTCAATAATGAGGGAGAGGATAGCCATAATAAAAAAGACAGACAATAGTAAGTGTTAGTGAAGATGTGGAGAAATTGGAATGCTCACATATTGCTTAGTGGGAATATAAAATGGTGCAGCCACTTTGGAAAACAGTTTGGTAGTTCCTCAAACATGGAGTTACCATATGATCCACCAACCCCACTCCTAGGTATTTATCCAAGACAAATGAAAATATATGTCCCCACAAAAACTTGTACACAAATGTTCATAGCAGCATTATTCATAATAGCCAAAAAGTGGAAATAATACAAATGTCTACCAACTGATGAATGGATAGGAAATATTATTTGGCAATAAAAAGGAATGAAGTACTGATACATAGCACAGCATGGACACAACATGGATAAACCTTGAAAATATTACGCTAAGTGAAAGAAGCCAATCACAAAAGATCACATATTGTATGATTCCTTTATATGTAATGTACAGGACAGGCAAATCTATAGCAACAGAAAGTAGATTAATGTTTGCATAGGGCTAAGGGAAGGAAGGAAGGGAGAAATGAGGAGTGACTGCTAATGGGTACAGAGTTTCTTTCGGGGGAGACAAAAATGTTCTAAAATTAGATTGTAGTGATGGTTGCTGATATGGTTTGGATCTTGGCCTCTCCAAATCTCACGCTGAAATCTGATCCCCAGTGTTTAATGTGGGGCCTCGTGGGAGGTGTCTGGGTCATAAAGGCAGATCCCTCACAAATGGCTTGGTGCCCTCTCCTTGATAAGTGAGTTCTTGTTTTATTGGTTCACAGGAGAGCTGGTTGTTTAAAGGAGCCTGGCACCACCTGCTCCCTCTCTTGCTCCTGTACTCTCCATGTGACATGCCTACTCCCCCTCCACCTTCCACCTTAACTGGAAGCTTCTTGAAGCCCTCACCAGAAGCAGATGCCAGTTCGATGCTTCTTGTACAGCCTGCAGAACCGTGAGCCAAATAAACCTCTTTTCTTTATAAATTACCTAGCCTTAGGTATTTCCTTTATAGCAACTCAAAATGGACTAACAATTGCACAACCCTGTAAATATACCAAAAATATTAAAATGTATAACTTAAACAGGTGAATTGCATGGTATGTAAATTATATCACAATAAATCTGTTTAAAAAAAAATAAAGGAGGGATCACCTAGAGCAATTACTGCCGCAAGATCACCTAAGATTAGAATAGAGACCTCTGGATTGGATAGCATGGAAGTTATCAGTGACCTTGACAAAGGACTGATGGAGAAAGAGGTAATTAGAGGGTGGGCTGACAGAGAATGAGATCTGAGGAACAAACTGCAAAGAACTGAGGTAATGGCTACAGAGGCATATGGAATAAATAGAGGTTTTATAAGATGGCAAATAATACAGTATATTTATTGATGAGAATGAATCAATACAGAGAGAGAAACTTATAAGGCTGGAGAGAAAGTGTTTGTTTGAATCGAAGTCCTTGGATAAGGGATGGATTAAAAAGCACAAATGCAAAGGGTGGGAGGCATTCATCTCAATAGGGGAGAAGGCACAGAGCCTAGGCACAGATGTCGGTAGGTTGTCGATAGTATTAGGAACATGAAGTAGGTGATGCTGTTTTCTCTGTGAGGTCTGAAGCAAGATGATCAGGGTAGAAGCAAAAGGTTTTCATTATATTGCCGTGTAACAAAATTACCCTAAAACTTAGCAGCTCATTAGATTATGTTTTCCTCACAGTTTCCTGGATTTGATCTTTACTCAAAATCCAGTTCTTAAATTTAGTATTGTTTGCTTTCTGGAGATGCTGGAAATTTTCAAGACCAATAAATACTGGTTCCTTTGTGTTTAACCATCTTGCCTTTAGCACGTCTCTCTCCTCTCACATTTTACTCAAAGCAGCAAGGAGAAATCAGGCGCATCTTCAACATTCTCCCTAGAAATTAATTACCTTTACTAAATCACCCAGTTCTTTATATACAATTCCTATTTTCCACATTAAAATATTTGGTGACAGTGTTGCTAAACTTTCTGCTTCTACATAAAAAGGATCTCTTTTCTTTCACTTTCTACCCATTTTTTTCTCACTTCCCTTTAAGCCTTCACCTGCAGCTTCATGAAAGGCCATGAGGCCTCTTCTAACAGGCTCTTCAAGACTCTTCAGTTTTTTTCCACCATTCTTTTCAAAGTCCTAGATTCTGTCTACTGCTTAGTTCCAAAGCCACTCCCACATTCTCAGATCTTTGTTATAGAGGAATCCTATTTTAAAGTTCCAAAGTTATTAACACCTATGATGAATTACTCTCAAACTTAGCAACTTAAAAACAATAAATATTTACTATCTCATAGTTTTTGTGATTCAGGATCTTGGGAGTAGCTTAGTTGGGTGATTTTGGTTCAGGGTCTTGCGTGAGGGTGCCAGGCTAGAAGATCTCCTTCTGAGATAGCTCGCTCACATGGTTTTAGCGGTTGGCTTCAGTTCCTTGCCATGTGGCCTTCTTCATAGAGATGCTTTGACATAGTAGTCGGCTTCTCCCAGAGCGAGTGATCCAAGTGAGAGGGAAAGGGAGAGCAAGAGAAGCCACAATGCTTTTTATGACCTAGTCTCAGAAGTCATACACGGTTGCTTCTGCCATATTAGTCTTTTGGAAGTGAGCCTTTAAGTCCAACCCAAACAGCAGGTCCTCGAATAATGTCATTTTATTCAATGTCATTTCATTATAATGTTGATGAGAAAAAAATCGACTCTGACTGGAGCCACACTCTGAGTGAAGTTTGCACATTTTCCCCATGCCTGTGTGGGTTTTCTCTGGGTACTCCGGTTTCCTCTTACGTCCCAAAGCTGTGCACATTAGGGAAACTAGCATGTCTAAACTATCCCAGCCTGAGTGAGTGTAGGTGTGGGTATGAGTGTGCCCTGCAATGGATTGGAGTCCTGGCCAGGGTTGGTGCCCGCCTTGTGCCCTGAGCTGCCAAGGATAAGCTCTGGCCACCTGCAACCCTGAAGTGGAATAAGCAGGTTGGAAAATGAATGAATGAATGAATGAATACAAGTTATTGTCAAACAAAAATTCATAAAGTATGCAATAATCACACAAATGCATGACAATACACAATGAGGTAGGAAACCACTCAATGAACCCACAATATTTGTTAGTGTTTGTTTCTGAACTGCCTAATATGGTAGGAGGTGCTCCATACAATTTTCGCTATGCAAACATTTATTCTTTGATTTCACCCACCACCACTATAGCCACCAACACTCACCGATTCACCAAATATTGGATAAATAATTATTGTTTTTATTAATCTTTCTTAAATGCATGTACAACTCACATTTATTTCAATGTTTAATATTAGAAGTGTTTTGGGTCTTTATTTAGAAGTTTGGTGATTTTTTTTTTTTGTTACCAGAAATATGCCATAGCAACTTAACCCTTGTTTATATCAATTAGCCTATGGTAAAACTGGTTTCATTATATGTCATTTCACTTAAAGGTGCAATTTCTAAGAACCTATTGACAACGTTAGGTGAGGACTTTCTCTACTCAAGGGGAGGGGAATTAAGCTCCACCTCTTGAAAGGAAGACTATCAAAGAATCTGTGGATAAATTTTAAACTACCAAAGACGGAACGGAGAAGTCCTGAAGAAAGAGAAGATAGGAAATAGCTGTTTCTGAAAGTTGGAGAATGGACACAAGATTGCTGGGAAATTTAGTAGAATTTCTCAGAAACTGAGTGCCCATTTAAAATTTATGATAACGAATTTAAAGGACCAGTCAGTCCCCCGAACTTGTTGGCTGGGCATGCGCTTCTATTACATACCTCTATGTGTTTATCCCATTATTGCTTTTACGAGGCAAATTTGCAGTGTTTGTTTACTTGCCTGTTTCCCCACTAAATTATTAACCTTTCCATGTCAGAGACCATGAACTACCCCTCACATGACAGGCATACAATCAATATTTGTAAAATAATTAAATCTGTTCTAAATTCCTTCCCATAAGCAAGAAAAAAGGAAGAAAAAATGAAAAAGGAAGCTACAACATAACCTAGAAAAAAGAGGAGAGTAAAATAATAGGGAAGACAGGCGTTTGAAGGGTTACAATATAACCTGGAGAGAGAGGCGCAGTATTAAATTTGCCAAAGAAACTAGTTTATTATCACCCTACCTCAAGTTCTTTAGGTTTGCCACGAGCCCAAATTCAAGCTCGCTCTGCGCTTCTCCCAATCTAGGTTTCCAGACCCAATTCTAACCAAAACACGGGGTGGAGATTTGTATTAGTCTTCTGTCACTGCCGTAACAAATTACCACAAATCTGGTGGCTTAAAGTAACACAGATCTATTATTTTCCAGTTCTACAGGTCAGAAGTCTGACAGTTAGCTAAAATTAAGGTGTCAGTAGTGCTGGGTTCCTTTCTGGAGACTCCGGGGAGAATCTAGAGGCCACCCACACTCCTTGACTCATACCCGCCCTCCTCCTGTTCCTCTTTCCGCTTCCTTTCTCTTTCTCACTGCAACCAGGAGAGGGATCCTATCATTATACTGTCCCCACCCAAATAATCCAGAATAATCTCCCCGTCGCAAAGTCTTTAACTTTAGTCACATCTGCAAAGTACTTTTTGCCATGTAAGGTAACACATTCACAGGTTCTGGGGAGGAGGACATGGGCACACTTGGGATTAAAGGAGACGACATATATGTACAGGTCATACAGTCAGCACTGGTTTAATCACAAGAAGTGCGGAAAGAAAATGTTAACTTCGATTACTCAGTTTACTTAGGAATACATGTGTGGTTAGAAATGCCAGATGGTAAAGCAGGGCGATGAAAGTAAAAGAAGAGTGGGTAGAGGATCCAGAAAATACCACAGACAGAAAATTTCTGTGCCCTAGAACTATTGCTGTGGTTTCAAAGTTTGGAATCACAAACAAACATAACCATATGTTGCTTCTCTTCGGCAAGTCACATATTTCAAAATAGCCCAAATTCTCTATTTTCCTTCCAAATGCAGTATTCCATTCATATGCCACCAGATGGCAGAGCAGAGCAGAGAATAAATTCCTAAATAATGAAAGAAAAAAAAGACCCTTTTCTTATCCTGGGAGAAACCCAGCCCTCTGGATGGAGAGCAAACCCAAAACTCAGAATAGAAAAGCATCTTAGTTTTAAAGGCTTCCAGAGACATCAATTTCACAATTTTCCTCTGATAGTTTGGCAACCTGTAAACATGTATATCAGCAAAACACAGTCAAGTGGAGGTCAGAATTGTTAAGCAAATTCAGAAATCCAGAAAGAATTAAGAATCACTTTCACTAAAAAAGAAGGTGCTGCTTTTCCTCCCTGGCTGCTTGAGAGTCGACCGCCATCATGAACGACACAGTAACTATCCGGACCAGGAAGTTCATGACGAACCGACCACTTCAGAGAAAACAAACGGTCATCGATGTCCTTCATCCTGGGAAGGCAACAGTACCAAAGACAGAAATTAGGGAAAAACTAGCCAAAATGTACAAGACCACACCAGATGTCATCCTTGTATTTGGATTCAGAACTCACTTTGGTGGTGGCAAGACAACTGGCTTTGGCATGATTTACGATTCCTTGGATTATGCAAAGAAAAATGAACCCAAACATAGGCTTGCAAGGCATGGCCTGTACAAGAAGAAAAAAACATCAAGAAAGCAGTGAAAGGAACGCAACAACAGAATGAAGAAAGTCAGGGGGACTGCAAAGGCCAATGTTGGTGCTGGCAAAAAGTGAGCTGGAGATTGAATAACAGCCGAAGGAGTAAAGATTGTGCAGTGACGTTATCTGTAGCCATCGTGTGGATTTTTCACAAGAAGATTAATAAACTTAAAAACTTTAAAAAAAAAAAAAAAAGAAGGTACCAAAAAAGATTTTTTTTAAAAAAACCTAACTTCCCTGGTTCCTTGAGTAAGCTTAATGGCTTCTTCCTGTGATCCCCACTTGGCTGTCAAGCACCTCAAATTCAACTTGTCCCAAACTGAACTCAGCATCTTCCTTCCACACTTTCTCTTCCTCCTGTTCCCTATTCAGTTAAGAATACTCTCATCCACCTGGTTGCCAAATCCAGAAACCCTAAGGTCACCCTTGTTGCTTCTCTAATCTTCGACTTGGAAAGAATGAGTATTTTATCATCCCTTTTCATCCACTGTTTTGGAAATAATACACTGTTTTTATTCTTTTAGGAGTTATCCTAGAAATTGTCACATGCATATTTAATTTATCAAAACTGAAGTTAATGAACATCTTTATCCTGATCCTAGATGATATAAGGATAATTTAAAATCTACTTATTCTTCTCGTGGATTATGTTGTTGTTGTATGTTTTAATTTTTTAAACCCCTTGTGTTTTCTTCTCGAGTTTAAGCTCATTCATTCATTCATTCATTCAAGAAATATTCATTGAAGACTTGCTATATGCCAGGAACTATGCAGGGACACCAAAAATACAGCAGTAAATAAGATACATTTCTAGCCATCAAAGAGTTTATGTTTAGTAAGAAAGGCAGTAAGTGA
>NW_012147975.1:1767024-1768692 GCF_000956105.1 Propithecus coquereli
TCATATATTAAAATTTTATATATACTAGGGTCTATTTCTGTCTATTCCATTCCTTGATCTGTCTGCTAACTGACCTAGAATTATACCAACCAATTTAATTACTGATACTTTATAATATTTTAAAATATTTGGTGTGGTTAAGCATGCTTATCATTTTAAATATTCCATTCTTCAAAGCTATTCTCACTTACATATTCTTTTCTATGTTTTTTTTTATAACTCCTACTGGGATTTTCATTGGAATTGAATTAAATCTATAATTTAACTTAGGAAGAAATGAAATCTTTATAATATTTAGTCTTTTCATCCAAATATGCCTTTTTTCCTTTTCATGTTTCTTGAAGGCATTCATGTATGCCAGGTGATGCTAGGAGAAAAGAGATGTATTAATCAGTAGGCCTCCATTTCTATATATCCCTTAGTTCCTGAGCACACGCTAACTTGGTATCAAAGTGGTGTCCTTGAGGAAGAAAAACTAAACGGACATTTTATTAGCCCCTCATCATTTGTTTACTCTAAATTATAATAACTTTCAATCTGTACCTGGGGTAAGGAAAAATGATAACAAGAATGGACTCTTAACCTCAGAACATAGGTTTATACCAAACATCCCCTTAAAAATTAAAAAACTACTCTGGTTTTATCATTTCTCAATTTTCCATGCTCATTCTAGATTTTCTTTGGGAGGGAATACAGGAACAGTAAACAATGAACTTTGCTCTTAACCCAAATTGTATGTTTCTACTAAGGAAAATTCTAAAACACAACAATAATAACTATTAATTATCGAATATCTACTATGTCCTATCATCAACCTTCAAAACAATCCTCAAGATGGGTGGCAATATTCACCTTATAGAAAAGGAATCAAAAGCTCAGAGAGGTGGTCAAGGTCACCCAGCTAGGTAATGTGGGGGAATCCGAATTCAGACCCAGCTCTGTCCAACTCAAGCTGCCTGTCAAAATCTTCACCGACATCACAGATGACTGAGATGATCTCTTAGTATCCACCAAACCTGTGGCCACTGCTAGTTTTTGCCAGTGTGCTATGTACAGAAAAGATAATTTACAATAAGCCCTACAATCTTCCAGAGTTTGCCATTATTTATATGTCAAGTATAAACTGGTAAATAAGCAACGGGACACTGCTAAAAGGCAACGGGGGAATGAAGAGGTACGGGCTACTGCACTGCTTTGCGCACATCTGCTCAAGGTCCTACAGAGGAGGGGACTGGCTTCCATTTCTGTAGTACATACCCCCTTGCCACTGTACCCCCGACTCTATCTCACAGGGTTCTACAAAACACAGGTACTCAATTGCAATGTTGTTGACTGCCTGGGAATTCTGGGCTTCTGTTGGTTAGTTCGGTGTACTGGATGGGGAAACAGAATGGATTGACATGGCTTAGTTCTAAAACTTGGGGTTCCCTCATTGAATCCTTGGATTAGGAAATGCAATATTTCAGAATGTTGCTGATCTTTTCATTATACCATGCCAAAAATATTTTCAGCCACACTCAATATTCTACAACCTTATTTCTCAAAGCCTTTAAACATTCACTATAAGGAAATATTTCTTATATTTAATCTAAATCTCACTTTTTCACTCTTTGGCAACAATAAGGAATAGCATCCTTCTTGTAATAATTTTTCAAATACAAGAAAAGG
>NW_012147975.1:1772912-1774601 GCF_000956105.1 Propithecus coquereli
TGTGTGTGCAGTTATCACCTATACATTCCTTTCCTATACATTCCCTTCCTTCTCCAATGAAGCTCACTTGGTAGAAGGCCTCTAATTAGCAATAAAAGCTTTCTGTCTCTGATTTATAATCTATCAACTGTGTAAAGAGCTTAAATCTGCCTTGAAATTCTCCTTCAGCCAGTATCTGTGAACTCTTGGTTTGCTGAATTCCTGAATCATCTAAGCCTTAAACCTTTATTTCAAATACTACTGATTATAGATTTCACTATTTCTCCTATCACCGCATCACATCTGTGCCACAGATCAGTTTCTTGGGTCTTTCTTTGTAAAACATATTGTCTTTAGCAACAGTTCCTGCTCATCTGTGGGTTGTTTTGTTTTGTTTTGTTTTCAGAGATGGCATCTTGCTACGTTGCCCAGGCTGGAGTGCAGTGGCTATTCATAGGTGCAATCATAGCACACTGCAGCCTTGAACTCTTGGCCTCATGCAATCCTCCCGCCTCAGCCTCTGTGGTAGCTAGGACTACAGGCCCACACCACCCCACCCCACCCAGCTCATCTGTGGTATTTTTATGGTGTTCTTCAGTATGGTATCTATTGTTAAAATCATGACAGACGTAAGTATTCTTAAGGTGATTTCTTTCTAATAAGAATCTGCTAAGCCTTTGAAATCAGGGAGAATGTAAGAGCAGGCCAAGGTAATTTCAAACAGTAAAAAGAAGTTCATTCTTTTTCATTCCTACTGCTCAATTTCTTTTATCAATGTTATTTATGTTGTTTTCCTCAAATTCCTAAAGAATAAACCAAGATGAGGGTTTTTTTTTTTCTCCTTTGTTCTCTTTCAATGTCTCCTCTTTGGGCCAGAAATTGTAGCATTAGAACGGCAGAGAGGTCATCAAGCCTGCAGGACATCCTGGTAGGAACGGTTCCACTGAGCATGAATACCCTAAACTACGCTGAGCCATAGGACCAGGGCACCCCTTTCCTCTGGAAGTTAGAAGAAGGGATCTGGAGGAAGGAAGAATTGGAGGATGCTTTCTAAATAAGTTCATTCTAGGTAATAGCTCATTAGGCATTGGCTGCCTTCCTTGCCTTGATCCCCAGAATCTGAGCAACATATCCAGAAACTGCCTATGCAGAATGTAGCTTCGGCCTCAGAGAGTGAAGGAAGGGAAAAGAGGAGAAGGCATCTGCTATTCCATGGCGGGTATGTTCTGTGATTCTAACCCTCAGACTAAAAGGCTATAGATTAGCTTTAGGCAGTAGAGCTGACAAATTTTACTCAACACATATATACTAAGCACCTACTATGTGCTCTGTGTTGGGGCTGAGGGAATAAATGCAGATACAAGATCTCATTTAATCCTTACAACTTAGAGTTTATCCCCCATTTTACAGATAAGAAAACTGAGGAAGAAGGGTAACTGACTTATGTCAAAGTCATACAGATACCAAGTAGTGATGTTCCAAGTAGAACCTGTCTTAGTCTGTTTGTGATGCTATAACAAAATACCACAGACAAAATAGCACAGAGTAATTTATAAATAATAGAAGTTCCTCACAGTTCTGGAGACTGGGAAGTCTAAGATCAAAGCACTAGCAGGTTTACTGTCTGGTGTGGGCTGTTCTCTGCCTCCAGAATGGTGCCTTGTTGCTGTTTCCTCACATGGCAAAAGGGACAGAAGGGGTGAACTTGCC
>NW_012147975.1:1776966-1778743 GCF_000956105.1 Propithecus coquereli
GGAGAGAGAATGCTATGGGGGATGCTTGCAGTGTGCTCCTACCCTATTTTGGGCCCCTCACTTGCATACTTGGGGGTAAGGGAGTATACAAAAATTCACTTTACCCAAGGCCGTAGACTCCCTGAAGTTAAATAAGAGAACTTCGTTGATATAAAAGAAATAAAACATGTTCTACTTATTTGCTTTTAAAATTAAAAGTAGGAAATACAGAACTTTATTCCAGAAATATAAAACAGGAGGGAAGCAGAAAATTGCGGAAAGAACATGGAACTCTCTGAGAACCAGGAGACCTGGGCTCTGGTCCCTGTTCTACCGGTATTTAACAGCAAAGCTGCAAGATCTGTCAAATGAGAGGTATATGTTAGAAGACCTTTAGAGTCTCTTCCGAGTCAAAACACCATAGCACCAAACGAAATATTAATATAACAAATAATCTAAAATGTGCTTTAATTTTTCTATGTTGTGGAAAATTAAGGGAAAGGGGGAAAACAGGGAGGAGAGAATGAGACAGAAGGACAGAAAGAAAGGAGGACAACAAATGGTAAGGAAAAAACACAGAACAAGGGGCAGACACACACAAATTCTACCCCCAATTCCCTTCCCCTCAAAAAAAGAATTGTGTAAATAAAGAGACAGAAGAAAGACACTAACGAAAAGACACTCAGATACAGAAATAAGTATGCACATAGAGACTTTGGTGGAGCTATGCTCTTATTTTGTTCATCTTGAAACTTTTAAACACAAGACTATAAAAAAAATTAGTGTAATGTTTTATCTTTGCATTAAAAGGCATAAATGGAACAAGTTCAAGGCAGGTGCCTCATAAACTAGATAAAATCAAGTTAAAGGTTGAAGATTACCTACTTCTGCCATATGCTACTCATATTTTTGAGCAAAGCGTCACTTGAGAATTTGAGATCTCACATCCGTAGATCAATTCCAACCAAACAAACCAAATATGAACTCTCCTAAAATAGAAATGTATCCCAAGAATTTTTTTATGAATCAGAGCTTAGCATGACTTTGTTTCCAGATAGGCAGGATTTAAATATTTTAACTTAATAGTTACCAATTATGTAAAGTGTAAGTCCCACATTGCCATTTAAAGTCCAAATTTGGAGATTTTCCTATTAATCTTTTCTGTATTGTGTGGAGGGCACTGGATAATGTAACTCCAGCACTCCTCTTTCATTCCATCCCAGATGAGGCCCATCTGACCTTCTTCAGGCTTTCTAAGCTCCAAGCCTCTATGGAAATTTGTAGATTGGAAAGCTAATTTTCTTTGCTACTAATCAGCATGCAGGAGAGTAGAGGGGTCTCCACCCAGTTTCAGACCTGCTGTTGCAGGATGGTGAGTAATTCCTATCCAATGAAGACAGTCCAGATTGACACGAACAGGCAATACACAAGCTCCCAATGTTTATTCCCATCTCTATTACCAATCTGCTGGGAACTCTGCAAAATTATATGAATTTTCACATCTATAAAGAGAAAACTGTCACTCAGACTTGTTTTTGCAGGATTCATAGGAAGCTTTTCATTCTTACAGACATTAAGAGCTAAGAAGAAAAAACACACAAGACTGTGCTGGTCTTGTTTGGCTTTAGCTAAGACCTTGGATTTTTCTGTACTTTGGTTTCTCTCTCTATGAACTGGAACTATAACAATCACATTCCTTTCCAACAAACTTGATGCTGGAGAAATAAACAGTACAGCAGATATGAAAGCACTCACAACTCTTTGGAGGATGGGAGTTAGATCAATTCAGTTCAAATGT
>NW_012147975.1:1781648-1784773 GCF_000956105.1 Propithecus coquereli
AAGTAAGCTTAGAAAATCTCTTCTTACAATCCTGACATAATGGAAGCTTCCCTGAACCACCCAACATCTGATAAAACCAGCACAAAGAGCAACAACTCTGCATTTTTTTACTTTGAGTCCTGTCAACCCCCTTCTCTAGCCTTACTGCTATTACTCATAGCCTATACTATGGTCTTAATTGTGGGCCTTTTTGGAAACCTCTCTCTCATCATCATCATCTTTAAGAAGCAGAGACAAGCTCAGAATGTCACCAACATACTGATTGCCAATCTCTCCTTCTCTGACATCCTGGTGTGTGTCATGTGCATCCCTTTTACTGTCATCTACATTTTGATGGACCACTGGATATTTGGGGACACCATGTGCAAACTAACCTCCTACGTGCAAAGTGTCTCAATCTCTGTATCCATATTCTCACTTGTATTAATTGCTGTTGAAAGACATCAGCTAATTGTGAACCCCTGTGGCTGGAAGCCCAGTGTATCTCATGCCTACTGGGGCATCACATTGATTTGGCTATTTTCTCTTCTGTTATCTATTCCCTTCTTCCTGTCCTATCAACTCACCAATGAGCCCTTCCACAATCTCTCTCTCCCCACTGACCTCTATGCCCACCGGGTGGCCTGTGTAGAGAACTGGCCCTCCAAAATGAACCAGCTCCTCTTTACCACCTCTCTGTTTATGGTCCAGTATTTTGTCCCTCTGGCCTTCATCCTCATCTGCTACCTGAAGATTATCATCTGCCTCTGCAGGAGAAATGGGAAGGTCAACAGGAAGAGGGAAAATGATGGCCGGCTCAGTGAGAACAAGAGGATCAACACAATGTTGATTTCCATCGTGGTAACCTTTGGAGCCTGCTGGCTGCCCTTGAACATCTTCAATGTCATCTTTGACTGGCATCCTGAGGTGCTGATGAGCTGCCACCATGACCTGGCATTTGCAGTTTGCCATTTGGTTGCTATGGTTTCTACATGTATAAACCCTCTCTTTTATGGCTTTCTCAACAAAAATTTCCAAAAGGACCTGGTGGTGCTTATTCACCACTGCTGGTGCTTTGCACCTCGGGAAAGATATGAAAATATTGCCATCTCCACTATGCACACAGATGAATCTAAGGGATCTTTAAGAATGGCTCACATACCAACAGGTATATAAAAATTGGTAACACTTAATGCTGAAGTCCTTCTTGAATGGGAGATGGGGAGGTAATGGCTGGGGATAGGGCAAGATGCAGAAAGAAGAAGCCAGAACCCCCCAAATAGCAACTTTATACCTAGTTCTGCTTTAGGCTAAGCCTGTCTCTATCATATATCCACCCAACACACCCACCAACACACACGGACACACACAGACACACACACCACCCTTTTCTCTTTTCTTAGGAGAATAACTAATACTTCGAACAATCTGGCTTCCATCATTTGTGGCAGAGAATGAACACAAGAAAGCAGACAGAGAGGCAAGCAGCAGTGATGGCTGGGAAACAAAGTTCACAGATCCTTTTAGTCAATGAAATATCCACAAAAGTTATTACTAGTGATATGCCTAGTAAAGTCAATGCTATACCTCCCTAGCACTGAAACAAGTCTACTTTCAGATATGAAAACTGTAACTTTCAGTCATGTAACTATTCAATCAATTAGCCACATCAGAAAATCCCCCACCATAATCAATTAGTTAATGAATTACGTTTGGATTAAGGTTGAAAGGGTACTTTTAACTTCACATTTAAATTAAGCATCATAATTATAATTAATTCCCATACCTGAATCAGATTCTCTAGTTTATGATAACAGTACATTTTCTTCACTAACGATGCTATTAGAACTGGCCACAAATTCTTTAGCACTCTAATTAAGCTAGAAATCACTTTAACTAACTTATTAATGGCCAATGTAGATAGAGCTTTCATTACAAAATGGCTTTTTATCTGTAATTCTTTATGTATATTAAATAGAGGTCATATGACTCTATCATTGGGTCTGAGAGACTTTGTCAATAGCACTTTTATAATTAGCTTAAAATTTTTTCAACCTCTCAAATATCTGACTTAAACACTTAAAAAACAGATCCCTCATCCCCACAGAGTCGCTTACATAGGGGAATCAGCTAGATTATTCTCAAAAGATACTAAGCTGTTGTTCAAATAGCCATTAGCTCAGTGACTTTTACTAAATCATGACCAGTGTCATTGCTTCCTTGAATAAACCTCCCTTACATCTATTAAATTTGAACTACCGTGTATTTGTATGTTAAAAATGTACCTGTTTTCTTTTGAATAAAAAGTAATATTTCTCCGAATACCTGAATATCTATTGTGTTTTTTTCTTGCACAGTATCCTCAATGTTTTTTCCTCCTGAAAAATCTTTCTTTCCTTCCCTCCCTCATTCTCTCTTTTTTCATTTTCTTCAGGATTTCTATTCTATCATTTTGGGATAAATGAACAACAAAAGCACTGCTGGACACCCAAATGAAATAAAATGTAACAGTCTCACAGTATTAGTTACAAATGCTCTTATCTAAAATCCAATTTCAAATGGTGTCAGCTTGAAGTCCTAAAGGTACAGAACTGTAGCCCCTTAGCCGAGGAAGCAGTTGCAGTCTCCCTAGATAACCATTCTAGGTTCTGATTGTGGTTAGTCCTACAACTAAGACCCACAAACAAATCAGCAAGAAAAAAACAAACAAACCCATTAAAAAGTGGGCAAAAGACATGAATAGATGTTTTTCAAAAGAAGGTAGACAAATGGCCAACAGACATGAAGAAATGCTCAATATCATTAATCATCAGAGAAGTGCAAATTAAAACCACAATGAGATATCGCCTTACCCCAGTCAGAATGGCCATTATTAAAAAGTCAAAAAACAATAGATACTGGTGTGGATGCAGAAAGGAACGCTTATACACTGTTGGTGGGACTGCAAATTATTATAACCTCTACGGAAAACAGTATGGAGATTCCTCAAAGAAATAAATATAGACTTACCATTTGACCCAGCAATCCCACTACTGGGGGTCTACCCAAAGAAAAGAGGTCATTTTATCAAAAAGATACCTGTACTCAAATGTTTATTGCAGCACAATTCACAAGAGCAAACGTGTAATCAGCCTAAGTGCCCATCA
>NW_012147975.1:1785382-1788562 GCF_000956105.1 Propithecus coquereli
TAAATATTATGTGTTCTTTCTGGCTCCATGATAAAAGCAATTTCCTTCTATACAGCTATTTTGTTTCTTCTTTTAAAGTTTTCTTAAGCACTAATAAGACAAAAGTCACTAACGGTATAACTATCAATAACAGTCTTTTGGGGCAGGCGCGGTGGCTCATGCCTATAATCCTAGCACTTTGAGAGGCTGAGGTGAGAGGATCACTTGAGGCCAGGAGTTCAGGACCAGCCCAAGCAAAAGTGAGACCCCATCTCTACAAAAAATAGAAAAATTAGCCAGGCATGGTGGCTTGTTTTCCACAATGGCTGTACAGAGTGCAAGGGTTCTGAAGGCTTTCCCTTCTGCCTAAGTTGAAAGCTGCCTAAAAGGAAGCTAAGGGTAACTGAAGGCAGGGTTAATATCAGAGGACTCGTTACCTTTATACCCATAAGAGAACATACTGGGGAAGAGAAAGGAAAGCATCCTAGATGGTGTGGAAAAAGGGGATTATTTCAAGATTTATATGTCCAGGAATTCCTAAAATCCTCCCCAAAGTCACTCATGCAGTAAATGTGCTCATGCAATAAACTGGACACAGAAGAATATTTCCAGTGGGCTAAGGAAGGCAGGCAGGTCTCTTTCCCATTTCTGTGCCCAAATCAAGCTCCTCGTTGAGGCCGGGATAGTATTTCACCTGAGGGAGAAGTGAAAAGATAGGTGGTGACAAGAACGTATCTGTCTGGCATCTGGTTCATTGACTGTCCCCTGCTGTTCTCTATTTTAGGTAGATAATTCTGTTCTTCTTAGCCAGACTGTGAGCTTTCAGAGACATTGTCCTGTATCTTTTATCCCTTCTACACCAGCCTCCCCACTGTCCCCAGAGTGTTTAAGACAGGACGAGGCAAGGAAAAAGCATTTAATACACACAGATCTTGAAAGTTATTTCTTAAGAAAACAAGTGAGGCAGTAATTACTTATTGAATGCTTAAATGTTTTCAAACCCATGTTTTATTAATTATCCAGTGAGAGCATAAAGACATAATCCTAATCACACAAAGATTTTGTAACGTCAGTAAGCCAAGAAATCTTGAATCCTTGAGGATTCTATTTCAACATTTCTCAACAACCTTCTCTAATTCCCCAAGGCTATGACGATTGCCCAGACACTGCTCCCATAGTACCCTGTGTACTCCTCCCATGCAGACCTGTTTACATGTGTGCCTCCCTCACAAAACATGAGTTCCTTGAAGGCAGGGACTGTGTCTTGTTCATTGCAGTGGCTCTAATGCCAAGTACAAGCATCGGGCACAAAATGGGGGGCTCAACAAATATTTGTTAACTGTAGGTATAGAATAGCATCTGGGAATGATAAATCTTTGCTTTAAAGTGGCATGTGGCTCTGAACAGTTAAGAGGGGACTATACTTCCTAGACTCAGTATCTGAAAGAGCAGAATGCCAAACTTCCGTCTGAAATATAAGCACTTAGGAAACATGCGCTGGCAGGAGGACAAACACACCTTGGTCACAGGGAGTCTCAAGGGCTGGACTTTTATAGATCCAATGTCATTTGTCAGTAAGAGTTGTACCACTAAGATAGCTGGGCAAATCCTGGGACTGGAAGAAAATGCTCTATTAACTTCAAATTAAGTGCATCGACAGGCTCTTGGAGCAAACAGCTTTTAGAAATGAAAGGCCTCCTAGGGAAACCAGCCTCCAGGAGAGTGGGAGCCATTGTGATTCCACTAGAGAAACCAAACTCTCTGTAAAAGGCCAATGTAGGGCAGAATTTTATTCTTTTCAACGTGAGCCAAATTCTTCTCCTCTAATAAAATAACACATAGCCTAAAAGCAAAAGTTATGGAATTATTGATTTGGAGGCCATTTTCCATATCCTGTGGTCCCCAAAGATGCCCTCGAATTTTCTGCAGCAGCAGCGCCCCTTTCTCCTAGACATTGTCACCAGATAGCCTTGTTTCCTAATGACTCAAGTTATATACCTATCGTAAGGATAATTATTACAAAACAATATGTAATCCTCACTTTTTCCTTCAAAAATCTTTGTCTTCCTTTACCTCCCTGAATATGCACATAGTTTACTATGGCATGTACATTCCCACTGTAATGCTCTATTCCCAAATAACCAACTTTTCTTTTAGAAGGCCCCTTTCTGTTATTTAGGTTGACATATATGGTGTCAGAAGTGGGATCTGAAAAAGATCACTATTGGAAGAAATTGGTGATTCATAAAACCAGGGTGCAGTATCCACTTGAGCTCTTTGAGCTCTTCGCCTCCACAGCTCGCCTTTGCTCTCCTGGTGAGTTTTCTCTCAGGTACCACCTCCCTCCTTTTGATAGAGACTTTTTTATCTGGTTTGGTTAAGGCCATCTTAATAAAGGATCCTCCATCCCTTCTGTGACTATAAAAGACTTTTTGTCTTTTCTGATAACTCCTTTCTGGTAGGAAGACAGGTGTCTTTTTAGATTGAATACTCTTGGTTCCCCCAGAATTTACCTTCTCTCTGTGAGGTATGTCTTCTCTGGTTTGTAAGCCCAGTTTAATATTTCTTTTAATCTGCACATCTAGGTTAAAATTTTTGTGAATACTCTTCTCTTGGTTTCTTTTGATTTGGTTTGACTATTTCTCCTTGTTTGTTTCTGAATATCTTCTAAGAGCAAAAATAAGCATTCTGGTCGGTGGGTGCAAGATGGCTAATTAAAAGCCACTAGGGTGGTTGCCACCATCTAAAACACCAGTCCTAAAACTTCTGACATTCCCTGACAGAATTTATAGGATTTTCTTTGCTCTTTGGAGATTAATATAAAATGGAATGGGATTCTCAAACATTAAGGCATATCAGGTTCTCTTGGACTCCAGTTGGCTACATATTACAGCCTATTCTTGTACAGATTTTTAAACTGATGGGAAAATTACATCAAGGAAAATTCAGATTTCAAATGGTCATTAATTGAAAAACCTGCAACTATAGGGTTAACATGTAGAGTCTTCTAAGTTCTCTCTCTATTTTTTTTCCTGCCTACTTTGAATCTGCTGACTTTTCCACTGGTGTTGAGATAAAACTTACTGTTTATGGCATGCTAGCTAAGATTAAAAGAAAAAAGAGTCTTAAAGGGCTTTCAAACTAACGGCCTTACAAATCATAACAACTCCATGATAACCAAAACCTAGACATATAAATTTA
>NW_012147975.1:1789847-1794959 GCF_000956105.1 Propithecus coquereli
TGAAGTAGGGGACTTTTCATTTTATTTCCTCATTATACAGACAATATAATTGAGTTAAACAGAGGTTAAATAACTTGTCTAAGGTTACATAACTAACAAGGTAGATCTTATTATCTCCATTTTATAGATAAGAAAACCAGAACCTATGAAAATTGCCTATAAAAGTAAGTAACTGGGGCAGGCTTTGAACCAATATCTGTTGGACTCTCAACTCTACATTCTTTTATTTCTACCACTCTGCCACCTTTATTTGGATTATCAATAGCAAACATTTAAGGTTGGCTTCCCCTATTCTTGCCTTCTTTTGCCATAAGCCAGGATATACCAAAATGGTCTCATTTGAACATGTGCCTCTGAGAAGAACATAATTGGGAGGGCAAGCCTAATGCAAAAGCTCCATATTCTGAAATGCAACCCTTAAAAACGATGCACTGTGGATTATCTCTTCTGAGGTATCTGTTGCAGCCCTTCTAGTATACATATCTGAAAGTTTCTAACTTATCTTTCAGATACTTGGGGGTTCCTAATCAGTCTCTTTTTTTTCTTTCTTTTTTTCTTTTTTTTAGAGAGACAGGGTCTTGCTAGAGTCTACTGCCCAGGCTGGAGTGCAGTGGCGTCATTATAGCTCACTGCAGCCTTAAACTCCTGGGCTCAAGCAATCCTTCTGCCCCAGCCACCCAAGTAGCTGGGACTACAGGTGCACACCACCATGCCTGGCTAATTTTTTAAAATTTTTTATAGAGACAGGGTCTTGCTATGTTGCCCAGGCTGGTCTTGAACTCCTGGCCTCAAGCAATCCTCCCACCTTGGCCTCCAAAAGTACTAGGAGTACAGGTGTGAGCCACTGTGCCTGGCCCCATAATCAGTTTCTTAATGACCTCAAAAGATTTTTCAAATGGATGCTACAGAGAGGTTTCTTATTTCCCTCTGCCTCAGAAACCCCTCAAAATCCTCTCCTCTGAGAGAAAGAAATCTGCTTCAAACCTCCCAAAATAGCTTGAAAAATACTCATATTTTCAAAAAGACTGCACCCATAGGAAGAAACATGGATTGAACTCTCAGCTCTTGAATGAATTAATTGTTTAATCTTGGGCAAAGTATTTCCCTTTTTTGCACCTTTTCAACAATGGAGAGAATGCCCTGAGATTCTGTTTGAGAATGTGAGTCTTTTCAGAAATTATTTTAATATGAACTCGAGGAATTCGGTGGAGTGAGAAATGTAGGTAGTGTAAAAGAAATAAATCCTCTCCCTCTTTGCAGAATAGAGCAAAGCAGCATCCAAAGCCCTTTTCTATCTTCTCC
Source organism: Propithecus coquereli (assembly GCF_000956105.1). Classification (NCBI taxonomy): domain Eukaryota; kingdom Metazoa; phylum Chordata; class Mammalia; order Primates; family Indriidae; genus Propithecus; species Propithecus coquereli. The sequence continues at coordinate 1,791,150 of NW_012147975.1, forward strand.
GTACTCCATCCTCCACCCTCCACAAAAGATGAGCAAAGATAGGATCCTACTGCCACCTTGTGGTACATTAGATAGCACAGAAAGAAAGGTACTCAAACCACAACCTAAACCCCCCAGCCTCAGGAAACTACATTCTCCTCCTCCCTTACAATTGCACAGAGCTTGATAATTCATAACCCTATTATCTCATTTCATTCTCGCAACTACTATGGCAGTAGCGGGACAGGAGGCATACCTCCATTTTACTGTGGGAGAAACCAAAGTTCAGAGAGACTATGTGACTTGCCTAAGGTCACACAGTTAGCAACTGGCAGTCAGGACTTGAACCCACATCTTCTGACTATAAATCAAGTGAGGCATTCCTTGAAGGGGGTGAAATTCACATTTAGGTATTATCTGGGTTCAGGAATTTGAAGCAGGGAGGCTTAGATAGAGAAAACTCAATTTCTTCTACAGACACAACTGGCCACAGGCCACAACCCGGCTACACGTCTGTAGAAAAAGGTATCCAGATAGCCTTGATTCCTGCATTCCTCCCTGGTTTGCACATCCTGGGTTAACATCTCTAGGTCTCTCTAGCTGCTCTCTCTCTCTCTACTCCCCAACCCCAGCCTGCCCATAAGGCACACGACTGATTTATAGATAGCTAAACGCTGAACACCAAATGGATCCCAGGCAAGGGAGCCACAACATCCAAAGATCAGCAAGAACTCCTGGGAGAGCTACTCTATCTCTTGGTTAGAGATCATAACATTTGTGGCTCAGCCAAAACTGTCCGTAAGTTTTGCCAGAAAGCTCAGCTGGCATGTACCATAAAGATGTCATGCTCACTGAAAGCCAGGGGGCAATGCTGGGGTTATATGACATACCAAGTAGTATACAGGAATGGCCTAAGAACTAATCTGAGAGGTTCCAGTTTTCCACGGCAACCATAACTTCTCAGATAAAATACTGCAAAGCCCAGCGGCCTGAACTTGCTACCACCATAGGTGTTCCTTTAGTTTCATTCATTCATTACTTCACTGAGTAGAGAGCACATTCACTAAATGAGTAGGGCATTGTGAGGGATAAAGATGATGAATAAAAAATAATTCCTTTGTGAAATCAGGATCTCATAAGAGATATCTGCACTGCTCTGTTCACTGCAGCATTACTCACAATAGCCCAGAAATGGAAACGACCTCCATGTCCATTGACAGACGAATGGAAAAGAAAATGTGATATAGAAATACAATGAAGTATTATTCAACCTTAAAAAAAAAAGAATGAAATCCTGCCATTTGTGACAACATGAATGGACCTTGAAGACATTATACTAAGTGAAACAGCCAGACACAGAAAGACAACACTGTACCATCTCACTTACATGTAGAAACTAAAATAGTCAAATTCACAGAAGCAGAGGTAGCACGGTGGCCACCAGGGGCTGGGAGGAGGATATGAAGAGATGTTGGTCACAGGGTAGAAAGTTTCAGTTATGCAAGATGAGTGAGTTCTGCAGATCTAATGCACAGCACAGTGACTGTGGGTTAAGAGCATAGATCCTAAGTGTCTCACCACATGCACACACACACAAACACAAAAGGTAACTATGTGAAGTGATAGATAGGTTAATTACCTTGATTATGGTGATAATTTCACAATATGTATATCAAGTCATCAAGCTGTATACCTTAAATATATGCAATGTTTTTAAAAAGAAATAATTCCTTAGATTAAGACTTCATTGCCTCATGGTGAACAGAGGGAAATAGGAACAACACAAATGATAAGTGCATGTGAGATATAAATATTAAGTACTTCGGGGTTAAGAGGAAAAACTAAGATTCCTTCTGGCTTGGGTGTTAGGGGATTGGGGACAAGAAATGGATAAAGAACAATTTCAAGGATATGTAACACATAAATCTCTTCATACGTGTGGCCTTTACAAATCTCCCTTGCCTGCTCTCCTGCTACTACCTTGCTCTCACCCTACCATATTCTGAACTTAAGTTTTCTTCAGTAATTTAAGGGTTAAAAGTATAGGCTTTAGAGTCAATCAGATAGATCTTGGTTCTAATCCTAGCTCTGCCATGTTAGACAACCTTGGCAAGTTATGCAACTTCCCCCCTAGCCTCAATCTGCAGATCTATAAAGAGGATATTATAAAAATACCCATTTAAGAAGGTCTTGTGAGAGTTAAGTGAGCTAATGTATGCAAAGCTCAGAGCCTGGCCCATAGTAAAGACTTAGTAACTAGCAATGGACACTATCGTTAGTTATCTGTGTCTTTGATCATGTTTTCTTTGCCTGAGATTCTCTTCACCTTCTCAAACTGCTCCACTCCTATTTCTCCTTCAGGCTGGTCACAAAGGTCTGTCTTCTTGAGTGCCACAGGTCCTGCCAGCTGTTCCACACTGAGTGCTCAGAACATTTGTTCACAACTCCTTTACTGTATTTACGTGACGTCAACTTTTATTTGTTTGCAAGTCTGTCTTGCAGGCCTGTGAGGTTCCAAAGGGCAGGAGCTAGGTTTTACTCACCCTAGTACAGTATATGACTCAGGATACCACTAGAGAAATGAGTGTTGAATAAATAAGATTGTATGTGAGCTGGGCCTTAAATAAACTAATAGGAATGAAAGCATACCTCTGGATGGCCTTTTAAATGTGAATGTTAACGTATCAGTGTTGTATATTAACCCATTGGAAGCCACTAAAATTAATTATCAAGGATTAGCCTTTAAGATGAGCTGAGAGGCAGGACCAAAATGAGTCAAAATTTCATTAGGGGAACCCAGGGGCAGATGTACGGATGAATGAAAGGAGCCCGGAGACCAGGCAGCAGTTCAGGAAACAGGTGCAGGACTTCCTAGGGTAGCCAGGGTCACTTTGGTGGTACGGTAAGTGAGGGAAGAAAACCACTTTAAGAGTGGATAAGAGAGTCAGGATGGATATAAAGGAAAATAAAAAGACAAGCGTCACAATTTTTCCAGGATGGTCCTACGGGGAAGGAAAGCAACACACATGTCATATGGAAGGTCACCCTGTAGTCTAAAAGGGTTAATTTATAGCTTATAGCTTTCTGTCTGCTCATCATGAAACCAGGCTCTTTATCTGCAGAGAAGCAATACTGTATTTCATTACAACAGAAAAAGAGGTCTCCAGGTCCTGTTAAGGTACTTGGAAATTTTTCATACATTATTTCTTAGAATTTTTTCTTGTGTCTCTTCCCTTCTCCAACTTGAGTTACATGTACGTTAGACCACTTAATATTATCACACAGCTCACTCATGCTCCATTCATTCTTTTTTCCAGTCTTTTTTCTCTGTGCTTTATTTTGAATAGTTTCTACTTTGTCTTCAAATGTACTGATCTTTTCTTCTACTATTTCTAATCTGCTGTTAATCCCATCCAATGTACTTTTCATCTCAAATATTATATTTTTCATCTCTAGAAATTTGATTTGGGGTTTTTTTATTTTCCATTTTTCTCCTTGTTATGCTCATGTTTTCCTTTACCTCTTGAACAAGTGAAGCATATTCATAACAAATGTTTTAATATCTTTGTCTTAAGATTCTATGATTCATGTCCAGAATTATTTCTATTAATTGAATTTTATCCATATTATGGGTTATATTATCCCATTTATTTTCATGTCCAGTAATTTTTCATTGGATGCCAGACATTGTGTTATTTCTCTTCCTTTAAGCATCACAGTCCTGGCCAGGTATGGTGGCTCACACTTACAATTCTAGCACTTTGGGAGGCCGAGTCAGGAGGATCAATTGAGGCCAGGAGTTCAAGGTTACAGTGAGCTATGACTGCACCA
>NW_012147975.1:1797534-1799007 GCF_000956105.1 Propithecus coquereli
GCCCAGCCTGAAGCATATATATTTTTTATCCAAGTGAATTTAAAAGAAAAATTCACGGCATTAAAAATAAGAATTTTACAACATTTTACAACACTTTACAACATCCTTACTCCAGAATTTGAAGAAAAATTGAGGCATCAAAAAACCAAGATTGAGAATCACTAGACAACCGTAGAAGCTTGGGCAAGCCCTTGGTTTTCCCAATACTATCTTCCCCAAACTACTTACCAGAATAGTCATGGGCACAAATGAGAGGAAAGTATTGAGAAACCATAAAACATTAAGTAACTTTGGGATATTATACTGCTCAAAGGAAAGGGCCGGGACAGAAGTAAATCTCATTCTTTGACATTAGGGGTGAGCAGAAGCTTCCTTTTTACTTGGATAATTGCTTTATTTTCTCTTCTGGGTGATACAATCTACCACTGACATCATATATTGACGACTTTGTTGCCTTTTCCCCTTTCTTCGTTCCCTATAAAGATTAAAATATATAAACCAATGATGTGGCCTTATCAGTGCTATTTCTTAACATCGCCACATTTTATTGATGGAGCACACTTAGATTATTTAGTCCAACTTTTCCATTTTATAAATAAGGAGCTCAAAGTCTAGAAGAGAGTATATTACTTGTACAAAGTCACCCAGCTAGTGTCAGACTCCATAATACAATCTTGTTTTCCTAACTCCCAGTTCTCAATATTATACCCGACTGTCTGGGTACACAGATGGCCATTAATAAATATTTTATTAAACTAAAATGAATTTAATTGCTTCTTGTTTGTTTGAAAAAAAAAATAGCTGGACACCCTGCAGAATGTAGAAAGAAGGGAAAGTGTTATTCTGAACACGATGGCTTACAGGCAATGTGGTATGGACTCCGGAGCAGGCTGCCTGAGTTCTCATCTGGGTTCCGCTGCTGCCCATCTGTATGACCTTGGGAAAATTGCTTTGTGTTTCTTAGCCTCAGCTTCCTCATTTGTAAGATGAAGACAAGCACAGTAACAACCTCAGAGGGTTGTTTATTTATCCAATAACATTTGTTGAACACTTGCTTTTGTGGCAGGACCATGTTAGATGCTGGGATACAACAACGGACACACAAAAAAACCCAAAATACTACCCTTAGGAGCTGACATTCTTCTGGGATTAAAGGAAACAACCTATGTAGAGAGCTGTTCAATAAATGTTATTGTCGTTGCTGTTATCTTTGTTTTAAAATGCACTATATATCCACATTTTAAAAGCAAATCAGCAAATAGATCTTACAAAGAGACAGCTTGAAGCAAAATTTTAGGGCATAAAACAGCTCACACAGCAGTGTTTCACAAGGACAGATATTATCACCATGGCAACATTTTTCTGAGTTCCTTAAGAGCATTTACTTGCTTGATATTGTTGAAAATTCAGGCATGGTCTGTGAAAACACCACATAAAGAGTGTCATGCAGGGGTAGAGAAAATCCTTTCCAAT
>NW_012147975.1:1800229-1802508 GCF_000956105.1 Propithecus coquereli
TTTTTTAATGTTAATAAACATAAACATGAAGATGTGAGAAAAAAATTATAACTGACTGCTTAGCCATTTCAGAAAACCATGTATATGGTGCCTATACCTATTCACAGTGAAGGAAGTGTTAAATAAATCTATGGGAGGCCATTGTTTTGGACTAAGCTCCTGTACTAAACCTCCAAAGACCAAACCAAAATGGCATCACTCAGGCTAAGTACCACAGTCAAACAGAAATTTTAATGAAGCAGGTAAAACCCCAAACAGACCAGCTTTCTGAAAATAAGAGATTCCTAGTAACCAATCAAAATGAGCCCAGTTAACCTGAGCTGGCATGATAGGGAGGTCCCCTCTACTATAACCCTTACAAGAAAAGTAGCCTGAAGTAACCTGAGGTTAACCAATCCACTTTATTATTCTATTTTCTTGTTCCCACCTTATAAAAACCAATTGTTCTGACTTGCCCAGCAGAAGACCTATTCTATTTTATAGAATGAGATGCTGCCCCCAGTTCATGAGTCGCTAATAAAAGCCAGTTAGATCTTTAAACTAAATTTGTTGAAATTTTGTTTTTAAACAAAAGGAACAGAAAGCACTTACTAAAATCCTGGTTTCTTCCTGTTAAAGTAAAATTATATCTGCCATACAAATATAAAATAAACACATGTCAAAGGTTTTATTTAACTCATTAGGAACAGAACTAGTAAGATGTTAAAAACTGGTTCAAGAGACAACTAGAAATGCAAAATGAATTTGTTAATAGACGCAAAACTAGCTTATCGTGCATGAGAAGTAGTGATCAATTGCACCTCCACAAGACAAAATTCATCTGCATTTCTATAGATAAGAATAATTGGTATCACTCTCAGTTTTCTACAACTTTACAGAATTTAAAATAGTTCAAAGATAATGAAAAGTGTATATCACTATAGAATCAGATAACCTGAAAGGGTTCACTAGTCATTGCCTAGCATTCTGAAGGACAACCAGTAATTTTTTTCCCAAATTTCACAATTTCTCCTGACATTCCTCTGGAAATAACTCATTACCTCGACAAATGCCTTCTCTTCTCTAGATTTCAGGTCCTCATTTGTTTAAAAAAAAAATTTTAAGGAGGAGTTGGCTTGGATGACCTGAAGCTCACCTTGAGCTTTGACAACCTGCTAAGAACCTACTTCCAGGGGGCCAGATGCTGAGTCACAGATTCCTACAGGTAACAGAGCCCTTTAAGCCATCAGCATTCATGATTACATCACATAAATTATATCTCTAATGATAGGACATGCCATCCTTTGATGAGGGAGGCCATGTTCCCAATGAATCATTCTAGAACAATTTGCCTTTTTTTTTTGCACTACTACTGGAAATAGGATAATACTGAATTCCCTCAGCTTTTGTCATGACCAGTAAGCATCATTTTGTTTTTAAACAATTGGCTAAAATTAGAGAGCAAAGTAGTCTGGAGCTACAAAATAAAACAAAATGAAATAGGCAGGCTACATGAGATGTTCAAAAATACTAAGTTGAATGGCTTTTGAAATGTTTACACCATGTTCTATACACATAGTTTATTGCAAACATAGTAGGACATTTATGTTTTTTCCTTTTTTTTGATCTTCTATCATATCACACTCTCCAGTTGCTCAGTACTGGGCACACAGTGGGTCCTCAATCAACACTTGCTATTTAATCCTATAATTTATTACAGAGAGTGGAAGTCTATACTTAAAGAAATTTTCAGTTTGTTCTTGATAACAGAGTATCTCTATGTAAGCTGAGTATCCTTAATACAAAACTCTGAAATCTGCAATGCTCAAAATCTAAAACTTTTTGAGTGTTGACATGATGCTCAAAGGAATATTTAAGTATAGGTCATATTCCAAAATCTGAAAAAAATCTAAAATCTGAAACACTTCTGTTCCCAAGTATTTTGGATAAGAGATACCCAACTTGTATGTTGGACTTCAATTCTTTTTATTGTATTTTAAATGTATTGATCAATTCAGCACAATCAAAAGAACATCCACCAACGGTGTATAAAACGAAAGTCTTAAGCCTCCAAGAAAAAAAGTACCATTTCATAATTAAAAGTACTTCTTCAAAAAGATCTAAAACATTGCATACATCCTCCACCAAAGCCAACGCTAAGATTAATATTAGGTTTCCGCAATCAGTAAAATTATAAGTCTGCCCCAAACAACTGTGAGCTATCTCCTATCTTGTGGATTGAAAGGAAGGGCAGCTTGAATTTCCTTTAAATGCCAATACCAAAATTCTTTACATTCCAG
>NW_012147975.1:1802558-1803393 GCF_000956105.1 Propithecus coquereli
TAATAAAAGTTAATATATAAAATCTTAAATTAAGAAACATAAATTAGGGGATAATTACTTATATTACGGTGGAAGTCATCAAAGGTTTCTTTTGAAAAGCCAGCTTCCCTAGTAAATTCAAAATATAGTGCATTGTTCAAAATTCTATATGATTAACGAGTACATGAAAAGATGCTGAACATCCTTAGTCATTAAGGAAATGCAAATCAAAACCACAATGAGGTACTAATTTATACCCACTAGATCGGTATAATTTTAAAAATGGAAAATAACAAGGGTTGGCAAGGATGTGGAAAAATTGGAACCCTGTATGTTGCTGGTGGGAATGTAAAATGTTCAGCCTCTGTGGAAATAGTTTGGCATTCCTCAAAAAGTTAAACATAGAATTACCATATGATGCCACTATTCCATCCCTAGGTCGGGACTCAAACAAGCACTTGTGTATGCGTGTTCATTCATAGCAGCACTATCTACAATAGCCAAAAGGGAGAAACCATCCAAACGTTCATCAACAAATGGATGGGTAAACAAATTGTGGTATACACATACAGCAGAATTTTATTCAGCCATAAAAAGGAATCAAGTACTGATACATGCTACAACATGGATAGACCTCCAAAACATTATTTTAAGTGAAAGCAGTCAGACACAAAAGGTCACATGTTGTATGATTCCATTTATATGAAATATCCAGAACAGAAAATTCCACAGAGACAGATTGGTGGTTGCCAGGGGATATGGAGAGGGAGCAATGGAGAGAAACTTCTTAATGGGTAAGAGGTTTTACTTTGAAGAGATGGAAACGTTTTGCAACTAGATAGAGGTGTGGTTGCAC
>NW_012147975.1:1803846-1806988 GCF_000956105.1 Propithecus coquereli
CCCATTTTAGTTCACCGGATGTCCATGGATTAATTCTGACTGGCAAAGGCTTTCTGCTCATGACATATGAAGTCGTAACAGAAACAGAAATTCAGCAATAAGAACCCTTATTCCATGTCAGGTAACTTGGATCACTGTGAAATCTTCAAGTCCTAGAGAACTGAATTCCTACATTTCCAACTCTGGCAGAATCTGACCCCTTGGCGGAAACACTGATGGAAGAGACCTAGCAAAAATATATTTGATACTAGAAGAGATCAAATGATTTCCCCTGAGACTAGGCCTGAGTTTGGTTTCAAGTTCTCACCTTGATATACTTAACTATCTCCTAGAGGAGTTGGAGGTACTAATTAACTGAGCCTGGCAAAAAGCACTAATAGGCATATCAGGACAAGGACTAAGGACTTTTACTGACACTGGTCCACAGCCAAATCTGTTTCTCATTCTGGCTGCTACTTGCACAGTGCATTAAGGGAATAGATGATGTCAACACCACTGGGCAGACAAGTTATCTCAATACTCAACTCCTGGCAGGAGAATTTGTGCCCTGATTTATATTTAGTACTTTTCTACCTTAGTAATCCAGTCAGCTGAAGAAGAGCCAGCAACCTGACCATTCTCTGAGCTCACCACATTTATTTATTCCTTAGCAATTAGCAATACATTTAGTCACCTGGAGAAGAATCTACTAGGAGTTTAGGGTCCCATCATTTGCAAACTTTCAGAGGCCACACAGGATTATTATCCCAACCAAAGTGGAAGGGTAGGCCTCACTATTTCATCAGTAGCAACCTTCTGCTCAGGGACAAAGACAAAGAAAGAGAGGTTGCTGACAAAATCAGGTAGTATAGCTTATCATTTTATCACCAGGGTGGAGGATGGGGTGAAAAGCAAGAACTCTGCTTTATTGTTTTTTATAAAATGTTAGACCTTAAATTAGGGCACACATTCAGCTTCTCTTAAGTTTCAAACTGGACTGTTGCTAGGAGTTCACAGTGAATATTGCCTTTTTACCAAGATGTATAAAGTGAAATATCAAAGGATTATCAGTCATTTCTACATCTTTTCATTTGGATTTAACCCAAATATTTAATTTTATTTCAATCTCATATAGCTTGTAAGGACCGATTTATCCAACACCAGCTGTCTTCATATTTAAAAGCTGCACCACAAAGATAAAATTAGAATCAAGTGAGGATCATATTCCTCAGCAAGAATTCTGCTCTATGTCCCACTGATGCCCTGAGACACAACTGACAAATCAAATACCAGCATTATTGTTGTTTTTCTTGGACACTTTCTAAGTAGCCATAGTATGATAGAAACTGTATATACAAATTACAAAAAGAGGCATGAACCCTAAACTCATAGAATTATACACATGGGGACAAATTTATTTTCAAGGCTATTTTTCTCAGCAAAGTGGGAGGAAGGTATGTACTGTTTTGACAGAGTTGGGAGTAAGTGAAGTCAATTATCACAAACTCCCTTTTTATTAATATTTTTGGTGCTTTCCACATCAGGAATTTTCTAAACTTGCATGATGCTCAAATTAGACTGACATCTGGATAAAGTACAACTGTTTGTTAAATCAAAAATGAAAGACCAAATGTCATCATCTTGGTGTTAGATATTTGGTGTGACAATGCATTTGTGTTTAAAAAAAATAAAAAGAATCTCAAGATTCTAAACTATTACTTGTTAAACATTTACCTTGAATGTCTAATTGTAAAAATGTAGCTGTAAAAATACATTGATAATGTTCTATGATCAGTTTGGAGGCATTTTACAAGAGGGGAAAAATGTTCAGTTCTCAACAGGCATTTTACAAGAGGGGAAAACAGAAGTAACCAATAAACACTCAAAAGATGCACAACCTCATTTATGATTAAAGAAATGCAAGTTTACAAAACAGTGAGATACAATATTATAAGAATTATGAGGAAATTATTTTCAAATAACTGTTGAGAATGTACCATTTTAGAAAAGGACAATTTGGCCATAGCTACTAAAATTTAAAACGTAAGTTTTTTTCCCCTATAATTCCACTGCTATAGACATACTTACGAAAGTATACAAAGGTATATTTACAAAGACGGTCACTGTGTATTGTTTTTAACAACTCACTAATCATCAACAGGGAATTGATTAAGTAAACAGTAAACTAATATAAACCATATCAAAATACTATGTAGGAATTTAGAAGACTAAATTTATGTACTATTATCAAATGATGACTCAGATATACTAAATGGAAAAACAAGGAATAGACTAGCATATAGTAGGATCACATTTATGAAAAGAATAAAATAAAATAATATACCTAGCTATATATGCAGATAAATTTCCTAGAAGGATATACAAGAAACTGTTAATAGTAGAAATTGGGGATGGGAAAGGGTCAACTTTTACTTTTCACTTTATACCTTCTGTATTCTCTGAATGTTCAGAATTTTTGCCCTTAAGCATCTACTACTTTTATTTTTTAAAATCTTTTGGCACTAATAGGTTTGTTTCAATTTTCTAGAAAATTCATTTATGTGGAACACTCAAGTCCCTAAAAATACTTTATGCATCAAAAAAATTAAATTATACTCAGAGTAGTTTTAGCACTGACTGTATTTTACTGTATCTTAATTTTCTGAAATTGGCAATTCCTGTATGTTTGGTAAAATCAGCCAGAAACTCCATTTACTTACTATGACAGATAACAAAGAAGGAACTGTTTCATACATCACTTTTATTCTGAAAGTAGTTTTGACCTCCCGGGATATATTTCTTCATACCCTGTTATCATTTCAATGATTAGAAAATATTTAATGGCATAAGATTTAATGTCAGGCAAATATTAAGTATGATAATACTCTGAGCGCATTAAATTCCTTCAAGACGTTCATTAAGGGACCTCTGGTCCCAGGTTCAAGAATCCAAGGATGTAACAGTAAGCAGCAGGGAAGCTTGTTTTGATGCTTGAAAGTACTCTATAAATTACCAAATGGAACAGAAATTTAGATAGTAGAATGTTAGTATATTTTGTTGGGGCTACTGCCTGTTAACTCATGTCACCAAGCATCAGACTGGACATAGGATAACTACTTGAACTATCTACATTCCGACATTATACTAAACAGAAAAGCCTTCC
>NW_012147975.1:1807038-1808278 GCF_000956105.1 Propithecus coquereli
GAAAGGAAGGGCAGCTTGAATTTCCTTTAAATGCCAATACCAAAATTCTTTACATTCCAGTTACAAATGCCTTCCTCACCATGAGACTTTGGCTCTGCCCTGCCTTTTATCTCTTCATTCCCATTTAGATTTCATGTACAGTTATCAGCGGTTAACTCAGGGTCACATATTTTTGTCCTTCTGTTGGGAGGATGAGCACTGCCCAAGTGTGGTAAATTGAAAGCTGGAACTGCATCAACTAGAGTGGAAGAGGGCGACCCTTCCCCAGCCCTTCCAGCTGATACCTTAGCCTCTTTGCACACAGCTGTCGTTCCAGTTTATGCCCCTTCTTGCCACAGAGCAGGTATCTAGCTCAAACACACACAGTCTTGAGGGGCTCTTTCTGTGGGGACAGCAACAGCAGAAACCCCAACAGGCAACATGGAGGCTGTGAGTACCTTTGACACCAAGGCTGCTAGTTAGTTAGGTTTTCTCATGTCATTTTGATCCTACAGATGAGGAAAATCAAATATTCTTAATTCCTTGGGAGCAGGACAGAGAATACAATCCTGATGATTTTAGCTTATAGGAAACCAGTACAACGGCTTCCCACTTCTACTGTCAGGACCAAACACCTTCCCTCACTCGCTCACATGCTCATCAATAAACACTTAACTAATGTCTATTGTTTAAAGAACTAAGCAAAATGTAGGAGGGGATTCCAGATACACTAGAGTTCAGTGTTTCCTGGCTCCAAACATCTGGAGCTGTTAAAGTCCCTGCACTTTCCAGCGTTCCTCCCTTTGTTCAGTGCACCTTCTAGAAGCCAGTGCCAAGCTGAGTTGAGTGGAGACTAGACAGAGAAAGCAGAAGTTTCCACGTTTGTCCTTTCATTCTCTCCATTATCACCTGGGCCCTTGACTCTGCCCTGGGGAGGCCAGGCAGAATCTGCTGGTGACTTTAAGATTACAAAGGACAAATAGCAGGGAAAGATAAAAAGAAAATGTACTCACATAGCCAGAAGGAAAGGAAGAGTGTAGAGTGAAAAAAAGAGAAGGGTAATGAAGGAGAACAGGTAATATTAATAGCTAATCTCTACAGGGATGGCAAGGGGACTCTGACTCACCTTTTAGAGCTCAGCTTTTAAGACCTAGAGTCAAAACCTACCTGCGAAGGATCTCTAGAGGAGGAGGCTGAATTAAAATGTCTGTTATTTGCATTATACTAAATGCAGGGAATGGGGTGGAGACAGAATAAACAT
>NW_012147975.1:1812043-1818946 GCF_000956105.1 Propithecus coquereli
ACTTCCTTCTCTCACTTTTGGCAGACGCTGTAGACAGTACGGATTCTCCATGATGTTACTTTTGAGTGTGTAAGTATGTGTGTTCATGTAGGTTTTTTTCAAAATAGACCTCAGGTGCATAAATAATATTTTGAATTATTAATTAACATGGATGGCACTCTTCTTCTTTATTTACTGGTTCATTTCCTTATTTATTTTAATAACATTAAAAATCCTGTGAACCCACTATTCAACTCAAGAACTAGAACAATGCCAGTAATCCTCCCTTATCTCTTCTCCTTACCTTCCCCCAGTTGTAACCACTTTCCTATATTTTGGGTTCTTGCTTTTTAAATGGTCTTACCAAGGATATATTACTGCATCTTAAGTTAAAATAGGAGAATCAAGCAGAATTAACATTACAATAAATTCACTGAGGGGCAGAACCCGCATTAAACACCCTGGGAAAGACACAGATGCCTGAGAGCAGAGCACTATCCTTGGCACTCAATATATTTTTGTTGAATTGCATCTAGCAGAGAAATTTACCAAGTACACATTTTAAGATTGCATCCTTAAACAGTCAGGGGATTTGCAGGGATCTCTTGGAATTTGGGCAGACTGAAGAGATTTATGATCCAAACAACTTCTTAGCCTCTGACCCAGGGCCAGTCTGTAAAGCGGGTAGCTTCCCGACTGCCAGTCTCCTCCTCTCTCCTTTATGCAACTTTTTCCCATTTGGCATTAAGAGCCAGGAGTTGAGTCTCTGCTACTTGATACCTAATATAAAACTACTACCCCATCTGTCCTATACATGATGACAGATAAATCTCCCCCAAGTACAGGTCCTATCATGTCACTCTCTACGCAGTAGAAAAAACTGCAATGATTCCTTAACACACAGTATCATCTAAATCCTTATCTTGTCATTCAAGGCTCTTTGAGATCTGATCCTAACCAATCTTTCCTATCGAACTAACTTGCTCTTCCCTATGCATGCCTCACATTTTAAACAATGCTAAGACTTTGTTTAGCTATTTGCCAAAGTGTGGTCTGTGGGAATTTGTAAAAAATGTAACATCTCAAGCCCCATCCCAGACTTACTGAATCAGAATCTGCGTCTTAGCAAGATGTTCAGATGATGCATATACACATTAAATTTTAAGAATTACTGTAAAACTATCAAATGCTTTTTCATGGTACTTGAGGGGCTGTTATTATGATTATTTATTTCCCTGTGGAATAGGTGAACACTTAGAAAGCAAAAGGTTATCCAGATTATATGCCTAAAATATGCTGTCCAACCTTCAGAAACAAAGGAATACAATGAGAGGATACTCCGTAAATATTATATGTATACATTGATTTTGTTCCAGATCTGCAGCTAAAAAGGTAACGAAATCACAATCTTTCACTCTTTTGTCCAACAAATTAGGTCCAAGAGAACCATCATAAGCACACAAACCCATGGACATACATACATACACAGCATCTTTTATAAATAGGATTTTTAACAGGAAAACAAATTGCAAAAGAAAGTGATGTTAAAGCCTGCCATTAAAATCAAAGCTGTATCTAGATCAACTGGAAAATCACTCACTCTTAAGTTCCCTTTAAACTAAAATTGAGGGGCTAGATTTACTTGATGGACTCCAAGATTTATTTGGGGCTCTGATATTCAATGATTCTATGACTCTAGGGGACATCACTTCTACACTGTCCCAGAAGTGACTGAAGGAACCAGGGATATTCCTGAGATTAAGTATGAAGCTGCATATCCTGACTCCCTCTTCCAGTTCTCTCTAAACCCCAACTTCTCTATAACCTGCCCCCAAAACTCCTGCTCTTCACGTGTGTCTAGCATCATGATCCCCCTCCCCCCTTGCCTCCCTAAGCTTGTCACTTTCCCTCTTCTCTCTGCTACTCTGCACCTCAGCCTCTCACCTCTCACAGGCTGAGAAGGTGGCAACGAGCTAAATTAAACTGCACCAACGGAAGAAAGTTAGTTTGGAAGAAAGATGTATTGATAGCCTGTCCCAGTCACCCTCTGCCCTCCCCGTACATATTTAGGTTATTAAGTACGAAATGTTCGATTTCCTTAAGTACGAAGTTTGATAGTTGATATCTCTGACATTGCATTTTGACACTTCTTATTTTATTTTTGTTCTGAAGGTACATTCTCATTCTTTCAAATACATGATTTGGCTTGTGATTATCTTTCCAGGTTTTTTTTTAGAGCAATTTTTGTGAAACCATGGATAAGCAAAAATTCATGTTATTTTTAAATATGAGTTCTGTCGTGGAACCAATGCAGCACAGACAGCTCGAAATATCAATGAAGTGTTTGGGAAGTATGTGGCTAATGAACACACAGTACGTCGATGGTTTGAGAGGTTCTGTTCTGGTGAGTTTAATCTTGAAAATGAGCCACGTGGGTGACTTGAGACCAAGTTGGATAATGATGAGCTGAAAGCTTTAATGGAAGTGAATCCATCTCAACCTACCAGAGCATTAGAAGCAAGGTTTGACGTTACTATTCCAACCACATTAGACCATTTAAAACAAATCGGCATGGTAAAGAAGCTGGATAGATGAGTACCACACGAATCAAACGAGCATCAGAAGAGAAATCATCTTGAAGATTGCCTTTCTTTGCTGTCACAACATAATGGCAAACCATTTCTACACCATACTGTTATGTTTGATGAAAAATGGATTCTTTTGACAATCGCAAGCATTTGGCACAATGGTTGGATGAACATGAAGTATGGAAATACAGTCCAAAACCAAATATTCATCAAAAAAAAAAAAACTAATGGTGTCTGTTTGGTGGTCCAGCAGGGGCATTATCCCCTACAGCTTCAAGAAACCTGGTCATTCAATTACAGCGGATGTCTACTGCAACCAACTGGACGAAATGATGAGGATGCTTGCGATTAAGCAGCCAAGATTGGTCAATAGAGACCTGCCAATCCTCTTGCAAGACAATGTTCAACCACATGTTGCACAAACGACGCTGCTCAAACCACAGAAGCTGGATTTGGAAATTCTCTGTCATCCACTGTATTCACCAGACCTTGCACCAACTGACTACCACTTCTTCCAGGCTTTGGGCCACTTCTTTCAAGGAAGAATATTCAATTCTCAACAAGCCGTGGAAAACATCTTTAGCAATTTCATCGCCACTCGCTCTCTAGGCTTCTTCACTGCTGGCATAAAGAAGCTACCAGTAAGATGGCAAACTGTGCCAATAGTTTAGGTGCATACTTTGATTAATCATACTGCTTCTTGTTCAAGATATAATAAACTGAACTTTTGATTTGAAAAAGGACATTACATATTTATTGACCTTAATAATTCTTTAGTGACTTTCTTGAGACAACCAAAGTGGGGTATCGTTATACCACATTCTGCAGTGAGGGGCCTTGGCCTAGTGAGAATTTGCCCTTTGAGTATCTTAAATATCTTTATTTCCTGAACACACTTTCAGTTCTGCCTCTGCCAAGGCCTCTGATGCACTCAAATCTTTGACCCAAAGCTGTTTCACACCCAAAAAAATTGAATTGACACGGTTAATCACGTTTCTCTCTCACATTTTGAGAACAACTTCTTACACACTGTCCAGTTCAATTAAACTCAACATCATATATATTTTCTTATACATCTTATATGTATAAGCAATAAAACAGAGACCATTCTCAGAGCTAAGTTTCTGACCCAGTGTCCTGTCTATGAAAAGGTTGTTGGCGGACATCTCTGTTCACATCTTTATAAGGTCTCTCCTAAACACAAAGGCTAGTTATAAAGTAGAACTTGAGGCTTTTCATTACGGCCTAGCTCCCCCTACTATCTCCCAAGAAGTTCACTTGGTGCGATTTACTCATACAGATCAAGGAAGTACATTTTTGGGGGGGTTTTGTTGGTTCCCCCCCAACACACACACAAGGTCATTTCTCAAGGAAGTATGTTTTTTATAGTAGAGGTGAAGAGCTCTCTGCTCTGGAGACAGATTCTGTGGATTTTATTCCTGGCTCCACCACTTACTACCTGTGTGACTTTGGGCAACTTGTGTCACCTCTCTAAGCTTATGTCTCCTTATTTGTAAAATGGGAATAATAACATCCCCGCATCTTGGGGTTGTTGTGAACAGTGAATGAGATTATATATATAAAGTGGTTAGCACACTTAGTGGAAACCGAACAGGCGGGCGGGGGAGGAGGAGAGGGGCAAAAACCTACATAATGGGTTCGATGAACACAGTTTGGGCAATCGACTCACTTACAGCTGTGACTCGAGCATTACAAAAGCTATACATGTAACTAAAACATTTGTACCCCCTTAATATTTTGAAATAAAAATAAATTTTATAAATAAAAAATAAAGTGGTCAGTGCAGTGCCTGGGTGATTAGCTTCATTTTGCAGTTATTAAAAATCAAGCTGAGAGAGTTGTTGTGAATGCTCTTTTTTTTTTTTTTTTTAATTTGCAAAGCCTGCTTAATGCTACAGAGTCTCCTCTCTAGGGCTCTTCTGGTTACACATAGCTCTAACACATGCCACTGTCCACGTGGTGGGTAACCTGACTCCCAGCTAATGACAGTGTGGGGTCTTAGTTGTCCTTGTGCACACAGTATTCCTCTTGGCAATAACTCTGCGACGGTGTGCAACACAAACAGAAATGCAACAGACCCTTTTAAAAATTGGACATTATCTTATAACCTAAAAACTTATGTACTAAAATAAAGCCAGTGGCATCAGAAAGGACAAACATCTTCTTCCTATTTTAGGTTAAATACCAAAGGAAATAAAAGTTTTACAGTTAAATATAAAAGTCTCTTTTGCATCCAGCAGGATGTGAAAGTCATTAAAAGGAATCAAATCTCCTCCACCTCCAAGATGACGTCTCTGCTGCAGAATGCCACCACTGGAGAGGGCATCGCTGCAGCTAAAGCAAGGGCTCTTCTTATTTAAAGACAAATGGAGACGTGAAATGCGTTCACGAAGAAATTTGTGTCTGTGTTTAAAACAGTCTATCAGAGGATTGGAATAAAACAAGTCAGTTTTGATGTGGCTTGAGGAAGTGATAGCTTTGGAAGGCTAATTCTAAAGAAGAAAACACTATAATGCACGTGTAGAAGAGCACTCTGGGGAAAGGGCAGACCACAGATGTGGGGAGAGCTCGCAAAATACAAATTTTGTCAATTTGGCAGTTCTGCCAAAAGTTGGATTAAAAGTTGCTCATTGCTCCCCAGACAGTAAGGCTCTTAACTCTAGGCAACTTTTCTCCTAACACCTCTCATCAGCAGGATCACTATATGTGTTGGACAATGAGAGCCAGAAAGCATTGCAGGCTATTCACCTGGAATCTGGGTCTCTCCCGCCACTGCTCCTTTGCCCTTGGGCTGGTTCAATTTCAATATTTCACCCTCAAATAAGAAAAAAGATCCTAAACCCAATCTTTGGCTAAATTTGAAAGTTCCCTAACAAAACAAAGTGAAAAGTAGTTTGCCATATAATTCAATTATTTATCTTAGTACCTGAGCCCTAAGGCTTGAATTTTTTATATAAAAGAATTCTACAAATTGGATCTTTTAAAACCATTTCCTGTACTGCTGTAATTGAAGTTCCAAGAAACTACAAAAAAATAAATGGGGAAGTTTTTCTTCAAAAGAGAAAGATTATTCTTGGAACATTTGCTTTTGGAGCCCTAAGCCTTCATGTGAGAAATCCAACTACCCTGAGGTCACCATGCTGTGAGAAGCCCAAGCTACACGGAGAGGCCTTAAAGGATGAGACACCTTGTGGCAGGAGGGCACCAACCAAGGTAGCACCAAGGTACCAGATATGTGAGTGAAGAAACCATCTGTGAAATGCATCATCTAGGCCCAGCTGCCAACACTTAGATCAGAGATGAACTGCCTGGCCAGCCAGATCTTCTCGAATTCCTGACCTGAAACAGCAAGCCACAGGAGAAAGACCATATACCCCAGAAGAGGCCCCCAGTGAGCAAGAGTTTTTAAGATATGTCCTAGTTGTTTCCAAGTCCATTAAGATCTCAGCATCAGGGAGAGGAAGTAGTAACATTCATAACTCATGAGCAGGCATCATTTCCTTTGATGGAGAAGCTGCCTGAGAAAAGGCACAAACAATGTGGACTTCAGCAACAGGAAAACATGTACAGCAAGGGCTGAGCTACATAGATACTCAAACAGAAATTTGCATGCTAGTTATAGTGTAGTGACTATCACTTTAATAACTCCATAGAGTAAACGGTTTTATATCAAAACACCATTTAGATATTGGAGGAACCATGAGAACCAGTACAGTGAGTATTTTATTCCAACATGAAGAAACAGATGATTAATAATGCCAGGACAGACCTCCTTTTGGCAGTGTAAATTCAAGAAATTTGATAAAACACTGGGGAAGAGGCAAAACTCCAATTATGAACAAGTAAAATTCCTAGTAATCTAGGAAACAATAAGCTCATGCTTGACACTAGTTAATGTATTGAAAATTTAAAAAGGTCATTTCTTTTTCTGAAAAACAAGAAAGAAAAAGAGAGAGAGAAAAAACAAAAGAGAAAGAGACAAACATGAAGGCCGTATGGAAAGAATCAAGAGATCTGGAAAAATTAAAATCCACTGTAGCTAGAAAATGGTCTAGATAAACTGGGGAAGAAATAGTGAGGTGCATCTTTAGAATTTCCCATGGGCCAAAACTTCCTTAAGAACTTTTCAAAATCATCATCAAAATACTCAGTTGAAGTGAAATATTATCTTGTCCTTGAACAGCTTGAGTATGTTCACAAGACAAATTCATCTATTTTTGCAGGGACTGACACTATGGTCACAGTAGTGACTGTAGACTGACACAGTGAGCCACAGAGACCAAAACTGCACTTGTTCAAAAGTGATGGAAATCGG
>NW_012147975.1:1820601-1823579 GCF_000956105.1 Propithecus coquereli
TTCCAGGTTAAGACTGCCAAGGTCTTGGACTCTTCATTTGGTAGAGTCTAATTCTGTTCTCTTTACAAAGAGCTAGGGTTACACTCAGCAAAGGTTACCATTTACGTGAGACATGAAGCCTGCTAGCATAACTCATCACCAAAGTAAAATCCCTAGCTATTTTTTCCCTCAAGGACATCCCCAGTGCTACCTAAAATCAAGAAAGAACACTTCAGGACAGGTCACACGTAAAGCCCTCGCATACTCTGAATCCACGTTTTCATTTTGACATTCTGGAGTGTGGTGTTTTCCCAGCAGTCAAACAAAAGGTTTTTTCCTTTTGAAACCTCCTTTTCTATCCCCTAAGGGAAAATACATGGGACTCACATGTAGACTACACTGGGTTTAACAAGAGAACCCAATATTTAAGGGTAAGCTTTCTTTTAGACATTATTCCTTTTAATGTTTGGTTTGTTTTATTATCACTTACTCAAATGAGTTCTCAAAGATTTTTCATAAATAAATAACATTTTTAATTGCTTAAGTAATTTCTAATGCTCAGCTCATTATCTTTCAAACCTCTGCATTCAGTGACAGTCAAAGCCTCTGCCCTGAGCGCTGATTGCTTTTGCTTTTAGCGCCAACATTCATTTTTCTTCCTCTTATCCTCTGTTGGAAATTCATCTACTCTAGTAATTCTGAAAAATCAGAGATTTGAAAGCATGATCAGACCCTAAGATCAGACGCTAAGATTTAAAAAAAATGTTTAAAAAGAGCAAATATTAGACCTAGAAGAAACCTAGATATAAATGAGACCCCAAAGGTCTTGCCCAAAGTAATGACAGATCTAAAACCATAATCTAGATTTCCTTAATCTTGAATTAGTGCTCTCTCCCCCACACTCCCTGGCCTCTCTATATTTGTACCCATTTCTACAGCATCTTCAGACATAGATTATTTAACTCAGCAACATACCCAAAATAAGATGCAGGGCATTCCTTGGTTCCATTAGTTATTACTGTCTCCTTTCACTGGTTGGAAGATGAGGGACAGGAGATGGGAAGTCCTGCTTGGCCTCCACACCCCATAGATTAAATGATAGCATGGGCTGCCTGGTGCCTTGCCCATGAAGCTTGACTGTATTTGCTTAAATAGGAACCATCCAGAATGTTAGGAGGCTCAGTATAAAGGCCTTTCCCTTCATAAGAATTAGATCCCTTTTTTGTTCTCATTAGCCTAGGGACATAGAACAATTTCAAGGTGGCAAAAACCTGAATTCCACCCACCATCAAAACTATTCTGCTAATGTTTTCCAGCTTCTCCTTTGAGATGTGCCAAGAGGCTTAGAAGCAATTTTATCCTCTTGCACCAACTGACCTTGTATTTATTTATAAGGTACGTTTCTTCCAAGAAGTTCCAGAAGTTTCATACACACTCTCTCATTTAATCCTCCTCTTCCCATAGGAAGAAGCATTTCATTTTTATCTTCCTGCCACAGCGGCGTTTCCCTGTTGTATACAGGGTTTCAACTCTCCAGAGTCTGATTCTTTTTTTTTTTTTCTTTTCCTTTTTTTTTTCTTTTTTTTTTTTTTTATTTCAGCATATTATGGAGGTACAGATGTTTAGGTTATGTATGTTGCGCTTGCTTCCCCACTCCCCCCGAAGTCCGAGTTTCAAGTGTGCCCATGGCTTGGATGGTGCGCATTGCACTCTTTGTGTATGCAAATATCCGTCTCCTCCTCTCCCTCCAGAGTCTGATTCTTAAAGGTTATACTCTCTGAAAGTCACAAACATTCTCAACTGAAGTCTCAACCAATATTGCTAACAAAGCAAATTCATTCATTCAACAAATATTTATTAAGCATCTCCTGTGTGCCTGGCACTATTCTAGGCACTAAAGATACACGAGTGAACAAAACAGACCCCGTGGAGCTTACATACAAAGTAAAAGGACTATTCCATTACCCAGTGAATTCAGAACCATAAATATACTCTATTGTACTAAATTTTTAAAAATCCCTACAGTCTCAACAACACAGACTAATATCTACAGCTTCAAATTTATCTGGTAATACAGAGTCCATTTAATATAGGCCTGTATGGATTGCACTAGAAGACAGGAGATTCGGATTCTAATCCTGATTCTTATACCAACAGAATGTATAACCTTGGACAAATAATATGACTTCTCTGAACCTTACTTTTGTTCTCTGAAGATGTTAGACAAGAAGATTTCTCATATATTCTCTTGGTCTGCAATTCTATGATTGGTTAACCTCACCTAAGATGACTAGTGTGGTGTAAGAATTTACTGCCAAGGTCAAAAGAGGAGAAATCCTTCTATAACAATTGCTTTTCATTGTAAGGTGGGGTTGACAGAAACAGCACAAAGCAACACACACCCCCTGGGAAAATGTACTATCATCTCCCTACGCAATAATCTATAAAATCAATCAATTCCATATCTACTGCACGTTCCACACTGGGCTAGACACTTTGAGGATGAGAAACATATGGAAAGATCCCTGATCTTAAGGAGCTTCCAACTGAACGTACATGATAATAAATGATTAAAAACAAAAGTGTACTATAAAGGTTCTAAGTTCACAAGAGAAGAAAGTATCAAGGAGGCCTAGATTAGAAACCTCTGAAGAAAGATAGAACATTACCTGGATCTACATAACAGCTACCGTCACAATAATAAAAGCAGTTAACATTTATTGAATGCTTGATATATATCATATATAAATTAAGTGCTTCTGTGGGCTCATTTAATCCTCAAAACAACCCTAAAAATAAACACCATTATTGTTCCTATTTTACAGATGGAGAAACTGAGACTTAGAGGGAAGCCTAACATCCCTAATGGTGAATGCAGGCAATCTGACCTCAGAGTATTCCACACCATTTATCGGTCACAGACTGCTTTACTCACACATGAGACAAAAGGATAAGCACTGCATCTGGCACACAGTTTAGTGTTCTACAAATGTCACTTA
>NW_012147975.1:1832084-1834789 GCF_000956105.1 Propithecus coquereli
GAGACCAGTCTGGACAACATAGTGAGACCCCATCTCCCCAAAAAATTTAAAATTAGCCGGGCGTGATGGTGTGAGCCTGTAGTCCCAGCTATTGGGAAGGCTGAGGCAGTAGGATCACTTAAGCCCAGGAGCTCGAAGCAACAATGAGCTATGATTGCACCACTGCACTCCAGGTTGGGTGACAAAGTGAGGCCTTGTCTCAAAAAAAAAAATTAAAAAATGGAGGAAAGGGGAAACAAGAAAGGACTTCAGAAATTATTATCATTTTACATACGAGAAAATTGAGGCTGAGAAAAGGTGAAATGATTTGCTCAGTGTCACAGAGCAATTCGTGGTTTATCCTGTGCTCTTCAGACTTTTTGCTTGTTTCAGTCCTCCAGTTCTGGAGGGCAATGCTTAGACTATCCTCTCCAAGGAGACTATGCTCTGCCCGACCTCAAGGCTCAGTCGCATTCTCCTAACTAGTCATACCATGCCCTTCTGAAGAAGTCAAAGTGCAAAACAATGTCTATTTCCTGCTTAGGTCACAGAGATCACTGTCTCCCCTATTCCCCGCTAGAAACAGCATGATTCAGTTACCTGTGTCAAACTAAAACCAGGGTCGAAACTTCTCTGGACTCTCTGTCTCCCAGTTACCAAACCTGACGGAACTGGAACCGCTGCCCATTGCTAGTCCGAAGTACGAAAAGCAGAGCAGGGACTTAACCAAATACCGGATGGGAGACAAAGGAAACAATGTCATTAAGAGTAACACTGCTAATGATTCTGGAAGCCTTCTTTCAGCAGACTCTGCCAGGCACACGTCTCTCCTGCTGCTTTCCTTCCCCACAAAATGCACCTCTGGGCATCAGGCCTCAAGGGCTAGTCTGGTCCTTATATCACACCTAGCTCTCACTTGATAGAAGGACCTCAGATACTCCCCTATGGTTTCAGAGCCAATTTATAATCCAAAATATAATTTTCGATTCTAGAGGATTCTGGGGTTGGAGATTGGGGAGGGAGGAAAATCAGGATTTAAGAGGTAAATTTACCATAAATGCCACCTATTTGTTTATGCATTATGAAACTAAACTAGCTATAGTTAATAAATACTTTTTAATATATCACTATAATTCTTATTCTTTACAGAAAGTTTTCAGATTATTTATCTGAAATCAGCCTCAAACGTCAAGGCAGGCTAAGCACTTTGCTAGCCCTATGTGACAAAAAGAACCTGAGTTCCAGAGAGGTTAAGAGTCTCTTCCAAGTTCCTATGACCAGCTTCAACCAGCCAGTGGCAGAGTTAAGATTTTCACCCAACTCCTTTAAATCACGATTCAGGGATCTTAACAAATTATAATATAGTAGTCCCCCACTTATCCACAGTTTCACTCTCCATGGTTTCAGTTACCCGTGATCAACCGTGGTCTGAAAATAGATGAGTACCATACAGTGAGATATTCTGAGAGAGGGAGAGACCATATTCACATAACTTTTATTGGAGTACACTGGTATGATTGTTCTATTTTATTATCATTGTTGTTAATCTCTTACTGTGCCTAATTTTTAAATTAAACTTTATCAGGAAGATATGTCTGTACAGGAAAAAACACAGTGTATATAGAGTTTGGTACTATCCACAGTTTGGGTATCCGCTGGGGGTCTGGGAACATATCCCCTGCAGATAACGGGGGACCACTGTACTGCCCATGCTACTGTGACCAATAATAAAGACTAAATATGTGACTAGATGTGCACTCAACAAAATAATCAAATACAATAAAATGAAGAGTTTTCAAATTTGAAAAACAGATCTTGGAGAAGTAAAATAACAACTTTGTCCACAATTCTATGAAGCTAAGATAAAAATAACTTATATCTACTATCGTAAAGCACACTATAGTAATGCCCAAAAGAATGCCCGGCAGCTCCTTGTTTTGCTTCAGATACAATCAGTTGTCAATAATTATGATGAAAAAGCATGCACACTTACTGCAATTGGCATCTCAAAAATCATTGTACATGGTGTGACCATCTCTTCAATTCTATGAATTTTGTGTTTGTTCTTTAGCATCTTCAAGACATCTCTACACCCAGGAGTCAGTTAATCGTGTTTGAATGCCAAATCCAGGCCAGCCACAGGTCAAGTTCACTGGTACAGAAAAAGCAGACAGCCAACTCAGACGACTTCCGGATTCTGAGGAAAAGTATCATGATAAGCTTGTCAGTTGCTTTTAATTCCAATTAACCTTCAAATCTAATCATGTTTTAAAGCTTAACAGCTGATTTGTTACAGGCTTAAAGAGTTGTATTGTTAAACAATTATTATTTCAAATCCAAATGATAACAACAACCGAAAAAGAAAAGATAACTCTGTTTTAATGAAAGAATAATAGCTGTAAAAAGACTGGTTTATTTTTATAGCTAAATCTCAATTATTTTCCTAATAAATTCTCAATATACAAACAAAAAAGAAATATGAGAATAAACATATTTCTGAAAGGGTAAAACAAATGAAAACTGATATAACTTTCTAAATACTTTATTGTACAATTTGCCTACAAAATAAATAATTTAGGGAAGGATAACAAGTATAATCATCCACCTCATGCTAAACACTGAGTTTATGCTTTATAAACAATTTCTCATTTAACATTCACATAAACATTTTGAGGTATGTGTTATTCTCCCCATTTTATAGGTAAGAAAACTGAAATCAGAAATAC
>NW_012147975.1:1835634-1837537 GCF_000956105.1 Propithecus coquereli
ATGTTAGAGATGAAGAAAGTCCAGAAAAGTAAAGTAATTTTCACAAGATCAAAGCGCAATTTAGTGGTGGAACCAGGACTAAAATCAAGTTCTAGCACCCTGCCACATATCCATTCCTTTATGTACTTTTTCTGAGTTTCTCCAGAATTTAGTCTGTGACTCCGGATTACAGTCAACCTTGTATTTGCCTCCAGTTATTTCTCATAAACACGTTGCCACTTTTCCCAGCTAAATTAATTTTCATTGTTTAAATTCTTTTTCTTGTTTTATCTTTCAGAAGCTTTTTTTATTATCCATTCCTGGTAAGTACAATTTTTCGATATCTTGATAACTTATTAAATCAAAATTAGCATCAGAAGACTTTGTCTCCTAAGTCATTCTTGCCTTTACATGCTCTTTTGAGGCTAACCTACACCAACTCTTGAACTGACACAACAGAAGAAGATAATTAGGATTTATCTGTGTATTTATTTATGTATCCATTCATTCAACATATGTTTACTGAGTACAGACCATGAAGACATTTTTAAGATTTTTTTTTTTTTTTTCTGAGAAGGATCTTGCTCTGTCTCCCAAGCTGGAGCGCAGTAGTGTGATCACAGCTCACTTCACCCTCCAACTCCCAGCTCAAGTGATCCTCCTGGCTCAGCAGCCTCTCAAGTAGCTAGGACTATAGGCATGTGCCTGGCTAATTGTTTTATTTTTTATAGAGACAGAGTCTCACTGTGTTGCCCAGGCTGAGCTCAAACTCCTGGCCTCAAGCAATCCTCCCACCTGGGCTTCCCAAAGTGCTGGGATTACAGGCATGAGCCACCACACCCAGTTTAAGATTTATTTTTATGAATCCACTCAGAAGACAAAACATCTAGTCAGATTGGTTTTTCTTTCAAATCTCAGGAATACTCTATTTATTCCCTGACATCCTCCCACACTGTATGTTTGTTTTTAATTTTAAGCATCCAAATACACTGATGAAGTTGAATTTCTTCCCTTTCCGAAAGAAGTATGCACCTTGATTATCACAGAAGCATTTTTCTTGAAGACTTAGGGAGTTCAAGTGAATGCAAAAAAAGAAGCCGGGAATGCAGCCTCTACACTTTTTGTTTCCCCAGGTAATTACTCTTCAAAATTTCCTTACCCCAATTCAGCCCTGAGCCAAGAGGAAGATTCTCTGTTTCTCTCTGAACTGGTGATTAAATTATATTTTTTTGAAAGAAACGAAGTAGAGAAATCAGAGAGTTCTCCAAAGTTACTTATGAGCAAATTTTCTCCAAAACTGGCCTTCCTTCCCTGGAGCAGTGAAAGCTACACAAAGGACAAAAATCCAGACAATACCCCCAGAAACTTTATGCCAATTATTCCTGAACCAGCCAGTCGTAATGAACGTGAGATCCATGTCCCAAAGAAGGATCTCTGTACCATCCATGGAAATTCCTCTGAGTTCCAACCACAATGGTAAGGGTAGGCAGACCTAACATTCACCCATTCAACAAATATTCCTAGTTCTGTTGATAGATCATGATGAAGCTCCTGCCCTCAGGGAGCTTGCATTCTAAGATGAATCACTTTAACTTTGTCAGTCCTCCCCTACCCTCCAGCATGCATTTCGCCAGGCCGAAATATTACATCTTGTGCTTAGATCCACATTTAAGGGTTTGTTACAGAGACTTATTGAAAAAAAATCATTAATGCTGCAATGGCACAAGATTTTGAAGAAGCAGAATCTTTTCCCAAATTAGAATTCAATGTCCTATATCAATATGTACAACATTTTTGATACAGGTTTCCTCATGGTCTTAGAATAAAAACAGAACTGTGAACTGTCCTCATGCTTAGAAGACAAATATATAGGCCGGGCACGGTGGCTCACGCCTGTAATCCTAGCACTCTGGGAGGCCGAGGC
>NW_012147975.1:1837587-1839559 GCF_000956105.1 Propithecus coquereli
TAAGTGCAGAATTTACTGCATGTGGATGTGCATTTGTTGCATATGAATATAGGGAAAATTCTACTTTAAAAAAAAAAAGAAAAGAAAAACCCTGAAACTTAGTAGAGAAATTTTGAAATGATTATTTGCTTTAAAAGTTATTTCTTCTGGACAATTTAAGTGTTTAATAACAGCTCACTGATTATCAGATTGAGATAAAGGAAATTTAAAGTGAAACTATTAGGTGCCATAACTCACTAATATTTGGTTAAAAAGGGGAGGGAGTACTGAAATTGTGTAAATATAGAGAAATATAAGGATTATAGGTAAAAAATATGTGCTACATTCAAATGTATACAGTGAGGCATTTCTATCAAAGGGTTATAATCTATGGCTTGGCCATTTATCTATGTGCCAGACCGTAAGGGACAGTTGGTTTCTAGGAGCTCAGTTCTATAACAGAGTATTCCAACCATCCAAGGAATGAATTCCCTTTGAATTAAAAAGGGGGAGAGATGATTTTTTGAAAACCTAAAAGATCCAACAAGAGCAACTGTATGGAAGAAGAAAAAAAATTCAGTCAGTAAAATTTAGAAGTTATTTAAGCCCTTACTATATAGTCTCTAAATACTTGCCAACACCCATTTCTCAAATACAATTGCCCAGTGTTGTATTTCACCATCTCAGCTTACAGAATGCTGGACAAGAAAGAAGGAAGGGTGGCATGGAGCAGACAACCAAACAGACGTTGAAATTAGAAGCATATCCTTTTGAAAAAGGAAACTTAGGGTATCGTCAGCAGCAGCTAAAACTGAACTAGTTAGTTCACGGCTACCATGAACCTGGCTTTCGGGGCTTTGACAGTATGGATGATAGATAGCATCCTCTTTATTCCTTAAACCAGATGCCAAGTCCTGTAGCACCCTGTCAAGATCCACTTGTGTTGTAGCCCCTGTGTTTACCAAGGTAATTTATCCATATTGCATGATGGAATTTAAATTTTATAGATAAATTGTAGATTTTATCACGGGATTAACAAGGAGGAAAGGGCTGGGCATGGTGGCTCACACCCATAATCCTAGCATTTTGGAAGGCCAAAGTGGGAAGACCACTTGAAGCCAGGGGTTCGAGACCAGTCTGGACAACATAGTGAGACCCCATCTCCCCAAAAAATTTAAAATTAGCCGGGCGTGATGGTGTGAGCCTGTAGTCCCAGCTATTGGGAAGGCTGAGGCAGTAGGATCACTTAAGCCCAGGAGCTCGAAGCAACAATGAGCTATGATTGCACCACTGCACTCCAGGTTGGGTGACAAAGTGAGGCCTTGTCTCAAAAAAAAAAATTAAAAAATGGAGGAAAGGGGAAACAAGAAAGGACTTCAGAAATTATTATCATTTTACATACGAGAAAATTGAGGCTGAGAAAAGGTGAAATGATTTGCTCAGTGTCACAGAGCAATTCGTGGTTTATCCTGTGCTCTTCAGACTTTTTGCTTGTTTCAGTCCTCCAGTTCTGGAGGGCAATGCTTAGACTATCCTCTCCAAGGAGACTATGCTCTGCCCGACCTCAAGGCTCAGTCGCATTCTCCTAACTAGTCATACCATGCCCTTCTGAAGAAGTCAAAGTGCAAAACAATGTCTATTTCCTGCTTAGGTCACAGAGATCACTGTCTCCCCTATTCCCCGCTAGAAACAGCATGATTCAGTTACCTGTGTCAAACTAAAACCAGGGTCGAAACTTCTCTGGACTCTCTGTCTCCCAGTTACCAAACCTGACGGAACTGGAACCGCTGCCCATTGCTAGTCCGAAGTACGAAAAGCAGAGCAGGGACTTAACCAAATACCGGATGGGAGACAAAGGAAACAATGTCATTAAGAGTAACACTGCTAATGATTCTGGAAGCCTTCTTTCAGCAGACTCTGCCAGGCACACGTCTCTCCTGCTGCTTTCCTTCCCCACAAAATGCACCTCTGGGCATCAGGCCTCAAGGGCTAG
>NW_012147975.1:1851789-1869545 GCF_000956105.1 Propithecus coquereli
CAGTAAGTGAACTGGCCAACCAGATTATGTTTAAAACAACACAATATACCATTTGCCACTCCCACCCCCAACACAAACCTCATACCAAAATACTGATTAAAAAACAACCTATTATTGTGCTCATCTATGTAAAAAAAGAGAAAAGAAAAGAAAAAGGGGAAAAAAAACCCCAAAACTTGATGCTAAAAGTCATGTAAATTTTTTTTGTTTTAACAATATCTAACATACTCCACTAAATATTTTACCAGCCTAAAGTTACCTTTAGGTTAAACACTTTAATAAAACTTAATAAATCACCATACTTGACTAATTACCTAGTATAACTAAATATAGCATCTGTTAACTATACAATAGAAAGATATTGGAACCCTTCTTAAAAAGAGATTCCTTGGGTAGTATTTAGGCCTATGAAGTGAGAGAAATAAATCATGTTAGGATGGAAGGAATCAGAGACAATTTACTTCAAGTTCCTCATTCTACAAATGACTAAAATTGTAGAAAATTGGCTCGTATTGTTGAGGGCCGGTTCCTCATGCTTCCAGGATCTTGGGATAGGTACTTGTCCAGGTGTTTCTTGCAATGAAGACAGTGAGAAAGACTTTGGATTTGGAGACTAACAGACCTGGAACAATGTGTGTGAAGTACA
Source organism: Propithecus coquereli (assembly GCF_000956105.1). Lineage (NCBI taxonomy): Eukaryota > Metazoa > Chordata > Mammalia > Primates > Indriidae > Propithecus > Propithecus coquereli. Next base: position 1,852,436 of record NW_012147975.1, read on the forward strand.
TAGTAGGCACTTAATAAATAGCAGCTATTACTTCACTGAATACTCTATCACTGCACTATTCGTGGTTTTCTTTATCAAGATCAGTATATCTCCAATCAGGGCCTATGAATGATTTCTCAGTTGGTTTCCTGGAACCCCTTTAGCTTCTCTAATTGCCTAAGCAGTACTCATCCCTATAAATATAGATTCCTCAGTGGTCAAGGAAAAACGGGTATGTGGGACTACAGAGAAGACTACAATTAATTCAACAAACATTTATTAAGCACATTCTATGTGTTTGTCTGTTTCTGTGCCCGGCTTGCCTGGGAAAGATGACCAATATTGATATCTAAAACTTTTCTCCATGAGTACCTGTGTTTAACAGTGAGCCTTTAAAACTTTAAAAGACCTTGTATTTATAAGGTAGTATCTTTCATAAGAGATTACCATCTTCATTAATAAAATCATCTGTGGAGAAAACTATTGGGTAAAAATTGCATAACAGTTAACAAATTTTTACTGATTATCTACTATGAGCTACACTGTGCTAGGCAAGGTAAGTAATAAACAGTTTCTCTGTCAGAAATATTTATACCCACATAATCATCCATTATATGACTTCCAATTTCATTTAAGTCTCTTAGCAACCATTTGATTGAGGTTGGTAAATCAAGTACTAACTTTATTTTTCACTTAGTTATTAAAACTCAGATTTAAGTAACTTGTTTAAGGTTACAGAGCAAGGATAGTGGTAGAAAAGACACTCATACTCAGGTCTCTAAAACAGATAATAAAAAGGCTAATGTGTCTAGAAAGCTATAAAACATTAGCCAAATAAATGTTTTGTTTTGTTTTTTGCTTATTTTGACACAGGGTCTCTCTCTGTCGCCCAGGCAGGAGTGCGGTAGCACAAACACGGCTCACTGTAGCCTCCAACTCCTGGGCTCAAGCTATCTCCCTGCTTCAGCCTCCCGAGTAGCTGAGACTACCAGCATGTGCCACCACGCCCAGCTAATTTTTCTATTTTTGATAGAGACGGGGTCTCACTGTGTTGGTTAGGCTAATGTTATCATTTTTATTCTTTAACTCCAAACCCAGTGGAGTCCATTATTATTTCTTGCTTGAGAAGACTGTAAGATTAAGTCAAATGCTAGACTGGATATTTCAAATTACAAATGCTACAGTTCAATGTCCCTTTACTATGTGTCTATTCAGAACATCAGTAATCATAGTGAACTAACTTTCTTCACTCTTCAGCCCTTTCATCCTCAATGTGACATTTTCCTTCTCAGTTGACATAACAGAAATGAGCTTCATCACACACATCTGACCTCTGACTTTAGAAGAAGCTCACAGCACCATTTTTACAATAGCATATACTACACTTTTTTAAAAAGGGCCATATATGAAGAGGGATGAATGAATGACAGTTAAATAGCTACCCTGTTTCTACGGGTGACAGAAAAGGAATTCCTTTAACATACAGCAGGAAAGGTTTCAGTGAGACAGTAGGAAGTGACTATATTTTGTGAGGCATTAGAATGATTTCCTGGAGGCCCTCATTCACAATTTAGAAGAAGAAATGGAAAAAGTTGTCTTTGTGAGCAAGTTGGAATAAGGTTCACCCACCTGGCATCGTAATAATTCTTCCAGTCTTAGGATTCTATGATTTTTCTCAAACAGGCAGCTAAACCATTTAGATAGCCACATTTGTGAGGAATAATAAAACACCATTCAAAAAAGCAAACCAAATACTAAAAGATAGGAAAAAAAGATTCATAATAGATCATTAAATATAGGCCCTAACAACAGAGAATGTGTCATAAAAGAGGACATACTTACCTTTCCTAAATCATCCTTTGATCCCCTTATTATAGCAAGAACTTTAGCCTTGATATACCACGGAGGCTACACTGTAACCCAGGTTACATCCTACAGAGAAGTGGAGAAAAGAAGAGGTGAAGCTTGAAGGACGAAGAGTAAGTGGAACTAAAATTATTCCTCAACTGTAGTACATGTAGAACGTACTGTAGGCAAAATTGGGGATTTATCAGTTTGTCTTGGACATCTTCCCTACTTTGCTGGTGGGGTGTACCTCAAACTTTTAGTACTAAGATCTAACATCTCCTTTTCCTTGCTCTAATCAAACCCTGTCCCCAGGCAGAACCAAATGTCAGTCACATACACCAAATTTTAATGCTTAGAATAATGTCTTACTCATAGTAAATGCCATATATGTTGGCTATTCTTATTCTTTTTTTTTTTTTTTTAAGAGACAGGGTCTCACTCTGTTGCCAAGTCTGGAGTGCAGTGGCATAATCATAGCTCACAGCATCCTCAAACTCCTACACTCCTGTGATCCTCCTGCCTCAGCCTCCCCAGTAACTGGGAGGACAGACATGTGCCAAGATGCCTGGCTCATTCTTTTTTATTATTATTATTTTGTAGAGACAAAGTCTTGCTGTATTGCCCAGGCTGGTCTCAAACTCCCAGCCTCAAGCAATCCTCCCACCTCGGCCTCCGGAAGTGCTGGGATTACAGGAGTGAGCCACCGCACCCGGCCCTTTTATTATTTTTGTTATGTTACTTGTATTTGCATTTTAAGTCTCTCTACTTTGGATTGAAAGGCATTGTCTCTACTAATGGAATCTGAAATATCAGTGAGCAGATGTGGAGAAATATTTTGGGAGATTCCTGAAATAAGACTTTGTAGGCAACCACCTACTCGTCAAGTCAGCATGCTTTTTCTACTAAGTAATGGCTGCGTGCCTAAGAGGCAATTATTAAACTTTCTCTGAACACCAGAGAAAGGGACACCTATATGGTAAGCTGTGAAGAATTTTCTGTGGCTCATATGTGCTCAAATATCTATTTGTTAGACCCTAATGAACATGGTAATTAAATCGAGCTTGGAGTACCTACCCATTAGGGAGGGGAATTGAGGCACTAAACGGAGATAATCTTACTCTATTGGCCTGATCCTCACGCCACCTATCCCATGCCACCACATTTGTTAATGTGAAGGTTTCTTCTTCCGTAATTATTTACTTCTCTGCACAAAAAACAGAAACCTAAATACCATGATGGTCCCCGAGGCCAAAAGAGAAAGGAAACTACATAATTGTTAGGAGTAAAGGGAGATGAAAGAAAGAGCTTTAACAGCTCTAATTGTATAGATTGTTTATTTGGTTGTTTCTTAAGTGTTTAAAGACTCTTTCAGAATAAAAGTACTTAGTGAAAGGAGCATATGCCATACAGATTCAGAAAACTTGCTAACGAAACACAATTATGTTTTTCCACCTCCCTACCTTCCCAGTGACAAGTCACCATGACCCTGCTCTCTTACCTTTGTCCAGACTACACTCCCTCCCAGAACAAACTGTAGGAATCCTAATCCATCCCCACTCTCGTCAGGCAAAAGAAAGACGTCACATGAAGAATTATGCAACACAAATCAACTGGGAGCCCGTCCATCACTGGTCATATCACTGGAGAAGTCTTATTAGATAGAAGAACTCATCTTGAAATACTATTTCCTTTTAGTCCTTGTCTCTTATACAGGAAAGATTCAAAGCCCACACCATAGTTTTTAAAATGGAGTTTTCTTTATATTTTTTTCCATTTCCCCATTCAGTGCTCCTCCCCCACATTAGCTTGCTAAAGCTCATAGTCAAAATTCATGTCTAAAATAAAGAGGCCTGCAAGAGAAGCTCATGTAATCCCACTCCTTAAATATCATTAAGACATCTGAGATATTGTTTAGATTGTGGACTCTTACTTTGACATACCAGCATAGGTGGATGGACAGGCAAGCACATCAGATGTCACTGTTTGGCAGCTGATAAAAGTCAGTGGTGCTATAATACTAAGCACAGAGCCACTAGATTAGCCTGTAAGAGAAGGAGATGCCTCCTTCCTTCTCTTCAATAGTGGGTTAAACCCAGCTGGCACCCTTTGGAACTACGGGTAAGTCCTTTCTTTATTCCTCCTATGGTTTTGGGTTTTGTTTTTGTTTTTTGTCCAAAGCTGAGCACTGTGTACAAAGATGATCTTTAGATAAAAAGTTTGAATTCCACAACATCGTAATGGTTTTATACTAAGATTTAAAAGAGAAAGTGACCCATTCATTCCATTGAGACTGGAAGGCATTATACAAAGGATGGTGGAAAGATAGTTGTGTGTCATTATTTTTAAATCATATTTCCTTTTAAAGGGACACTTGATCTGGCTATAATTGTGGTCACGTCCTGTGGCGTCAAATATCCTCTATCAGTGTTTTGTGCAAGTCTATACTACGTTAGAAACAGGGAAAAAAAGTTAAAATTTTTAACATAGGAGACTCAATGGTATTTTATTTATAAAATCTTTGAAATTCATTTTACATTATTTGGAATAAAATGATACTATCATGTAATAGAATCTATTACAGAATTGAATTGTTTGAACAATAACTACAAACATGAAGAAAAGCCTTACAGAACTACCTGTGTAAACATTTGTATAAAATTTTGTTGAGACATGGATAAAGTGAAACTTTTGAAAACATATTTATTATTGAGTTTTAAAAAAAAAATCACTAATTGTTAACTATGTAGGCCAATTCCAAAATGTACAAGATAGCTGGCATTCTGAAAATATATATAAAGAAAAATAGGGAGCACTTTTTAGAAAATATTATTGGCTATTTCTTAAGCAGTTTATTCCTTGCTATTTGAAATGAGTCTGAATAATTTGCCTTCCCAGAAAGGAATTCAGGAATCAAATGCTGAATTCAATTCTGCAACAGAATCAATAAGCCCATAACTACATAACTACTTTGCCTTGAAATAGACTTTCTTTGAGAAGATCTAATTAAAGCCCTCGTTCTGGATGTTTTTCCCCAACAATACAAAGACCTAATGTAGTTCCTTTCTAAAATGAAACATTCTAGTTGAATGTATTTGTGTTCATAAACTTGAAATTAAGAATTATATAACTTTTTAAGTTATTCTTTTTCAATAGAGTCTTTCTCTTGGCTGTTCAGTTGCATTTTTGTTCTTTCCTAAAACTGCTAGCTTTAATTTAAACTATATAAATAACCTTAGGATAAAGGAGTTTGGTCTGGAAAAGTTTCATTAACAGTATTTTCTTCAAGATAATAACTAAAATAACTACAAGACTTTGTTTCAATGATAATAAACAATTTGGTTAACTTTCAGTTAAAAGATTTATCATTATCTCAGTATTGGTTTACACTATGTAAAACAAAGTATGTAAATGTATTTTGAATTAAATTATCTGATATTTTGAATAAAAATAGGACTAGTGTTACAACAATTTACAGGGCTAGTCTTTGTGTGTAATGTCTATATATAGTCCACTTAGATTTACCATACTAATGGGAAAAAATCAGAGGCAAATATAATTCTTCTAGGTTGACCTTAACGGCAAATGTTTCACCTAAGGAAAAATGGGGATCTACTGCAGGAAGGCAGGAGGGCCACTGCAGAGCTAAGTAAAAGAAATGACACCCACCTTTGATAAGGTGTAGACTAGCTCCATAGGTGTCTAACTTACTTCTATACTTCCTGTGTGCCATTTGAAAAGAAAAAGTAAAAGAGGAGCTAAAACAATTTCACAATTAGTCTAAAATACATATTAAACAAGTAAAAGTAATAAAAAGTAAAGCTCTAAATAATTAAGAAAACACCAAGACCAATAACTAAAAAGTATAGTCTAAAAATAGAAAAAATTTACGAATGGCTCTGGCGTGCAGTTTGTAACATACTATACACATATAGTCACTCCCTAATTATCATCTAATTTGGTACTAAGGTCAGTTTAGAATCAAGGGAAGAAAAAGAAAGAAGTGAATTGTAAGGAAAAAAAATTCACTCAAAGTTGACAATAATGAATTGTAGATGTTCACTTTTACTTTGTGAAACTGAGAAAAGGCAAAGGAGTAAATATAGACATTAAAGTAATGTTTTTACAAAAAGAAGCATATTGCTTCCTTTGGTTTACCAAGGTGTTATTTATTCATCAGAGACCATCGGGATATGAATTAATTGTTGTATCGGAAGGGCTATTAATCTGATGAGCAATGGGAAGAATCCAGACTGAATGAAAGCTAGCATGTTATATATTTAACTGCTATTAATTTAAAATCATCAAATCTCTGTGGTTAATGAAACTGCAGCCTCTGGGCAAAAGCTAATCATGACACCATAAAATTATCACCCCAAGCATCATCACATAATTTCTTTTCATAAAACTTGGAAAAGTCAACTTTGTGCTCCTACATCTTGAAGCCCCTGGGCATGATTTCACCCAGGGCAAACACTAATGAACCCTTTTTCTTATTCTCAGGGGAAAAGCCATTTGTGCAAAGATAGAAAAAAAGAAAGGAGAAATCTAAAAACTAGGCAAGTTCCACCTTGAGGTGACCTTAAAAGCGCAAAAGCTAAAAAAAAAAAAAAAAGTACTCAAGGTTCTAAAGATGTCAAATAAACAGTATTGTTGATTAAGCAAATATTGTAACTTAACTATTTTCTCCCTTTGAAGGAACAATATTCTTCAAAAGAAGCCCACTCCACCAAAGCCCGGCACACAGTATTCTCAGGATCTCAACAAGGGGCAGATCAAGGTTGCTTTTGATTCCTTGCAACTTTCTGTAATTCCAGGCTTGCAGCCCCAAATTCAGGACCCCACCCTTCCAGGAACAAATCATTGTAGTAATAACCTGCCTTCATCTTCTGTGTATCAGCTAAGCATGTTTAACTACGAACGTCCAAAACACTTCATCCAGTCCCAAAACCCGTGTGGCTCCAGACTGCAGCCTCCTGGACCAGAAACCTCCAGCTTCTCTAGCCAGACCAAACAGTCTTCCATCGTCATCCAGCCCCGCCAGAGCACAGAGCAAAGATTTTCTGCCTCTTCAACAGTGAGCTCTCACATCACCATGTCCTCCTCTGCTTTCCCTGCTTCTCCCCAGCAGCTTGCTGGCTCCAACCCAGGCCAAAGGGTTACAGCCACCTATAACCAGTCACCTGCCAGCTTCCTCAGCTCCATATTGCCATCACAGCCTGATTACAGTAGCAGTAAAATCCCTTCCACTGTGGACTCCAAGTAAGTGAATTTGTATATGTTGCATGTACAGTGAGCTCACATCTGAGGAGTTGGGGGGCGGTATGCTGCAGTATTCTTTACCATCCAAAAAGGCAATGTGACCTTATGGTCTCATTCCATAACTCTCCTAGAACACATTGAACCAGGGTACTGGCAGTAAGAGGTCATCTGACCCATTCTCCAGTATCTAGGCTGAGCTGAATCCAAATTACCTAATACCTCATACAATTACTTACCCATTACTTCCCATCTTTGGAAAACAAAATTTCTAACATACCCAAGAACAATAAACTTTTCCTCTAGTCCTAAGCTAAGCTCCTCACGCTGTATATTTAATTCCTCTGGTTCTGGGCTCAGCTGAGATGAGGAACACCTGTCTGCTCTTCCTTAGATAGGATTTCCTCTCACATAAGCAGAGGCTATTAAGTTTCTTCTCAGTCTTAGTCTTTTCTTCCTATCCATTTTCCCCTCTAATCTTGGATATCCACTTAGCTGAAAAAATTTTTTAATTAATAAATTTTAAAAAATCTGGGATTCAGACACTCAAGTGTATGAATTTTCCTTGCTGTGATCAGAAGAAGGCAGGCTTGAATAGATGAAGACTAATGACCTTAAGTTCCCCTTGGCAATTCAAGCCATACCTTGTTCAATTTGGCCGGGCAGATCTAAATACAGGGAAGAATACCTGCAGCCTCATGCAAGCATGGATTATTTCCACAGCCCTAAGACTTTCCTAAGAGAACCTGATATGAAAAAGGACATAGTGGCTGTGGTTGTGCTTTTTTTAAAACATGAACTAAATACTTTGTGATTATGCAAACTTAAGGCTATCAGTTTTCCTTTTCCTTGGCTGACTAGAACATCTGAGAATTAAATCAGAAGCATCTCAAAAACTGTCTGATGGAATAGGTTTTGTTGCAGGCTTACTGACACATTTACTCATACGCGCTAATTTCTCACAGTCTTCTTTAGAGGCTAATTTTTCCAAAAATTGGTATTATTAGTGACAACTCTGGAAACCTAGTTGAACTGACTACAGCAACTTGCAAAGAAACATTTTCAATATTTTAAAAAATAAAAATCTGGAAAGCCAAAAGCATTTGCTAGAAACCTATAGACATTAGGTTGAACCTTGAAATGGCTGATAGTGAACTGTTTTTGACCTACAAAAGTGACATTCTCATAGGTCTGACCTAATATTTTAAAAGGACACCTTCAAGAATTAACCACCCTCTCGCTCTTCCCTCCAAAATTCCCCCATTATACTGATGTCATGCATTGTAGATCTTTCTTGGGTACATTTACTCAGATGATCATTTTCTATCTAACTTTTTATTATTTCCAAATTTCTATTCTGAGCATTTTAAAATCTAAAATAACTTTTCCTCACTACAATATTTTTCTTAGTAAAGTCTTATAGTCCTATTCCAAATTCCTACCCAGAAAAGAAAGCTATCAAACAAATACTCACTGAGCCTCAACCATGTACCTAGCTCTGCACACAGACCTAAGAAAAGAAAAAAGGCAAAAATAGAATAAGAAATAAAGCCTAGGAGTTTCCCAAACTAGAGATCAAAGATCCAGCTTTAGCTGTTCCATTTTCAGAAACCACAGATAACTCTTTTAATCTTCCCATAGCTACTTGATACCCATTCCATGTCCAGCTGTACAGAGTGGAAAGTCTTGGCCCTTTGAACATTTGTGCACAAATCCCTCATTGTTATAATGGGCTCAAGTTTGCAGTGTCTTCTAAAATAATCCCTTGAATTCTAACCTAGAGAAGTTTGAAGGCTTTATTTAGCTTTTTCATCAACAGGAAGCCCCTAAGCAAACATTTTATTCAGTAGATTAAACCAGAGACTGAAAATTGAGGGGGAACTCTTTAATTCTAATTATTCCTAATTATTCCTTCCAAAAAGCTGCTATGTGACATTCAGCAAGCACCTTAACTGCTCGGTGATTCAGTGTTGTGATCTGTAACAATATTAAGGATTTAGGTAATCAATGATAGAAAAAAGACCTATAAAGCAGTGTGAAAGTATAACGTTAGTTTACAAACAGGAGCAGGTATCAAGGCCTAACACTTATGTCACCTAAACTGGGAATAACGGGGGTATTCAGTGAATGAAGTGACTGAGGTACACGTACATCAGTGATGCTCAGTCCTGGTTTGGATAATCCTTCAGAATTTCACAGACATATTATGACAGCCTGAAAACAATTATCCAATTGCTAATTTTCTTTAACAAACATGTAACTTTTATAAAGATGGTAAGCTAGCATTTAAAAAAAAACAGTAGGCTATTATAATTTCATATGGTTAGAGAAATATGAGATCTATAAGACCAAAGGAACTTTGCCACTTTGGCCTAGGAATTCGATCTTTAAAAAAAAAACAAAAAATTCACTATTTTTAAAAACACTTTGACTATTTACTTAACTGAACAAATCAGACTGTCTATATTAAGGATTAAAAGATCTGAAGATCTACAGGTCTAAAATTAAGGAGGGAAAATGTGTACCATCAACTTTCAATACAGAGTATCTTGAATACAATGAAAAACATTCATTCATTCAACTGATACTACCTCCTATGCTCATGCTTTGCATTAGTGGATATAAATGACACATTGATAACTAATAAGACATCTTTTTTTCTTCAGAATGTTTACACCCTAGTAATTACTAACCAAGTCCCCAAAGCCAGCAACTATTAAAACTCTGGCTCCACTTGGAGGAAACATATTTCCATTTAGTTCACAAGTCCTTTTAATAATCCTCAAGAGTATCTGGGCAGAATCATGTCAGAGAACAGGCTAAGGCTGTCTCATCTGGATAGCTGGAGAACATTAGTTATAATAATGGCAAAATACTCATTGAGGGCAGTGGCCAGTTTCCTCGCATTAAACAGATTCATGTAGGCTAGCCCCTGTGCAGCCATGAATGAATAAACTAGGTAAAAACTGAACAAAGCACTGTGAATAGTGTTGAGCTACCTAACAGACCTAAAAATACAAGACTCCCTAAGTACCACCCATCCTCTACCAGAATCAACAGGGGAACTATGACAGGGGCAAGGACACCTTAGAAGAAAATTTAGGATCAGAACTTAAAAAAATCCTTCAACCAAATTCTTCAACTGCTATTCAAATTTGCTTTTTTTTCCCAAATTCTTTTTTTAGTTTACATTGCTTTCTTCTTCTTCCTCTAATCATCCCTTTCTTTCTCTAAAAATCACTTCACCAATGTTGAAGAAACTGTCATTACTTTAGAAGTTATTTGTTATATAGTGTCATACTTGGATTTTCTAGAATATGCAACGAATAGAAATTGAAAATTACAGGAAATCCAGAGACAGTATAAACTGTAGACTCCATTCAGAGCGACAGAATATGCACTAAATATCAGTTGTGTCCTGGTAAATGTCTAATAATCGGCTCTGGAGGAAAAAGCCATGATTTGCGGTATTTACCAATTTCCCTGATGCAAATACTTCCACTACCACCAATTTTAAATTATAAAATGAAATCACGGGTAGCTGGAACAGATGCTCTCTTGAGCCCATATGAACCAGCTTCAGCACACCACCGCTTAATATCTTCCCGTAAATCAAACTTAAGACATTCAGTCATAAGATTGGAAGAGCTCTCAAGCTGCCATTAACTAGACTTACTCTCACATTCTTTAGGGAAGATCTTCCAGGAAGGATGTTTTCCTTATGTCTAATCTAAATCCTTCCTCCTGCCACTTAATTTTCATTTGCCAGGAGAGAGAAAAAAAAATGGTAGCCATTCTTATAAAATCCTTCTTGACTGTTATTAGGGCAATTGGTATTTTTAATAATACTATTAATAGTAGTACTAAGTGGTAAACTCAACATACCTAAAAGTGACTTACAAAATACAGCCAATTCTATTTTAGATACCACATTTTACTTTAAAGATCTTCTTTTTAAAAAAATCTTTTCTTTTTCCTTTTTAAAGCTATCAACAATCCTCAGCTGGCCAACCTATAAATGCTAAGCCATCCCACACTGCAAATGCTAAGCCCACACCAAGGACTCCTGATCATGAAATACAAGGATCGAAAGAAGCTCTGATTCAAGATTTGGAGAGAAAGCTGAAATGCAAGGACACCCTTCTTCATAATGGAAATCAAGTAGGCAAGAGTCTATTTTGTACAAAAGGCCAATTAAATTACAAAATCTAATTTCAATAAGAAAGTTCTTTCTGTCTCATAGATCTATTTCCATATAATCAGCAAGGAAAAGGATTATCTTAAAAGCAGGAATATTTGGGTCCCACACCATATCTCTTTATGAAATCACCTCTTGATTTTCAGTGGTAAAAGAATGAAGCAAATGAAAAATCAGTCTGAATGATTTAACGAAAATTTTGTTTTAAGCATTACCCTCTCATAAAATATGTCTGATGGCCAAATAACTAATGGGAAATATTGTTAACCCAACTTCTTTGTGTACTTTGGTGTGTAATATTGATGGACAAATAATTATAGCTATAATTCTTATTATGTAGCTCTTACTGTGAACATTATATTACTCATTTATCTTTTTTGTTGTTGTTGTTGTTTTAAGACACAGGGTCTCATTCTGTCTCCCAGGCTGGAGTGCAGGAGCAAGATCACAGCTCAGTGTAGCCTCGAATTCCTGGCCTCAAGCAATCCTCCTCCATCAGCCTCCCAAAGTGCTGGGATTACAGGCATGAGCCACCATGCCCAGCCCACTCACTTATCTTTAAAATAGTACCCTATGCCTTTTGCATTATCAGTTGCACTGCTCTCAATCAGAAGTTAGTACAAATATTCAGTGTTCATCTAATAAAAGTTATTTCTGAATGTGAGGATATGCAGCATTATATTCAAAAACAGGCATGGCACTGTGGCTCATGCCTATAAACCCAGCATTTTGGGAGGCTGAGGCAGGAGGATCACTTGAGCCCAGGAGTTTGAGATCAGCCTGGGCAACACAGTGAGACTTAGTCTCTTTAAAAAAGACTATTGGCATGTGCCTATAGTTCCACTTACTTGGGAGGCTGAGGCAGGAGGATTGCTTGAGCCCAGAATTCAAGGTTACAGCAATCTATGACTGGGCCACTACACTCCAGCCTGGGTGACAGAGTGAGACCCTGTCTCAAAGAAACAAAAGCAAAAAACAAGGCAGACTGGAACATACAGAACAAAAGGGAAGGGGAATAGTTTCCCTTTACTTGGAAAAGCCTTATTTAAGGGTGATTATGCCTGCCTGTCTTTTGTAGGAACAAAAAGCAAGGCTAAGTGAATCTTTACTAGAGATGAGGGAAGTGGCACTAGAATGGAAGGAAAATGCCTTGAATGAAAGAAAAGTCTCTTGTAAAAACATAAAATCTACAACTCAATAGATAGAACCATACTTCTTTAAAGTTCTGACTTAAGAGCACTGTTAAGGTATGTCTGCACAAACATCTTTTATTAAATCTCATTACTATCTCCTTATTAACTTCTTTAAAGCGGCTAACATATGAGGAGAAGATGGCTCGCAGATTGCTAGGACCACAGAATGCAGCTGCCGTGTTTCAAGCTCAAAATGACAGTGATGCACAAGATTCACCACAGGTAAATTATTAATAAAATAATCTTTATCTAACTGGAGAACTTTTATTCTGTGCAATTTTTAAGTGTCTGCTTTTCTAAATGTTTACAAATAGCATTTGACATAAAAGTCAATCACTTCCATTCTCCATTAGATATATAAAGAGGCCATGATGGGTGCATATATATGTATATATGTATCTATATTTAAGATTTTACCCCATTTTCTGGTAGTTCTAATAACCAGATACAAAATGTCACAAGTCAAAACACCAGAAGGCTAATGGTATCACTTTTTATCTGGACATTTAGGGGTCAGTTAGACCTAGGACTCTTTCTACAATGTCTACATGGACAGAGAATTTATAAGTTATAAATCTCTAATAGGACAGAAGTTAAACTCTAAAGTAATTATAACTTTTTCACATAAGCTGGTTATCATTTCAGTGTTTTAAAATATACTCGTGGTACTAAGGAAATATCCAATTCCTTCTGCCATGTTAAAAAATACTTATTAAAAAAAATTCTTATGAGTAATGGTTCTAAGATTAACAAAAGCATCCTTTGCAAGGAAGGATTAACTTTACAGAGAGCATAAAGTGAATATTCCACAGGCTTGTGCCTAACCAACTTGATTTTAACAAGTAAACTTAACCCCAAAGAGAAACGTACGGTTGGAGAGGCAGACTGAAGTGTTAATGCTCTGTCTTCCTTCTATAGTTACCTCTCATTCCTTCCCAAAAAATCTACAAGAAACTGGGAGACAAAGAGGTAAAATTAGAAACTCAAGAATTCTAGCTCCCACGTATAGAAAACAGAAAATAAGATTTTTGTTTCTGTTCAATGAGACTAGACCTACTAAAAAGGATGGAGCAGGGTCTAATGGAGCAAGAATTAGAAACTGAAAAGAGAACTTAAATTTTTTTGGCTACTGAACAGTTCACGCATTCATTCATTCAACTAATTTACATGGCGCACCTACTGTGTTTTGGGCTCTAGACCTAGAACCGGAGGTTACAGCAAGAATGAGACACGAACCCATCTCTATTAGTGGAAATTACTCAAAGCAATGTTATACTGATGATGGTTTGTTATAAATGCACACTGTATGATTCCAAGAGCAAAGATGTATTGTTTTTTCTCATTTATTCCTTAAAACCTTTAAAATGAAGGTGATAGTACTAGGCAAAAGATAGCAGCAGAAACATATTATTATGAAACCAGAAAAGACAGATCTTACTCCTTTAGTACACTTTAAACATTATACCCAAATAATACAAAATGTCATCAAACTATGATATTACTGAAATACCACATCTCCGAATATAACTATATACATGTTCAAACCACCACTATAGAAAAAAGTCAAAAACTTAATTTGGATATTTTGAATTTAATCGTATTATTTTTATTTTACAAAAAAATTAGTTGATTGAATCACTGAATTGACCAGCTGTTTTAATATTTTTCTTAGAGAACCTTAAGGCTAGCCAAAAATTGTTACAGAGTTGTAAGACCTTTGTTTTAAAATGACAAAATACATTACCTAAACAGATGTGTCCCAAAATAAATTATTTGTACTCAGATTTTCTGTGTTCCTAATGCAGATTTATCTCAGATATTTCGATAGAGATTATATTTTCTACTTCTTTGTATCTCCCACTGATAAGCACAGTGAAATATAAATAATAGGCACTTATTTACTTATTTAGAGATAGGGTCTCACTATGTTGCCCAGGCTGGTTTCCAACTCCCAGGCCCACGCAACCCTCCCACCTCAGCCTCCTGAGTAGCTGGAATTACAGGCACATGCAACTGTACCTAGCACTATTTAATCAATCAATTAATTATATTATAATTGTCATCAATTCCTGATTCTATTCACAAACAGTAATAATTTTCTGGTGCTCAGACATAAACCCTAAAAGATGTTTGCTTAAATTAAACATATCTTTATTAAATAGGAAGTAATTAATGCTATTTTTCCAAGCTTTTTGATAGCTCTATGCATATCTTCCATGGTGTTCATCTGGATTTTGTGCCAGGAGCTAAAAAGAGAAGTATTTTCCAGTCTAATATGTGTTTACTGCTGTTGATGCCACTTTTGAGCAGTAGGCATAATACCCTCTGCCTACTGCCAAGATGAGTGACTGCATATCTATTCCTGTTTTACTAAAGGACAATCTGTACTATGTGCTCCCATTTCAAATACACCAGGAGGACATATCACCCTTTGTCATAAAATAGTCATCTGAAAAGTGAATCACCATCAATTCCAAGTCTAGCTAATTTTCATAAATAATACTTGTTGAATAGTCTATTAATTCTGGGGATTTCCGTAGCAGGTTAATGCACAATATTTTAAATGCTCAAAAGCTGAATATATAGAACTTACCATGACTATACAAATACAGCCAAAATAGAAATGTTCCTTTCAAGAACTACTTAATTCTGCTTCATCTCTACCTAACAACTGCATGTTAACATTCTAATTTTGTTTTAATTTCAAGCAGCACAACTCAGAACATGCACGACTGCAAGTTCCTACATCACAAGTAAGGTAAAATTTTTTTAATTTTTAAAGAAATATGTTTTGTACCTAAAATATTTTCAGCGTAAAAATGTAATATTTATAAAGCCCTCAAGCCTACTATAGTAAGCTTTATCTTTTTAAAAACACAATCTGTATTTTCAAATGTCTGAGATGATGACTGAAATTTTTATGTTAATTATCAGAACTATCACAGGTAGTTTTTTTAATGTTTTGGTCAAATAAGCCAGGACCACGTTTCCATGTTAAACAACTTTCTCATGACAATGGAAACCCAATTCTAATTATACAATCTTTGCAGGTGATAAGAATAAGCTATGGTGTAGTCTGCATTTTAATAGATCAATTTCTTTATCAATTTATAGCACAATAAAGAGACAAAGACAATTTGTACCAGATGTTTCTAAATTGCTACCATTTCTAATAGTCCTCAAATATGCCACAGCTAAATACAGTCCTAAGGCCTCTCTCTATTGTTATTACACTATCAGATCAAATAGTAGACTGTGGGGTTTCAAATTTGATGGTTAAACTATATTTGTGTACAGGAAAAGCAATGACAATAATTATGCATGGGTATTATAAAAATATTTTTGTAGAAGTAGATCATCCTCCAGGGGAGATGTGAATGATCAGGACGCAATCCAGGAGAAATTCTACCCACCACGTTTCATTCAAGTGCCAGAGAACATGTCAATTGAAGAAGGAAGATTCTGCAGAATGGACTTCAAAGTAAGATTTTTAAAGTATTGAGGGGAAATTAACAATGGGACACCAAGTTTTGAAAAATGTCCTCTTCCAGCTAGGCACAGTGGCTCACACCTGTAATCCTAGAACTTTGGGAGGCTGAGGCAGGAGGATCACTTGAGCCCAGAAGTTCAAGGCTGCCGTGAGCTATGATCACACCACTGCACCCAGCCTAGGTGACAGAGGAAGACCCTGTCTCAAAAGAAAAGAAAAGAAAAAATGTCCTCTTTCTATTTCATAGCTTGCCACACAGATTGAAAAGCTTGTTACACTGGATAAGAACACAAATTCTGGAATCAAGCTGACCTAGATTTGAATCCTGGCTCTGCCACTTTCCAGCTGTATAAATTTAGACAAGGCACTTAACCTCTCTGTGCTTTTGTCTCTTCCTCTGTAAAATGGGAATAACAAATATACCTACCTCATAAAGCTATGAAAATTAACTGAGTAGATAGGTATACCTTATAAATACTCTATGTAAGTGAAGCTATCAGAACAATATGACTTCTAAAGTATAATGCCTCTCTAATTCTCTTCCATAAAGAAATTCAAGACACCCCGCTTTCTCTTGGCCTAGCTACTCAAGCTAGAACAGCTCTTTAGAAGAGACTACATTTTTATTGTCCTCATTTTGGAGAACTTTTTCTTGTAAAATTTTTCCCAGATTCCTTATGAATTAAAGTTAGTGTTACAGCTTAACACTGGATTTAATTGTTAAGACTTACATAAAAACATTTCACAAACTGCCATTTATTTACCAAAGAACACTCTGTTTTAGCAAAATTACTCATTAGATCAGCAAGTCTCACATATATGTGCCTCTAGCCAGAAAAACCATATGACTTCCATATTCCTGTGGAAACTAATATGACTTCCATATTCCCATGGAAACTAATATAAATGAATGTTCTAAATATAGTAATTAAGAAATCACAAAGAGACTGAGATTACATGTAAAGGAGCTAGATGTGGTTTGAGATGGTCTGAAAATATTAATATATTAATGTCAAGATTCTTAATTTCAGGCCGGGCGCAGTGGCTCACGCCTGTAATCCTAGCTCTCCGGGAGGCCGAGGCGGGCGGATTGTTTGAGCTCAGGAGTTCGAAACCAGCCTGAGCAAGAGCGAGACCCCGTCTCTA
>NW_012147975.1:1879925-1881497 GCF_000956105.1 Propithecus coquereli
GACGAACCGGCCGAGTGGTGCCGTTCCGCCATGCCTGAGGCGTCCAGGTGGCACCGAGGCGGTGAGGGCTGCGCCCGAGGAGTGGGTGGGAGAGGGACGATTTGGCAATTTCAGATACCCCGGAAGGAACGCTGCAGCCCCAACTCCCCATTCGTGTGAACGATGTGACCGCCGGCACTTTTAGCCCTCACAACCTCCCCTAGAGAAACGGAGAGGGACAGATTCACAGACGGGAAAACTGAATCCGTAAGGGCCCGCAGTGCCGCCCTGCCCGAGGCTCCATCTGGGCGTTGTCATCTGCTGTCCAGTGACCATCCCTAGGCCGGTCTCTGAAGTCTTTTTTTGATCTGGGGAGTTGTCATCTTGACAGAACCCCAGCCCGAGCGCTTTTCCCCCCTCCAGCGGAAGCCAGCCTTCCCAAGAAGCAGTTTCGAGAGTGGAAAAAAACGATTAGGGACAGTTGAGGGGCGTTTTGTTCGTTTTGTATTTTGCTTTCTCATTTAAGACAGGACTCGTGAGGAAACATCCATGTTATAAAATCTATCAGTACAGAGTTGTAAAATGACTGCCCACTTACCCCGATGGGAGAACGTAGTAGTTATATCCCTGCCGCCTAAAAGTGAGAATTAAAAAATAACCAGGAACCACTGGAGCTTCCCTCTGCACAGTGTAACAAAAAGTGGCTGTTTTTCTATCGTTGTTACTTATATAAATTTTAAATTACACAATAAGCTAAAACTTTTGTCTTATATCTCACAGGGGCTTCGAAACATAAGCTGCATTACAGAAAGGAAGTAGAAATTAGAACCACACTTCAGGAGTTATTACTCTACTTTATTTTTTTAATAAACCTATGTATATGTAAGTACATAGATGTAGATAAAGACGCTGATTGTTTGAACTAAGGTTAAAATGTGGAGATGAAAAATAAAACATATAGACTTTAAAACCATAGGCTGTCAGACTAAAACTAAAAATATAATGACACATCTTAGACGTAATTATCTTAAATTCATTTAGATTGACACTATTTCCAATTCTTAAGGGGCAAAACTTTAGGTCACAGATGTAATGAGAAGCTCCCATAGTCAACACTGATTGTGGCCTATTACATCTTCCTTGTGAATTAAAAAAAAAAAACACTGATTGAATGTATTATAATTATTCCTTTCGTTTGGCAGTTCTATCTTGAACATAATTAATCCCTTGGGTTGGCAGTTGCAATTTGATTTCTTTTAGAGCCCTATAGATACATTAACTCAGTTTCATAAATCTAAGCATAAAGGAGGCCAAAGATAGAAGTTCGTTTGCCATTACTTTTGTTCTTTTCACTGACCTGTTGCACAGTTAATAGTAAAATATGTCTGTGCTGAGTCAATGCAAACCTTTAAGGAGGATTGGGGAAAAAATCTCAATCCCCTATCTGTAGATCTATATATTAACTTAATATGTGAAGGGCAGCATTAAAGAGCATTTTGTCTTTAGAGTGCCCAACATACAGTAGATGTAAGCTCACTGGCAGGATTTATCTCATGTTGGTATGTGCTACACACGGGCAATTGTATACCAATG
>NW_012147975.1:1881547-1884679 GCF_000956105.1 Propithecus coquereli
GTTTTGACTTTTTTTCTTCTCCTATCTAATAAATACCTAGCACAACCAATTTGTTCAGAACAGGTTTTCTGAATTAGCTTTTATTTGATCTATTTCAGCCCGTCCAAACCAAACTCTTCCAGCTCCTAAGCAGTTACGCGTTCGACCAACCTTCAGCAAATATTTAGCACTTAACGGGAGAGGTTTGGGTGTGAAACCAGCTTTTAACCCAGAAGGAGAATTTCAGCGTCTGGCAGCTCAATCTGGACTTTATGAAAGTGAAGAACTTTAATAACTTCACCAACATTGGAAAACACACAACTACACTATTAAGAATATGTTCAATTACATTTTTGAAATAAATCCATAGCTGTATTAACAGATTATGACTTAAATTAGGTAATATAGTTAGTATATATTTATAATATTATTTATCCTTTGACTCTTGCACATTCTATCTACTCTTCCCATTTACCTACAGAAAATATGGGTATATGGATTAGTAATTGTAGAAAACTATCTTAAAATGTGGGATTTTAACACTTAAGTCATAGATACTTAACAATTACAGGTTATGAATTAATATCAACTTTTCAAACAAATTTAATGCTTGTAATAAGGTTAACTGGTACTGCTTTCTGAATACTGTTTTCTCTTGTAGGAATACTAACATGGTATTGGTTATGTGAGTGTTCCGTAGCTTTATGTCAAAATAGAATAAAATTCAAATATTTAAAACAGACTGTTTCCTCTTCACAAAAGTCTAGATCTTTAAAATAAAACTTCTGATTTTTTTTTTTTTTTTTTTTAGAGACTGGGTCTCGCTCTTGCTCAGGCTGGTCTCAACTCCTGAGCTCAAGCAATCTTCCCTCCCGCCTCGGCCTCCCAGAGTGCTAAGATTACAGGCATGAGCCACACCTGGCCAAAACTTCTGGTTTTTATATATTAAACAACACTTAGCAAAAGCTATGAATAACAAGTTTCAAAAGAACAACAATATTATATTCTAGAACAATACGAAGCTCACTTACAGTTCAGCCAATTCCTCCTGAAACTGAGTTAGACTTTCCATGGTTTGTACTTCAAAAGCAACCATAGTAACTTAAATCATGACTGAATCGCTCCTGAATTCACGATTTTGTTTTAACCAAACAGGTCTCTAATTCTTCAGGATCTCTGAGTCTACTGTGCTCAAAGGAATAAGAATAGTTTCTGGAGGTCATCTGCTCAATTCTTCTATTTAATGCAAATTCGAGCGGGGGTGTCATGGCAGAAGGATCCCTTGAGCCTAGGAGTTTGAGCAGCCGGCAACACAGACTTCCATCTGTGATAATAATAATAATGATGTAAATTGGAATACCATATTCGAGTGTTTTTCCTTCAACAATTTCCAGTTCAGATAACCTGTTACATAGAAAGATGTTTACATTTTGTGAGCATCTGAGAGTCCCAGTGCAGGAAAGCCCAAATCCTTTCATTAAACTGTTCTCTAGCGAGGGCAGCAGCCCTTTTTTTCTCTCAGGCCTCTAGTTCACTGGCGGTCAGCCTTTTGCTTCTCCTGTGCCTTTTATCAATGGTAGTTTTTGACCCTCGCTACTGTGTAGCCTAGTTTTGCTTTTTATCTACACATAAAACAGCATTTATCAACATCACTCCACATCTCTTTCAGGGAAATAACAAAAGTGGGTTTATCTTTTACTTTCAAAACAGCTTAATGGTTTTCTCTGCAAGCTGCCCTGGGGCCTTTGGACTGAATTCCATTCCATTGTCCTTTTTATCCTGTCTTCCATCCTGGTGGGCTTTTGACTACCTCAATTTACAATTTTTTATTTATTTTTGCCTTTTCTATAGCTGGTTTACAAATCTCATCTTTGCAAAGCTTCTGGGCCAGATGTGGGTCTGAGCTCCCAAAGACTGCTGTTGGGGCCTACCCTTTTACATAATCACTGCAGATTTTTAAAAAATCTATTTTAATTAACATCAAGTGGAAAGGAGAGTGGAAGCCACTTCTAGCCACAACTCTCAGTTAATCTGCAAGTAGCAGCGGCAGCGGGAGGTCATGGCATTCGGGTTTTGGCATCCGGCAGATTTTGCCCCAATTTGGGGTACATTATTTAATCTCTCAGTGCCTCGGTTTCTTCGGGCCTAAAATGAGGACAAAAATACCTACCTTTCACGGAGGTGGATGTGGAAACTAAACAAGGCGATAAATGTTAAAGGTATTCAAGAAAGACAAACCGGTTCTAATTAATGACTACGATTTTTTAAGCCCGCAGCCGGGTTTGTCCCAGAAGTTGGCCCTCTGCGGGAGACAAGCGTCGCCATCCGCAGCCCGCCTCGGGCGAAAGGCGTACAGGGTCCTGGCGGCGCAGGCGCGCCCGCGACCGGCCGAGCAGCTGGCGCCCCTGGCGGCGCTGGAAGGCTCGCGCAGGCGTAGGACTGGGCCGCGCGCCGCGAGGCTAACGCGCAAGCGCCGCAGGGCCGCGGCGGACGAACCGGCCGAGTGGTGCCGTTCCGCCATGCCTGAGGCGTCCAGGTGGCACCGAGGCGGTGAGGGCTGCGCCCGAGGAGTGGGTGGGAGAGGGACGATTTGGCAATTTCAGATACCCCGGAAGGAACGCTGCAGCCCCAACTCCCCATTCGTGTGAACGATGTGACCGCCGGCACTTTTAGCCCTCACAACCTCCCCTAGAGAAACGGAGAGGGACAGATTCACAGACGGGAAAACTGAATCCGTAAGGGCCCGCAGTGCCGCCCTGCCCGAGGCTCCATCTGGGCGTTGTCATCTGCTGTCCAGTGACCATCCCTAGGCCGGTCTCTGAAGTCTTTTTTTGATCTGGGGAGTTGTCATCTTGACAGAACCCCAGCCCGAGCGCTTTTCCCCCCTCCAGCGGAAGCCAGCCTTCCCAAGAAGCAGTTTCGAGAGTGGAAAAAAACGATTAGGGACAGTTGAGGGGCGTTTTGTTCGTTTTGTATTTTGCTTTCTCATTTAAGACAGGACTCGTGAGGAAACATCCATGTTATAAAATCTATCAGTACAGAGTTGTAAAATGACTGCCCACTTACCCCGATGGGAGAACGTAGTAGTTATATCCCTGCCGCCTAAAAGTGAGAATTAAAAAATAACCAGGAACCACTGGAGCTTCCCTCTGC
>NW_012147975.1:1887284-1891005 GCF_000956105.1 Propithecus coquereli
TACATAAGGATGAGACAGGGAAGGCTTTCCAGAGGTGGTAACAATTCAGTTGCGTTTTAAAGGATGGATCAGGGAAGGGAATTTTAGGAAGAAGGTACAATGCGTGCTATATGTATTAATAATTCTACATGTGGAGCTATGTTTGGCATTGTGGGCATATGGAAGATAAGATAGAAAAGGCCAAATTATGAATTGGACAGAGGTCACGTCGTGAGTGCCATGCTAGGAATTTGAAACATATCAAGGAGACAGGGCCATTTCCTGAGAGTGAGAGGGCAAGTGCAAGATGAGGGCTAAATGATCATACCTCAGTGGTTTGGTCCAGGTGAAATATGAACGCGTGGTAGATGTAGAGCACACCCTGCCTCTTTTTTTATTGCGCTGTCTGAGGCATGTACATGGCCAATAGCAAAGAAGACAAAGTGAGCAAAGAAAAAATGAACGCTGGCCTTGGGAATCTCAGAATGAGTAGGGGGCAGAGCCAGGAGTAGCAGTCACCATGGCCAGAGTTGGGGAGGGGGTTAAGGAAAGGGGAACACACAACTTTGGGGTGAAGTCATGACATGGGGCTATGTCCAGCTCTGATACTCGTGTATTGGAGGACAATCTTCAACATACTCCCATAAGAAGGCAGGTGCCAGGCATGGTAGCTCACGCCGACAATCCCAGCACTTTGGGAGGCTGAGGCAGAAGGACCGCTTGAGCCCAGGAGTTCAAGACCAGCCTGGGCAACATAGCAAGACTCCATCTCTATAAAAAATATTTCAAAAAGAAAAATAAAAGAAGGGGAGAAGGGTTATAGGATTACATGAGTTAATGCTCATAAAGTGCTTAGAGTAGTGCCTAGTACATAATGAGTGCTTGGTAAGTTTTAACCATCAGCAGCAGCATCATCATCATTAATATTCACGGTGGCTTGGTCAATAATTTTTCAAACTCAAAATCTTTGATGCATAATGTTATGAATGTAGATTCTGTTGACATGAAAATATTTTCCCCATGATATCTGTCTTTCTATATGAAGTTTATGGAAGGACCCTTTTTGGAAGGTCTGTACTGGGACTCATGGTACAATAACCAGCAGCTATATAATTTGAAAAACAGCAGTCGCATCTACTATGAGAACATGCTTCTAGGAGTCCCCAGAGTCCGTCAACTAAAAGTCCGTAACAACACATGCAAGGTCTACTCATCCTTTCAGTCCTTGATGAATGAGTGTTATGGCAAATATACTTCTGCAAATGAAGACCTGTCTGATTTTGGCCTTAAACATGATACTGAGTAAGTAGTATAAAACTATAAGGAACTTTTTCTAGCAATTTACCATTGTATCTTTTGCAAATTGTAAAAATGTTGTGTATTTTCCAAATAACATGAGCGGGGGGGCTGGAAGGTAAGTAGACTATTTCAACAGTAATATCAAAGGAAGATTCAGAGATAGCAGTGTTTAGAAAAGGAAGAGTACGCCTGTTTTTGTTTACTTCAGGATGCAAAGTGTTTTCTTTTTTCTGACTGTGGTATATGAAGTGCTTAGTCATATTGGACACAGGGCAAAGCATCAATTTTTGCTTCTACAATAGCTTATCAGCTTTTCTGGCTTTGGCCAGAGACTCCCATAAACATATCCCCCAAGCTTTCTGGAATCCTTAGGGAGTGTCTTCCGTGTGTTCTGCCACTTTCCTCCTCTCTCACTCTGGCCTACTTCAATGATACCTTCTGTTGTTGCCAATACTAAAAAGTGGCAGCTATGCTCTATAGGAACCGCAAATAATGACGTTTGCCAAAGATACTTTGCCCACTGTTCTCCAAAGTGGCTGAGTCTAATGCTGGTGTAGACTCATGTCTACGTTTTATATTGAAAACATGAAAACCCAAAGCCACTGGCACAGCCTCCCCTTGACACAGAAGCTGCTGGTATCAGTGCTGTTTTCACTCTACGCTTTTAGAGTCACATGAAAATCATAGGGGGAGAGAATAAACCTTTCATGTAATTTAATATTTATCAAAGTGATACAAATATTTACAAAGGTCTATTCTTTCCTACTCATAATTCCAACTCCCCAGAAGCAGCGACTTTTAGCTCTTTTAGTTGTTTCTTCTGGTATGTACTTCCTTTTTCTAAATAACATCCTCATACTGCTATTACTTGATTTCACAGTTTTATCCAGCTGTTGTCTGTCGTGGAAGGTGATCTGTCGTGTAGCTGTCTCATGCTACGCCCGCTACATACACTCTTCCTGTTCCTCTTACCCTTTCAATATAGTTATATCATAATTATTGTTACTCAATGTTTATATATTATAAATATGAACTAGGGTTATATTTCCTTTCTTGAACAACCTCCCCTGAGCCCCCAGAATTAGTAATTCCTTTGTGGTTTTTGTTGACTTACTTCTACTTTGTATGAGTTCTGGATGTTCTTGAGGGCTTGTATAATTCTTCTGTATCTAGTAAATGCATAAGTATGATGACACATTCTCTTAAATATTACAGTATTATTCACTCTTTCAACCCAAAATTATAAGATACAGCAATTATTACATTTTAAATTGTAATCTCCAGAATAATCTTTTAAGTATTCTAATATTCCAGATCTCATGACAATTACAAATACTTTAAATATTAAAATTAACAATATGGATTAGGTTTATTTTACCATCTCTATACATAACTGGAATTGTAAGTTATTATCTGTCATTCCTCAACAACCAAAATAAGAATCAATTTGTGCTTGTCTATCTAAAATGTAAAATTTACTAATTAAAAACATCTTAAAAAATTGGAAACTAGGGAAGAGTTGGTATAACAAATCTTCCTGTTTCTGTTTAATAATCATGCACAGAAAACACTCAAAAATATTACTATGGAAGTTTTATTAAAATACAAGTACTTTTTATAGTGGTATCACCCCCCCACACTCACTGAAAACATATTGTTGTTTTTTAAAAAAAATAAGGCCGGCCTGGTGGTTCACACCAGTAATCCTAGCACTTTGGGAGGCTGAGGCAGGAGGATCACTTGAGGCCAAGAGCTTGAGACCAGCCAGAACAACATAGTAAGACCCCATCTCTACAAAAAATAGGAAAATTAGCCAGGGGTGGTGACAACACCCTGTAGTTCCAGCTACTCTGGAGGCTGAGGCAGGAGGATTGCTTGAACCCAGGAGTTTGAGGTTGCTCGGATGACGCCACTGCACTCTAGCCTGGGCGACAGAGCAGGACACTGTCTCCAAAAAAAAAAAGTTTAGCAGTGCTGTGTATTTTGGGGAAACTGAAACTGAATAAAGAGACTGAAATGAGGAATCAAGGCCTTCTTTTTTTTTTTTTGATATCCCATAATTAAGTTAAAAAAATGGAAACAACTTAGACACATTTTACTTTGATTTATGTAGTTTCATTAAAATAAGATAGCTAGGTAACAATATAGTGTAGCAAAGTGTTTATTTATTGAGCATTTATAAACAATATACAATATTTACAAGACTATGAAGCACCTTTTTTTCCTATACTGAGGTAGATATTCTTGTTCTGCTTAACAACTAAACATCTCCTAAGACAACAGAGACATGTTAAAAGAAAACAAATCATTCATCATTTTCTAGTTCTATAATCCCTGAGACAACAGATGGATTTCCGAAAAATTTTCTCACAGCACCCAGTCCAGTGTTGCCCATAAGAAGCACTAAAAAATAATCCTATTAACTTCTTTTTTTTTTTTTTTT